>NC_047664.1:53803506-54139506 GCF_011762505.2 Arvicanthis niloticus | reverse complement strand
AGATCGTAAAATCCCTAGTGATCAAGGGACTACATAATGCTGACTGGCTCCAGCAGCGACAGCAAAAATTTTCATAAGCCAGATGCTTAGCTTTCAACACAGCCTATCATTGTATCCTCACCACGTGAGAATCCCCTATTACTATCCCAAAAAGCCTATTGTCATTCTGACCCTTGGAGAGCTTCTGCAATTTCTGGGGTACTATCCTGGCTTCATCCTGTCCACAGCTGCAGATAACTCAAAATGATGGGGATAATGACAAAGAATGAAATGACAAGGATGTACTAGAGAAGATAAATAGACATTATTCTTTTTTTTTTTTTTTTTTTACCAGACATAAGCAAATTCAGAGAACAGAATTTCAATACAGGATACACAAAAGGTCTTTTGAATAAGATGCTGTCATTTGTAGTATGAGAACTTAGACCTTCTTGCAATCACAGGAGGTGAAAATGGCTTTGTCATTTTCCAAAGAGCTTTATTGGATTGTTTTATGAATTAAATGTTCACATTGCCATGACTTAGAGTTCATGAATATGGGGCGACTTTAGCTTGATTTTTATTTTAATTAACTGACTGGCTTTAATATCTCTTCTCAGTCTCTATGAAAACTTTGTGGAATCTTTTCATGTCATAAGGACAGCAGTTAATAAGTGAGTTCTCTGTTTTTGAAAAGTCTATAATTGTTCAAACCCATTATATGGGAGTGTGACATTAGTCTCATAGAAATAAAAATTAATCTAAACCATATTTTGGAAATTTATATTATGTTAAGAAAAATCATATACATGAAAAATAAAGATAAACTAACCACAAGGATAACAAGTCAAATTAGGGTCTTAAGAAAAAAATAATGAGAATTAGCTCTGTGAATCATCTAAACCCAGGGGAATATGGTATGTAGCAGAAAAAATATGAAAGAATGTATACTGAGGGCTGAGCATGAAACACAAAACATGCTGCTTGAATTGGCATACCAAACGTTTACAAGCTGGGTGTCTTATAACAGACAGTTATTCTTTCATGCAAGGCTGGAAATCTGACATAAGGGGTCAGGAGGGCCAGAGATCTGTCTTTAGCTCCTTGTAGAGAAGGGATCCTTCTTTGTCTCTTGTAACAATATTTGGCACTCCTTGTTTGTGGGGCACTGCTTCTGAATCTGACTTTTTCATGTCCTTCTCTACTGTCAGCTTGTTAATCTGTGCCCCAACTCCCCTCTTCTTATCACATCAGCATACATATTAGTGTTAGGGTCTGCTTGTGTAGGGAATACTACTAACTAGTTTTCACCTTCTTTCACAAACAGCCAACACACATCAGTGACCTCAAATGGTGTAGATATTTTCCCACATTTCAAGCAAGCTATTTGTTCTATATTAGACACCAACTGGATATCCTCTAGTTCAATTAATCTGGTACATGATCTACCACAATCTCATAGATGAGAGTCCACACACTGAAGATTCAGTCATCCAAACCTTTATTGCCTTTACTGTGAGAGATGCAATCCAAGGGTTGTTTTAACTATATTTCTGAGTTTGGTCTATGTGCTTAAGTAGCTCACAGAATTCAGTGAAGTGCATATGTTTACCATTATTAGATATTAAAAAGGGCACAGATAAAGAAATGGTCAGATGTTCTGTTAGGAAAGAGACCACTCCAGCCTTCTCTGGACACACCACCTTCTAGGTCCAGCTCAATAGAAAGATTCTGAACCTTGTCCTTCTGGGATTTTATGGAGAGCTTATTACATAAGTCATCATTGATTGAATCATTGGCCATTTGAGAGCAACTTAACCTTTAATCTCGCTCTCTCCTAAGAAGCTGTGACATAAGCTAAGGTTGAAAATCATGGCCTTCTTTCTTATGAGGTACCATCTGTCAAACTAACCAGGGTCCTCTGAGGGACTTGAAGCCATTAGCCAACCTTGTAACTCATACAAGCACACTATCACAATGGAGATTCTATGGGGGTTTTGAGTTGTTTGTTGGAAATGAGAACCAAATATACATGTATGTATGTGTATAAGTGTATTTGTGTCTATCTATCTATCTATCTATCTATCTATCTATCTATCTATCTATCTATCTATCTATATCTCCACCTAAAATCAATATGATTTTGTCTTCAATGATTAGGTCTTCAAAATTTTTCATTTCAGAGAAAATTGTCGGGCCATGGAAGGGTATCCTGGTTCTTGGGTTGTGGGTTCGGCCATGCCCCCAGAACCCAGGCTCCTGTCATGAGGTCTAATCACCATTCATCCTTTGCCCTTCAGTCAGTACATAGGTGGAGGGTATGACAACAGGCCCCAGGCCCTAGAGAGATTTACATACTAATAAGATACCTGAAGGCCAGAGGGTGGAGTCAATTAAGCATTCCTCCCCAGCCCCTCCCCCTTCTTCCCCTCCCTATTTAACTCAGGTCCACCCTGGGTTTGGGGTGGACCCCATCCACCATCTGCCATGTCAATAAACCGGTTTTGGAAACCCAAGGACTTCTTCCTGTGTTGCGGCCACTCCGTGAGGAACCATGGAGAGGCCTTTAGTCAGCAGCTGGGCCTAACTTCCAGCTGGAGGAATCCAGAGTGTTCCTAGCCGACTACACACAGCCCTGCAGTTCCCCAGCCGTTTTTTTGTTTTGTTTTTTTTTTTTTTTTTTTTTTTTTTTTTTTTTTTCCCACAGAGAATCATATTTGAAGATTCAAAGTGTATGCATTTAGAAGCACACTATTGAACCAAGTACAGTAGAAATAAAAGTTTCATTTTTGGGTGGAGTGTACCTGAGTCAAATCAACATGTCCAGACACCAGATCCCATGCTCCTGAACAGATATACAAACAATATCATTACCAGTTTACTCAAATAACAAGAAAACCTTTCTGTTGCTCAAATTTAGAAAGTTAAAATTGCACCTGTCAGTAATTTTCATCCATTGCTCATATACTACATATCAAAACATTCTCTTGATCAAATCTGAAAATGTTAGCTGGAATCTGGCTACTTTTTATACCCCTTCTCAAATGCTCCTCTCTGAGGAGTTGCCATTTTCCATGGACCACCTCACCAGCCTTTCAGTGGCTTGCCCAACAGCTAACCTTCTCCAGTTTTAATTTAAATATCAGTTGGCTGGATCCTTTTGTAACACAGGTTAGATTATGACATTCCCCTTCTGAAGTCTCACAGGCCTTTTCCACATATCATTCAGAGTAAAGTGTAAAATTCCTAGAAGCCCCAATGTTGCCCTTTTCCCGACCACTTGACTTAATATCTACCTCCCTTCTTCCCATTTTTTCTTGTTTTGTTATTGGATATTATATTTACATTTCAGATTTTATCCCCTTACTCCATTCCCACCACCACCCAGGAACCTCCTATCCCATCCCCTTTTCTCCTGCCTCTATGAGGATGTGTAGCCACCTAACGCCCCACTCCCACCTCCCCACTCTCAAATTCCCCCCACTCGGTGTTCAGTCATCATGGGATCAAGGATCTCCTCTCCCACCTATACCCAACAAGGACATCCTGCCCTACATATACAGCTGGAGTCATGGGTCCCTCCCTATGTGCTCCCAGGCTGGTGGATTAGACACTGGGAAGCTCTGGTTAGTTGGTATTTTTGCTCTCTTCATGGGGCCACAAACCCTTTCAGCTCCTTCAGTCTTCTCTCTAACTTCTCCATTGGGAACCCCTTGATCAGATCAGTGGTTAGCTGTGAGCATCTGTCTCTGAATATGTCAGACTCTGGCAGACCTCTAAAGGAGACAGCTATATCAGGTTCTTGTCAGCATGCACTTCCTGACATCCACATCAGTGTCTACTTTTGGTGACTGCACATGAGATGGATACCCAGGTGCAATGGTCTCCAGACAACCCCTCCTTTAGTTTCTTTCCCACACTTTGTCTCCATATTTGCTCCCTTGAGTATTTTGTTATTTCTTCTAAGTAGGACCGAGGCATCCACACTTGATCTTCTTCATGAGCTTCATGTGGTCTGTGAGTTGAATCTTGGCTATTTCAAGCTTTTGGGCTAATACACACTTATCAGTGAGTAAATACCATGTGTGTTCTTTTGTGATTGTGTTACCTCACTCAGGAAGATATTTCTAGTTCCATCCATTTACCTAAGAATTTTTCAAATTCATTCTTTCTAATAGTTGAGTAAAACTCCATTGTGTAAATGTACCACAATTTTTGTATCCATTCCTCTGTTGAAGGACATCTAGGTTCATTCCAGCTTCTGGCTATTATAAATAAGGTTGCTATGAACAGAGTAGAGCATATGTTCTTGTTATATGTTGGAACATCTGCTGGGTATATGCCTAGGAGTGGTATAGCTGCTTCCTCAGGTAATGCTATGTCCAATTTTCTGAGGAACCACCAAACTGATTTCCAGAGTGGTTGTACCAGCTTGCAATCCCACCAACAATGGAGGAGTGTTCCTCTTTCTCCACATCCTCACCAGCATCTGTTATAACCTGAGTTTTTGACCTTAGCCATTCTGACTGTTGTGAGGTGGTATCTTAGGGTTGTTTTGATTTGCATTTCCCTGATGACTAAGGATGTTGAGCATTTCTTAAGGTGCTTCTCAGCCATTTGAGTTTCCTCAGTTGAGAATTCTTTGTTTATCTCTATCTCATTTTTAATAGGGTTATATGGTTGTCTGGAGTCTAATTTCTTGAGTTCTTTGTATATATTGGATAGTAGCCCTCTATCGGATGTAGGATTGGTAATGATCTTTTCCCAGTCTGTTGTTTGCCTTTTTGTCCTATTGACAATGTCCTTTGCCTTACAGAAGCTTTGCAATTTTATGAGGTCCCATTTGTCAATTCTTGATCTTAGAGCATAAGCCATTGGTGCTCTGTTCAGGAACTTTTCCTCTGTGCCTAGGTATTCAAGGGTCTTCCCCACCTTCTCTTCTATTAGTTTCAGTGTATCTGGTTTTATGTGAAGGTCCT
Organism: Arvicanthis niloticus; assembly: GCF_011762505.2. Taxonomy (NCBI): domain Eukaryota; kingdom Metazoa; phylum Chordata; class Mammalia; order Rodentia; family Muridae; genus Arvicanthis; species Arvicanthis niloticus. The sequence continues at coordinate 54,134,548 of NC_047664.1, read as the reverse complement.
TTATCCACTTGAACTTGAGCATTGTACAAGGGGATAAGAATGGATTGATTTGCATCCTTCTACGTGCTGACCTCTAGTTGAACCAGCACCATTTGTTGAAAATGCTGTCCTTTTTCCACTAGTTGTTTTTAGCTCCTTTGTCAAAGATCAAGTGACCATAGGTGTGTGGGTTTATTTCTGGAACAGAGTTCAGAATTGAGAGTTCATTTTGGTACATTTTTCCTTTGATGAATATGAAGTGTCCTTCCTTATCTTTTTTGATTACTTTTGGTTAAAAATCAATTTTATCTGATATTAGAATTGCTACTCCAGCTTGTTTCTTGAGACCATTTGCTTGGAAGATTGTTTTCTATCCTTTTACTCTGAGGTAGTGTCTGTCTTTTTCACAGAGGTGTGTTTCCTGTATGCAGCAAAATTCTGGGTCTTGTTTATGTATCCAGTCTGACAGTCTATGTCTTTTTATTGGAGAATTGAGTCCATTGATATTAAGAGATATTAAGGAAAAATGATTGCTGCTTCCTGTTATTTTTGTTATTAGAGGTGGAATTATGTTCCTGTAACAATCTTCTTTTGGGGTTGTTGGAAGATTATTTTCTTGCTTTTTCTAGGTGGTAGTTTTCCTCCTTGTATTGGAGTTTTCCATCAATTATCCTTTGAAGTGCTGAATTTGTGGGAAGATATTGTGTAAACTTGTTTTTTTCATGGAATATCTTGGTTTCTCCATCAATAGTGATTGAGAGTTTTGCTGGCTATAGTAGTCTGGGCTGGCATTTGTGTTCTCTTAGGGTCTGTATGATATCAGTCCAGGATCTTCTGGCTTTTATAGTCTCTGGTGAGAAGTCTGGTGTGATTCTTATAGGTCTGCCTTTATATGTTACTTGACCTTTTTCCTTTAATGTTTTTAGTATTTTTTGTTTTGTTTTGTACATTTGATGGTTTGATTATTATGTTACAGGAGGTATTTCTTTTCTGGTGTAGTCTATTTGGAGTTCTGTAGGCTTCTTGTATATTTATGGACATCTCTCCTTCTTTAGGGAAGTTTTCCTCTATAATTTTGTTGAAGATATTTACTGGCCCTTTAAGTTGGGAATCTTTACCCTCATCTATACCTATTATCCTTAGGTTTGGCCTTCTCATTGTGTCCTGGATTTCCTGGATGTTTTGGGTTAGGAGTTTTTTGCATTTTGCATTTTCTTTGACAGTTGTGTCAATGTTTTCCATGGTATCTTCTGCACATGAGATTCTTTCTTCTATCTCATGTATTCTGTTGGTGATGCTTGTGTCTATGACTCCTGATCTCTTTCCCAGGTTTTCTATCTCCAAGGTAGTCTCCCTTTGAGATTTCTTTATTGTTTCTACTTCCATTTTTAGATCCTGGATGGTTTTGTTTAATTCCTTCTTCTGTTTGGTTGTGTTTTCCTGCAATTCTTTAAGGAATTTTTGTGTTTCCTCTTTAAGGGCTTCTACCTGTTTACCTGTGTTCTCCTCGAATTCTTTGAGAGTGTTATTTATGTCCTTCTTAAAGTCCTCTCTCATCATCATGAGAAGTGATTTTAATTCTGAATCCTGCTTTTCCGGTGTGATGGGGTGTCCAAGGCTTGCTATGGTGGGAGAACTGGGTTCTGATTATGCCAAGTAACTTTGGTTTCTGTTGCTTAAGTTCTTGCACTTGCCTTTTGCTATCTGGTTAACTCTAGTGCCACTTGCACTCACTGTCTCTGACTAGAGCCTGCCTTTCCAGTTATCTTGCTTGTGTCAGAACTCCTCAGGATCCAGATGTCTTTATGATCCTGTGATCCTGAGCTCCAGCTGCTCTGGGTACAGTGACTCCTTTGGATGTCTCAGGATAAGGTGTCTTCACAGGAGCAAACCAGCTCGGTGTCTTCCCCAGCCACAAGGACCAGGTGAGGGGCAGAAGGGGAGTGGTATTCCACAGGGGAGGGGTTTGGGTGCCCGGTGTGTCCTGAGTGCCCCCTGCTTTCAGTTGTAGCTCTGGGGCATAGGGCAGTGGGCAATTGTTCTTACTCACTGCTTCAGAGTGGCTCCTCCTTTAGGATGTCTCAGGATATGGTGTCTTCACGGGAGAAGACCAGCTAGGTGTCTGCCCCAGCCACAAGGCCCTTCTGCCCAATTTATAATTGCCATCCTCTTCTCTCTCTCTCTCTCTCTCTCTCTCTCTCTCTCTCTCTCTCTCTCTCTCTCTTTCTCTGTCACACACACACACACACCCCTACCAATTTTCAATTTTGTTCTAAAATGTAGTTTTATTAGTATCTAGTTTCTTCTTCCACAAATTACTTTGGAATCAGTAAAATCTTATCCTGATTTAGCCATCATGGGAAGCAGAACAAAAACATGTTCAAATTGATTCATTATAGAAGATTTTAAAAGAGTGCCCTATTTCTATCATTTGAAGCCTCAAGAATAATAACAGCATTATACTTTCAAAATACCTTTACACATGTATGAGATGCTTTTTAAAAAATGTCTTTTCACATGATATTGTAGTCTATGACCTCTTAGCAAGTCTAGTGTACCTCAGGATACTGAACAGATAACCTTTGAAATATGACATGGCAGAGTACATCATGTAATTACACGGAGAAAAGAAAAACTCTTTTACTTTGTCCTTCAGTTTAAATGTATTAGCTCAGAGTGCCAAACTCTGGTCTCAAAACTTTAGATGGGAGGTGTTAATTATTGGAAGTCACATGTCTTTTTTAGAAATATTTTCATCTAATAGGCTGACATCTGTAACCTGTATTCATTTTTTGAAAAAAATAATTTAATAAGAAGTAGGTTTTATTTACCAAGAGAACTAAAGATACACAAGATGAGTTTAGATAGTTAATTAGCTATGGATTCAAATGGGATGAGGACTTACATAATTAACCATTGAAAGGAGCAACCATGGTAACAAAGAAAAAAGACGCCTTAAAGAAGAAATTATAAAATAATTATCATAGGGAAAACCAAAGAAGATAAATTCAAGAGGGCCATGAAAGAGAGTGATGAGACAATAGGAAGAAAGTTCAGTTAAGAAACACGAATAACACACAACTTAAACTGAAAGTCTGTCAGGAACATGGCAAGAGGGTTTGAGAAAACTGCATAGAACAGAACAAACCAACATAATATTTAAAGTTAATTATAAACAATCTTTCCAGTGTGAAAGACAGAAAAGAAACAGAACACATGTAATAATAAAAAAAGCAGTTCCCCATTCTGCAGATGAGAACACAACATATGGGGTTATTTTTAAAAATTAAAATTGACAATATGAAAGCTATCTTGAAATGGAAAGGAAAGCTTCATTTGCAAATAAAATAAGATAAAATAATAAAACTCCTGTCCCCAATTCCCCAAATCAAATCATTCTAGAAAAGTGACTGAATTTTAAGGGTAAGGAAAATGCCACCATGAAAAGTAAAATCATGAACCCTGTTTCCATTTTGAGATGTTCAAGTTGTTTGCAATAATGCTTTCCAGAAGTTACCAAAATATTCTGTAAAACATATTAAGATTTAATTCCATATCTTAACTATGTGGAAAGATACAGAAGAGCTACCAAGAGAAGAGTGTGTAGAAATCTAGTGGGGCAGAGATAAGGGGTACCCTGAAATTGTGAGAGAAATAATTATTGTGAAAAGGTTAACTGTTGCTGGCATACTGGAAGTTTGTGGTTTTAGCAAGCAGATTCCATCTCCCAAGGAACAAGAGACATTCCACATTGCCTAAGGAAGACAAATGGTGAATGAGGTGTCACTCTGTCCTTGGTGATCTGAGGTAAATTGTATTGGTGCTGAAGTGATAAGTGAAAGAAAAGAATTTAAAAAAAAAATCCACTGTTTACTGTGAAACTGTGATCCTAGCATTTCAATTGCTCAGGTTTGATGACCTGATTCACATAGTGTAGAGATTCCAGGGAAACTCAAGCTTAGATTTGGGGTTACCATAAATGAATAGAAATGAAAATAATTTCTTTGTACTTTATAATAAAATCCCAGCCCCTGAAATTTTGTCAAAAACAATCAGCAGTTCACAATAAAATAATTTCCAAATATAACAAGAAACAAAGGACAATGATTGAAATTCAATAAATCTTCATTAAAAGAGATGCATAAGGGCTTTAAACATTGAATTAATGTGAGGTGTTTTTTAAATACATTGTGTTTCCTTTAGTTAAACAAATAAAAGATACACAATTATGTAAAATTGGTGGCCATAATACATATGAACAAAGAAAGAATATTAGAAAATTTAAAGTGACAAAAATAAATTTAAAGTCCATTGAAAAAAATTAAATTTCCTTTTAAAATCTACCTCATTAAGACACAACCCCTATAAATAAATTTTATAGAGTTTATTCTGTATTAGAGAATTAGCCTAAATTTTTATACATTTTGTGGTATGTGTATGAAATATCATACACATGTTATGGAATATTTCTGTTATTCTCTGCTACTGTTAGTATGTGTAATGGCTGAAATGATAGTCTGAAAAAAATTGTTCATTACTCTTAAAGATAGTAAATACTATGATACAATAGTGCTTTTGAAGCTGTGATTATAATCTTGTTATTTGTTTCAAGGAATACTTTTCTTTTAAAGTGTATTTTACCATATATTAGTAGAGCCTTTATCAGCTCTCTTTAAGTAATTTATTGTCTGATATTTCTGTGTCAATTATTTACTTTTAATTTGTGTGTGATTTTAAGATCTGTCTTATGGACAACATATAGTTGGATATAATTTTAACCCATTTTTTCCATCAGTCATTGGATTCTGATTGGGGGAACTTATTCCTTTTACATTTAAATGTCATAACTGGTAAATTATGATTAAAAAAAAAATTTGCTACCAGAATTTCTCTTCTGTTCCTACTCTTTGCTCTTATAATTTTGTATCATGCATCATGCATTTGTTGGCACGCTTGATGATCTGCGATAATTTTTTTTTATAAAAGAATTCATTTTGTAGGAAGGTTTTAGATTCATAGTAAAAATAAGGAAAAGTAGATTTCTTTTGCCATTCCTCAAACATTCATGACCTCTCTTCATAATCGATATTTCCAACTAGACTGTTACATTTTTACAGCTGATAAGCATTCTGTACAAATAATTACTTCTCAAGCTCTATGGTTGATATAGCACTTCTCTTGATGTTATATATGTATATGAGCTCCATTCTCTGTTGTTGTAATAAAATACACTGATAAAAGCAACTTAAAGGAGCAAGGGTTTATTTGGCTCACATTCAGGGTTACAGTCCATTATTGTAAGGGAGTCAATGTGACAAGAACTTGAAGCAATTGACCACAGTACAACCACAGAGAAGAGCAATGATCTACTGGACACATGACTATGCTCAGCTCACCTCCTTTACTCTTAAGCAGTCTGTGTCCCCATACTCATAGCTGGTGCAGCCATTCGTGGGCACGTCTTTCCAAACCAATGATGGCAATCAAGCTAATCCTTCACAGAAATTCTTAATGATCTTTCTCTACAGTCATTCTGTAGTAGAAAAAGTTGTCAATGAAAATTATCCCAATACTATCCCTTGACATCTTGACATATTTTTTGACATACAAACACGTCACATTTAGCTATAATCTTCAATCGCTTCTCCACAAATTTTATGATTCTCTCATACCATAAAATGTATCACAACTTTAAATATCCCCATGGGCTGGGAAGATAATTAGCAGTTGAGTGCTTGCTACTCTTCTGCAGGATTATAGTTAGAGTCCAACATTGATATCTAGTAGCTTAAATTGACTATACTTCCAATTTCAGGAGATTAAATTCGCTTTTGGTCTCCATGAGCACTCACATGTATCACATATGCAAACACACACACACACACACATGCATGCATACACACACATTTCGACATAAATAAACATAAATACAAAATAAAATAAAATTTAAAAATAATCCTCTAGTATTTAAAAACTCCAACACTTCAAAGTCCATCATCTTTTAACTGTGAGGTCTTATAAATTCAAAAGAAGTTATATGTTTCTAATAGAGTAAACATTCCCATTTCAAAATGTAAAAATTGAGTCATAGCAAGGATTAACCAACCCAAAAGCAAAAGCTAGCAGCCAAAACATCAAATCTTTTAGCTCTATTTCTGGCATCTGGGACTTATAATATCCTGGGCTCTAAAACACCCGAGAAGCACCAGTTCTCTAGGCTTCCACACCGGCAGCACACACCATTTGTCTCTTAAGGCTAGTCTGGTTCCACTCTATATCTGCCATCACATAAAGATGTAACCTCGATTCCTTGAACCAGAGTTGTATTAACTTCTGTGTCCTTATACTAAGAAGATAAAGGGGATAATTGTCCCAGTGAACAACACTGAGTTTCTCCTTCTGAGCACTAAGGTTTTTCATAGTAATGACTACTTTGTTGTCAACATGTTCTTAGTCTTAAACTGTAGGCTTGAGTAAACACCTCTTGTCTATCAAACAAATTCCTCCCTTATCTTTAAATTCAGTTTAAATCAAATCACTCAAATTCACAGGACACTGGCAGGAAGAAGCCAGATTCTTGGCCAAAATATGATACAATCAGACCCTAAACTCATTACCAATGGCATCCTTGCTCCATTCCATACTTTCCTGAGTTCGTCTCCACTGTCGGCATCGTTTACATCTATCAGCCTTAGTGGCTCCAAAGTTCTCATCAGAATGACCCAGCATGCTCTGCTCATTCATTGGTGTTCTCTAGTCCAAAGTTCCAACTCTTCCACTCTCTTTCAACAAAACATTTACAAAGACAAAGAGAAAGTATATGAATAAAATAAAATAAAAATACTAATACAATAAAATTAAAATAAAAAATAAAAAGCCACAAAATGCCATTGTGAGACAAGGAATCCCCAAAGATTTTCTTTTTTTGGCTGGGCATGCAACTTACCCTTAACAGTAGTTTGAAGATGACAATATCAGGCATAGTTGGGTGAGGAAGTCCTTGGTCCGGTGAGGGCTGGATGCCCCAGTGTGGGGGAAATTGTGGATGGGGAGGTGAGAGTGGGAGGGTGGATGGGGGCATATCCTCATAAAAGCAGGAGGTGGGGATGAGATAGGTGGTTCCTCGGTGGGTGGGGAAAGGGGATTACATATGAAATGTAAAAAAAAAAAAAAAAAAGTAGTTTGCTTTCCAAGTGAGACTCCCTTGCAGGAAAAATCAATTTACAAATGAAATTTGTTATCAATTGGTTTTAACTTCTGGGTTAGGGATAGGGCCATGTGTCCACTTCTCCTTTCATAGGGTCACATCATGTGCAGACCTGTGCAGGTCCTGTGCATTCTGCTGTAGTCTCTGTGCCTCCATATGTGTCTCAATCATGTTGATTTATAACATCTTGTTTAATTGGTATCCTCCATTTTCTCTGGCTCTTACACTCTTTTATCATTCTCTGGTGTTCTCTGAGCCCTGAGAGATTTCATGGAGACATCCCAGTAAGATTGAGTGTTCCAGGGTCTCTTACTCTGCATAACATCTGTCTGTGAGACTCTGTATTTGTTCCCATCTGCTCCAGGAAGAAACTTCTCTAATGATGGCCAAACAAAACATTGATTATATTTCTTTTTGGGTCAGGGTTATCTCACTCAGGATGATTTTCCCTAGTTACATCCACTTATCTTCAATTTTCATGATTTTTAAAAAATTGTTGAGTAATACTCCCATGAGTAAGTGTATCACATTTTCTTTATTCAGTCTTCTCTTGAGGGACATCTAGATTGCTTGTAATTTCTGATTGCTTCCCTGACTAGAGTGGACAGAGTATTTCCTTATCAAATTTTCTAGACTCTACATGAATGTTTGTGTTTGAATCACATGTTCAATATTTTTGACTTTATAATTCTACTTTAGATTTTACTTCTGCCATGCATAAAGTCCACAGTCACCTAAAATGGTGAGATGGAGGCCTCGGTAGGTTTAAAACCCTAACATTCATCTGGCCTTCTAGTTGTCCAGGAATGCATCAACAAGCACCAATGGGTACTTTATTCTTATATCTTAAGATTTCTGGGCCGGGCGGTGGTGGCGCACGCCTTTAATCCCAGCACTTGGGAGGCAGAGGCAGGCGGATTTCTGAGTTCAAGGCCAGCCTGGTCTACAGAGTGAGTTCCAGGACAGCCAGGGCTACACAGAGAAACCCTGTCTCGAAAAACCAAAAAAAAAAAAAAAAAAAAAAAAAAAAAGAATAAAGATTTTGTCTGCCTCAGTTTGTATATCCATCTCTGAAATTAGCAATATCAAATAATGTGCATGGCAAGGTTGAGTAAAGAAGAATACATATTGAACAAACTCTGAGTTGTGCCACACGAAAACAAATTATTTGAATGCAGGTTTCTTTCTGGAATTGCCTTAACAGAATTGGCATTCTCAGATAAATCTCTGGGGCTGGGGGCCAGTGTTGCTCGTCTATTTAGTATCTACTAGTCGTTGGTTGGCTGCTGCTTTTCATCCCTCCTTAGGACATTAGAATATAGATTTTCAAGTTTACAGTTGGTCTGTTTTCCTTTCAGTGCTAGAAATTGAACCCAGACTTTTATATGATAACTAAGTGTGTACTTAGTTAAGGCACCAGGCTGCTCTGCCATGGCTGCTTTAGAGACGTAGAGATAGAACAACTAAACCATTCTAAACTTTGCTCTTCTTGTCAACATGTAAGTATATTTCTTAATTTCTTCCAATTACTACAATAACAGTTCTGAAACGTTTGATCTTTGACAATTTTGGTAGCATATTTATTATTTTTATAGTTTCCTTACTTCATAAATTCAGATTGACTTTATTTATTTATTTGTATATTTGTTTATTTTTTCTATAGTACACAAGGAACCTGAGTATGGTGATAGGTACTAGTTGGAAGGTAGAAACAGGAAGATGAGGAGTTCAAGGTCACATTCAACTTCAGAATAAATCAGTGCCTGGGCTACATGAGGCCTTTTCTCAAATAAAGCAAAATTATTCCAAATAAAACAAAACAAAGCCAAGCATAGTGGCATAGTGTCAGCACTTGGGAGCAGAAGGATCAGACATTTAAGGTCATCTTTGCCTACAGAGTGAATTTAAGATCAGCCTGGGCTTTGTGAGATCTTTTTCTCAAATAGGAAATAAAACAACAAAAGTGATAAACACACACACACACACACACACACACACAAACGCACTTGGCAAGTCCTCTACTTAGTTTTAGCATCTTATACTACACCAGCAACATTAAGAAGTCAGTTTCTTCATATGCTTAAAATTATTCACGTTTCAGTAAAAGCAAAGAGAGTCACCACACTGGAAGAGTCAATAAGCTAATAAAACAGGATATTTTAAGAATTAGTTTCTGTAATTATTTCACAACTAAACTCTTGCAAATGATAAGTGGAAACAGAGAGAAAGAAAGAGAGAAATTACTAGGTAAGTTTAGAACATAGAGATAAAAGGGAGATAATAAAGTTTTTGAGAAAGGTCAGGTGCCTGGAAGAGAGAATTTAGAGGTGATTTATTTCTAGCAAACCCAGGTTCTAGAAAATATAAAGCACCACATTAATATAGAAAAAGGAAATTTTCTTTCTTAAAGAAGTATTTAGCTATGCAAATTATCTGTCTACTATATGATTATAAAGTAGACAATCTTGACACCAAAATGTAAAATTTTTACTGCATTCTTCCTTGTTGGAATAATCTCTTGTTATAGGTTGTATTCTCATCCAGCTTAGGAAGTTGCTTCAGCATGGATTCAAGTGCACAGAGAGGTAAGACCACAAATTTCTGGCAACATTTCCAACCAGAAAAGTAACAGAGAAGATAAATTTTGGAATCAGAGTTGAGCAGGATGCCCAGTGCAGTGGAGCTCCAGTATGCAAGAGCAGTAGGCATTCTTAGATAAAACTATCTAATAAGAAGTGATAGACTGCATGAACTCCCTTTGAGTCTTAAGAGTTTAATGTGAATAATTCAATATAAAACAAAGGATGTAGAGCCCTTGAAAAGAGAAATGTTTCACATCAACAGAAAATGTTTTAGGTCAGCAAACAGTGTATGCATGATCATTGCGGTGGTTTGAAAGAGAATGACCACCAAAGGCTCATGTATTTCAATACTTGGTACCAGTTTGGTTAACTTGTTTGTAAAGGATTAGGAGGTATGGCTTTGTTGGACAAGGTGTGTTACTTGGGAACAAACAGGCACCGAGGTTTAAATGCCTGTGACATTCACAGTTAATTCTCTCTCTCTCTCTCTCTCTCTCTCTCTCTCTCTCTCTCTCTCTCTCTCTCTCTCTTTCTCTCTTTTTCTCTCCCCTCCCCTTCTCTCTCTCTCTCTTCCCCTCCCTCTCCTCCCTCTCCCTCTCTCTCGCCCTCTCTCTGCCTCCTACTTATAAATAAGGATGTAGTGTCTCTGCTCCTGCTTCAGCAGCATGCCTGCCTGCCTGCTGCCATGCTTTTTTCTCATGGCAATAATGAACTCACTGTTAAAGACTCTAAAGATTCATAAGCTCATTCTTCTATAAGTCTCTTTGGTCATGATGATTTGTCACAGCAAGAGAGAAGGAACTAAGACAACTAATAACTTTACATCCAGAATCAGATTTAGCCTTTCCCCAAACTCAATCATTATCTAGAAATTAAGAACATAAAATATTAGTGGAGAAAGCAAGGTTCTAAAGTTCTACCTCTCTGTCACCTCAAGAACAGTGTCATTCCAGTGACCTGATCATGTAGCAATGATTTAGTACATTTTGAAATGGTTCAACAGGAATATGTCATAACACATTTATACCTATGCCAAAAATGCATGGCCAGACCATGGGCAGTTAAAAAATGTGATTCAGACTAGGAAACTTATCTCTTTTAAGTTAGAGAGTTTACTGTTTATTATAGGTACATGCTAAACACAATGAATTTCAGCCATTTGGGGCAACTTCAAGCAAAGTCAGATGCATAATTATATTTGTTGAAATTATTGCAGTCTCATAAACCTTGACAATATGAAAGTTAGAGTGTTGCTGGAAATTTGATTCAAAGGAGAAGAAATAAGAATGATATAAGTGAAAAGTATCTTATAATTTAAACAAAAGGTCAGAGGTCAATGTTCAAAGTTTATAAATATTTTACACAGTGTTCCTCACTAAAACTGAGATATTTATAGCAACTGATATAAAGTAAGGATCAGAATGCCATTGGAGTAGAAGTCCTTTTTTTTATGCCCTGGATTTAAAAGGTGATTTTCCTACCTTATGCATTTATTATTTCCATAAAAGTCAACTTTCTGTGTAATATTAGTTTGCAAGTCATCAGCCCTTTCACCTCTCTAGAGTGTGGTTGAAAAGAAACTTAAACCTCAATGTACCCCATCTATTTCAATGGTAGAAGTACAAGGATTCAATATATCCATTTTAGATTCAGTATTTATTACAAAATACCTACTACTTATATTTTCCTAGTATGTAAAATTGAACTCAGTATTATTATGAGAATTAAATAAAGATATATTTACACTTAATATTTTGATAACACAGAATGGGCACTTCCATATGAAAACTTACAAGGCATTGGGGTTTGAAGCCTTTCAAAAAAAACTAGCATGCCTTTTATTCCAAAATGTGTAATATTTAGGATAGAGTGAGATCAGAGCATAGGCTCCAGAGAAAAATGGACATTTTGGAAGAAAAGGTTTTGGTAAAGGCATGAGAGAAGAAGTTACCAGAAAGGGGCAGGGAACATAAATTGTTCTTCAAGTGAAATACATTAATAATACAGCTATATGCAGTGATCTAAAGAAAAACATTAAGGGACAACATCCTAAGTTTTGACCTTCTGTTTATTCTCTCCTATCTTCTCTGTCCATATTAATTAGGTTGCTAATGAAAAATACTAAAGATGAGTATTTACACATGCACACACAACACACACCCATGCACACACACACAGAGACACATAGACACACACATGCATGCACATTTATATAAATATGATATAACAGTTGAGAAGATTCTGAGCTTTAAAATGACCTGCATCTTCTTCAATTTCTATAAATACATACTCAAATTTCCATTTTTATACCCTCAACAATACTGTATGTGATAATTACTATTTCTTGCCAACATGAAGGGACACCTAGAACACAGTCCTTCGGTTATGCCTAGATGTTTTTTTTTTTTTCTAGAATAGATTGAAATGGGAAACTGTGATGATGAGCAGCACACCATTCCACAGGTTATGAATCTGGACTAATAAAAGGAGAAACAATTTTCAGCTTCCTGACTATGGATACAATGTGACCAGCAACTTTATTCCTTGTATCAGAACTTGCCAACCATGATGAACTTCTCTCAAAATGTCAGCAAAAGTCAACCTTTCTTTATATAAGTTGTTTTATTTAGGTACTTTGTTCCAATGAGACAAGTAACTCTTATCTTTAATAAGACTTAGGTTTTTCTGTCTTCAGATCACTGTCATATAGCTGTAATGTATTTTGCTTAAAGAATAATTCATATTCCCTGACCCCTCCTGATGACTCCGTCTTCCATGCCTTTCCGAACCCTAACATGGATTTTATTACAAAAATATCTATTTCGCTGTAGAACCAAAGATCTGAGCTTATCATAGCCAAGGATCTTTTCTTAAGATTGCTGATGCTTTTGGCATGCCCACCCTTTGTCCAGAACCCTCCCACTCCTCTATCTCTATTCCAAAACAGCTTTCATTGACTAAGTACCCTTCTGTGTTTGCTGAATGATATTTGACACATCTGCCTTTTTTCTTCTGATGTTGGTAGCAGGGTGGAGACTGATTTATATGCATGAATATAATTCCAATGTTGCATAAAATGTTTAATGAACAATACACTGAATGAATTTCTGAATGAACTGGTGAGCAGACTATAATTATTCTGATGATTTTATAGGTATAAATTTTCTACTTAACTTCACAATTTTTCTTTGTTTTGTAGCAACTTTATTGGCATCTAATTTATATACCATAATACTCGCCCATTTGAAGTCAATATCTCCAGACTTTTTTTCACTTCTGACTGTGCAGCTCTCATAGTTTTGGCAAACAACAGTTCTCCTGGAAGTTTTGCACAGGCCAACCAAAGAGCTTTAACTTAAAGATGAATAATGAATGAAGAAAGACAAGAAGAGAAGAAGAAAACGAGACATAATCACCCTGCTGCTGCTAACAACAATGCTAACTTGAAATATGTGATGCCAATCACCAACCAAGGAGAAGCAAACTTCTAAGTCAGATTTGTTATATGTCTCATCTAGGAACAAGGACGTTAATTATCTCTAAGCTTCATTCTTTACACCTTTTAATATAGCCCTGTCTGAGCCCATTTTCTGCTACTATCCGAGACCACCACACACTGGGTAATTTGTAAAGAAAAGACATTTATTCATTGAAGTTGCAGAGTGTGGGAAGTTTATGATCAAAGAGCTGCATCTGTCAAGTGCCTTCTTACTGGATCTTACCATGGCAGAATGCATGGTGTGGAGAAAGTGAAAGTGGGGGCCAGGGAATGCTGATTCAAAACAGGCTCCCTTTTAACAGCACAGCTACTCATGCATAATTTATCCACTGTAGAACAGGATTGAAATGGACACTTGTGCCATCTTGAGTGTCTAGCCTTGTGTTATAATCATTCTTTAAAGTTCCCTGTTCTCAATACCATCACAACAACTGAAAGTCAACATGATTTTGTAATGGACATTTATATCTAGGCAAGCCTTATTTCTAGAGTGATTGGGTCAGGCACTTTCAGGTTCATGGTCTCATATCCAAAGCATTGGAAATAAGGGCTCACACAGATTTGTAAAAGAAGCAAGATAACTTCATTTAGAACAAAGTGATAGTGAAGATTATAGAGGAAGATATTGTCACTACTGACAGTGGGCCACAGAAGTAAGAGTCCCCATGGGCTCCAGGCTACAATCTGAGTTTTCTTATTATGGGGTAGAAAGGAAGAAAGGATTAACTACTAAGGGAGGTTCTCTGTTTTGATTGTTTGAATGGGTAACATAACTATTCCTGTTCTCTATGTCCTTTCTCACAATGCACTGATCCCAATAATGAGCACTCCCCATTATGCATAGACATAAGATTATAAAAAGGAGATTCTCTCTAGAAGCTAACTAAGGGACACAGATTTGTTTTACTGCACATTCATACAAAACCAGCTCCAGCTTGAATAGCCTTTTTATTCTTCACACCTACTGTGGTGGTTTCCACTTTCCCCAGCCTTCCACAGCATCTTACAGAAGATATATAAACACACACACACACACACACACACACACACAAAGTTGGTAAAGTAGAAAGGTAGAAAATCTTGGGCTCAGCCAGTCCAAAATGGACTAATTGCACAGCCCCACAGAAGTACTCCAAAGTGTTTGAAAAGAGCCACTCCCATAGGGTCATGTATATGAACACTTGGTACACATTTGGTTCTGTTTGTGAACATAATAAAACTTTTAGGCGGTGATGATTTGCTTTAAGGTTTTATGTCCAGATTTGTTGGTTTTCTACATTCCATGGCTTCCCACACAACCAACTTTATCTGTACCTTAAGGTCAAAAACCAAAATAAACCCTTTCTTCCCCAAGCCCCTGTCAGTCATGCAATTTTCTCAAACAAAAAATTAGATGATACAGGACATGAGGTTACTAAGATAACTATTTTTGAGGGGAGCTTTAAGATGACGATAAACATGGGAGTCATGAGGCTGAACATAAAATTACACGGAGCAGGCAGAGTATGTACAGAAAACTCCATGATATGCAAACAAGGCAAACATCACACATTATGCAAATAAGCCTTCAGGCTCATAAAGGTAACATAAAAACCTTAGCACTTTGTACAGACATACACGGAGCTCCTGCTCTCTCTGTTCCTGCCTTCATTCTCCCCCTTGTGAGTGTATTATCATTTGCTATACCATCTCTGCTTCTAAAGCATGTTCTTCACTCTTCTCAGTTCCTTGTTCAGGGACACTAGAATCTGGAACCTCGATATCACCTACGACACCCTTCCCCTCTATCAAATTAAAGTGTAAATAAATTCATTTTCTTTTAGCTAGTCCTCGTTCTTAATTTATTTTGGATACAGGAAAACTACAGCATCATGTTTATGATCCAAGGCACTGTGTAATAAGATCACACACAGCCTTTGGGGTTGAAAACTCTGACTATCTGAGGCAATCACTTCTAAGACTTACAATTTTCATTTCTCTGCTTCAAACTGCAAACAGATATTGGTCCTTTAGCTATGTCTCATTCTAGAGGGGCAGAAGTGCGAATGTGGCCTCCTCTTTGTCAAGATCAATTCACCCACCATCTCTGATGAGAAAGTGACAAGTTTTAAATACTCTCCGACAATCTCATATTACATTTTACTTAGTGGTAAAAATCTAAGGGAAAAATAATTGGAATTGAATCCCAACCTTATTTTAAGAAATAATTAACCAAATTGAGGGGCTAAAATAGTGCTAGCACCCCCAATCCCCATTCTGTTTCCAACACCCACAACCCATTACGTCGAAGAAAAGATATTGAATATAAAAGTTGAAGGATTAATGTAATTATTTGAATCTTATAATGCTACCATACTCCCCTTGGAACCTGGAGGTCAGTCTAATTTCTTGATTAACTGAATGTATATTAAATTGAATCTCTATGAACTTGGGGAGTTGTCCACCAATAATTACCAGCTTGTTAATTGTGTGTTAATGTCTATGCCGCTTAACCTGACAATGCTTAATTTCTCACTTCTGTCATTTAGTGTTTATTCATGTATATTAACATTGCTGGGCCCTTAAAAATAAAGCCTCACTTATCAGTATTCACCGCTATGTCATGGGCATCTCAGGGTTCTTTCTGTTGTACTACCGACTGCCTATTCGTCAGCATCACAGTTCCTTGCCACAGTTGTCAGGTACTCTCTATTGATTGCAAGGCCATCTACTTTACGACTGTGCTGCAAGGATCCTTTGTGGAAAGGCTGGTTCTATGGCAAAGTCATTCTGTCTGCAAAGCAGCAATTGAGCAGGGTGCTGCATTGTGTCCTCCATAAGCAATAATTGGCTGTTTCACAATCCTTTGGCCCAACTCTGCCTAATTTGTAATGCACAAGGCTCTGTTCAAAAGAATAACATATTCCATTTCTGTTTACAGAACTAATGTGTGATGCAAAGTAAGATAGAAAATAAGATTGGTCCCTTATTGGTGATAATTATAGCAACAATACTGAGCAAGAGATGGAAGGGTTAGATAAAAGCAAATGAACTTACTTTTGAAATTGAGTTTACTAGATGTAATCATATAACAAAGTACAAATCTTTTAGCTGTTCAATTAAAACTACCTTATTTTTTCCCAATAATTTAGGAGTCCATTTTTATATTATTTTGCATAAAGATTTCAACCAATTTCCATAAATTTGCATTTTTTGTTCAAAAAGCCCTAATGCCAATTATGTAAAGTAAATGTAATTAATTAGTACATTCCATAGCAACTGCATTCCAATCTCCTTTATTTGGAGTTGGAGACATCAGAATGCCTGAACATAGGAAGCCATGGTTTGGTAACCTAGAAAAGTTCAAATTATAGCCTCCTAATTCTCAACCAGAAGATAAGGTGGGGATTCCAGAAAGTCTCATATATATGAAATTCATATATATTGAATAGTTAAGATGTTGCATTTTAATAAAATTGATTCAATTCCAAAAATAAACAGCACAATCTAAGAGGGCCAAAGTCATCATTTGAGGGGAACCATCCTTTTGCTATCTAATGTTTGGCACAATTTGGTCATGATGGTCTTCTGGTAAGTCTGATTCTGTGCTTTCCAACACAACCATCTGCCAGAAGACAGGTGAGACGAAGTCTTACGTTGCAATCTAAAGCTCCATTCTCTATTTCAGGGTTTGTTCAGGAAGTGTCTGAAATGTGTTGTCTTTCTAAACATTTATGGGGCATGTGCCTGACGGTCCACACTATGTTCATTTAGTCTTTCACTGAAAGCCTGTGTCCTGCACAGTGTGTGCGTGAGAATGTGAATCTGTTAGACACAAGTAGACTGAAGGGCTGTCATGTTTTCCTGATTAGTCTACTTGCGTTTTCAAGGCAGGGTTTCACTGTGTAGCCCTGGCTATCTGGAAACTTGATTTGTAGACCAGGCTGGCCTTGAACTGAGAAATCTGCATGCTTCTGCTTCCAAAGAGCTGGGGTTAAAGGTGTATTCCAGAAACTGAAGGGCATTTTTTTTTTAACTAGAAACTTTGGGAAGTCTCATCTGGGATGGCATAGATTACTAGCAAAATTAGTGTCAACTTTGACATTGTTTTTATTATTATTATTATTAAAATAATTTAAATACTCAGTAAGAAAGAGGCTGGGGGGTAACTTAAAAAAAAAAAAAAAACAACAGAGCAGCCAATATATAAATCTCAACAATGTCTTAAAGAAGACAGAGAAAGGAAAGACCATATTAGGCTGGGAGGTTACAAGTGGATGCCAGTCAAGCAGCTACAAAAGTTGTAGGAAGCTGTGGGGTGGAAGAGTCTTCAAAGGAAGAATGAGAAAGCACATACTATCCCTAAGCCCTAAGCATGTCCAATATAGGAAAAAATGAATAAGGGATAGTAGAATCGAGAAAGGTGATGCTTTTCAGAGTAATTCAGAAAGTCAGCAGATCCTGACAGAGTCAGATGGGTTCAATTGCCTAAAAATGAAGGTTAATACAATGGTCTTTTGGGCCTTGACCCACTCACAACCCTAGGGCTGTGCTCCATTTTACTATTTGCAATGCATCCTGTTGCCTATGCCGAGCTTTGTGTGTTTCTTCTGAGTCCCTCTCACATGGATTATGAGGATTAGAACCAAGGAGAGGCCAGAGTCTTAATGACAGTAATACAAATCAACAATTACCTTTAGTGTCTACCTTCAGTCTATTTGCTATTTGCAAACCTGGGCTTAATAGCTTAATTTTTAAAAATAGAATCAATAATGAAGGTAATTAATTAACTACACTAGGTATTTCATTGGGGTTACCTTAAATCTGTGTTTTCACAATATTGAACTCAATGTGGACTAGAAAAGAAGAAGAGAACTGACTGTCATTTCATCTAACTTCAAGTTCCTTATGATGTTGCTTCATATGTGGACGTCAGTTTCTGGAAAGTTTCACCTACACTGAAATTCCCCAAGGCTGATTGACTTGTTAGAAGTCAGTGTTGAGATAAAGGTTGAAATGTTGGAGATTGTCTTGGTAACTTTTCTATGGTTGTGAAGAGACACAACAATCATGGCAACTTTTATAAAAGAAATGATTTAATTGAGGCCGGCTTACAGTTTCAGAGATTTAGTCCATTATCATCATGGCAGGAAGCATAGCGGCAACAGGGCAACAGATTGAGACAATGGTGGAGACATAGCTGAGAGGATGATATTCAGATTTACAAACAGCAGAAAGAGAGCAAAAACATTGGGCCTGGATTGGAATTTTGAAATCTCAAAGTCCACAGCCAGTGAAACACTACATCCAATAAGGACTCACCTCCTCATCCTTCTCAGGTAAGGCCACTGCCTGTTGACTAAATATTCAAATATATGAGCCTATGCAGGCAATTATTATTCAAACCACCACATAGATTTAGACTCAAATTATCTCTGACTATCTTTAGCTACCTTCATAGCTATTCTGTATCTTAGTCATCATCCTTGTGACTACTGTATGAAATATTTAGTGTTGCATTAACTTAGCACATCATTAGCTTTCAGTAACCCCAAAGCCAAGTGGTCATCCTTAGCACTTAAGGCCTATGAGATGAGTTTTCCTCAGTTTGCTGCATCCTGTCTACCTAGCGTTTCCACCAGTGCAATTTAAAAAACAATGTTTTGGTTCATGACTTTCTTTTTCTGTAACTACAAAAAACTTTATAAATCTGTTACCACATTGCAATATGGAATTTGCGGAAATCTGAATTAGTGTTCCTGTGCCGTGTTTGCTCAAATTTGACTCCGAAATAAACTATTTTATTCTTTCGAAATAAGAGCCATGATTTTTATATCATTTATAACCTTCAACAAATTCTTCCATAAATGTCTTCATAGGGCTTGTATATACTGTCATCTACTGTCAATGATGGGGAGTCTGGGGGTGCATAAGAAGCTTCCACATCTGGGACCCACATTTTGTCTTATGCTTCCTTTCAGTTAGCAATGACAGCACTGTGAGGATTTGGTGGCCCCGAGGTGGTAGGTCGTAGAATGGGGCAAAAGCTTCCAGACCTATACTCATGGGACTCCCTGACATTCTGCTCTTAAATTCTTATTTGAAAGGATGACAGGTGGCTGTACAGCTGTCACATTCAAGTATACTAAAGGCAGAGATGTCTTGTGCTTTACATAGAACTCTTATATAGATCATGGCTGAGGTCTATTAGGTTGGAACAGGGTTAAACAAACAAACAAACAAACAAACAAACAAAAATATCCTGACCTAGTTAGCTGGGCCTTCTTGGAAGCTGTATATAAGATTAAGTATTGATATGCTGTCTTGGTTTATTCTGTATATTTGGGCCAGAAGTTTTTCTAACCATTGTTTCTTATAAAGCAACTGGTTCATGTAGAATTACTGTCTTCAAGATTTGTAAGTGCTACATTCATGGTATTAAGTCAGTGATGATACAAAAATCCCATTGTCTGTATTTTCAATACAATAGTATATATTAAATTTCATGAACCCCACTTCTAATGGAATTGATTATTTAGAAATGGTCACTCATTTACATACCACATGGCAATGCAATGCAACACAATGAGCTGTGAACCAAATCCCATGAGTCTCTGAGCTGTGAAGCTCCCGATCTTCTATTATCAAATCCAGGGGAAGGTGTTAGGATTCTGAATGAAGGGGATGATCTCTGTCCCCAGAGATAGCTCAGTACTCCATACCTATTGCATCTTCATCTGGAATGTAACTATTTTCTGTGCTGGGTTCTTGAGTTTCTGTGATCTGTTCTTGAGGAAGCTGTAGGAGAGTAAGTCTTGGTAACTAACTCCTGAAAAAATAACATTTGTGAAAGTCAAAGAGTATCTGGGTAGGACTCTCTTTCATAAGACTACTTCTTATTAGTCTGAGTGTCTCAACAGTTGGCCTCAGTATCCATGAACTCATGTCTCTAGACTGCGCTCACTAAACAGCTAAGAAATGTACACTGAGGCAAAAGTACTCGATGCATACTGGTATGAATCAAACAGACAGTTTGGTATGAAAATATCACTTCTACAAAGCATCTAATTTCACAAAGCAAAGAGAACACCATTGAAATTCTTGGCATGTATTCATTTTATTTACCTATCTACTCGAGTTTCTTTTATATACTAATTTATTAAATAGATTGCATCTTGGGGTAAAATCAACTTTAAGTTTCTTTTTTTTTTTCCCACACTATTTCCTGTATGGTATTTTTATTTTCTTACATATTTATAAACTAGAATATTTACAATTTGTTATTTATTTGTTTTATTTATTTATTGGGGGACA
Source organism: Arvicanthis niloticus (assembly GCF_011762505.2). Taxonomy (NCBI): domain Eukaryota; kingdom Metazoa; phylum Chordata; class Mammalia; order Rodentia; family Muridae; genus Arvicanthis; species Arvicanthis niloticus. The sequence continues at coordinate 54,113,988 of NC_047664.1, read as the reverse complement.
CATATACCACAGAAAGTGTGGCAGTCAGATGAAAGATTTCAAAAGTCAGTTCTCTCCTTTTTACTATGTGATACAGAGATTGAACTCAGGTCTTCAGGCTTGGGAGGCAAAACACCATGGTGGCTGAGCCACTCCAACAGTCTGATATAGAGGAGTTTGTAAAACATGCAGATTATCTTCAAGTAGACATCTGAAAGAAATAAGGTCTACTAAGGTCTATTAAAGTCTGTTATGTTGTGTAAAATAAAAGTACAGAATTTATAAGGTTTGTGAGAACCATATTAAATTGTAGATTTTTGGTACAAGTTTTTGGCCCCAGATCATATATAAGTTCTATATCAGCTTTGCCAAAAATATCTCTCTGATTCTTTATTTTGTTCTAAGAATGATAGGTCCTTTGACAAAAGGGCCCTTGGTTTATTGAGAAGAGTGATATCAGTTAGGGAAAAATTGGAGCAGTGATTTCTTTGAAAAATAAATATGGTTCGAGTAAGGCAAAAAAAAGTTGTAAAGGAAGACTTTCTTGGCTAGACCAGATAAGAAAGTCATCTGGAATTCTAGCACTTGAGAGATAGAGGCAGAAAGAAGAGAAATTCACGGATTTTTTTTTTTTTTAAACTGTACAAAGACTTTTAGGACAACTTGAGTAACAAGAAACATGACCAGAGAAAGTATTTAAAAAATCAGAATCTGCAATATAAAAATTTTCATGCCTCTTCCAAGCCACCTCCACAAAATCTTTTATTGGTGATGAGGTAGCTGAGTCCATCATGAGATGCACTAAGTCAATATGGATGGATATAGGGTTGAACTACTGTGTCATACTAGAATATTCGCCATCTGTGCCAAAGTGTTAGTTTGACAACATCTGTTGGAGTTATTGTTATTTTCATCTAGTATTAGGAATGAAGCCTTAGCAGTTTTGTGTGAGAGGCAACTGCTCTGCCTCTGAGCCTTACCTTTAGCCCTACACATCCCAGCTTCTGGTTAGGAGCCTCTCAAAAATACGTTTTTTTGTTTCCTTCATCTTTCACTCTGTTCCCATCTGGAAGGAGCCATATAGTAAGTATCCACTACATTTTGTTGACAAAAGGTGCGATCAATATTTAGAACTTTCATTAAAGTTGTTTCACAATGGATATTCAGGGTTAAAACAAGCTCTGGCCCCTGAGGAAATGCATCGTGACAAGAGTCTGTGTTCATACTTAATTAACCTCATCTCTGATGTGGTTCACAATGGATATATCCCTCGGTCTTTTTTGTTTTGTTCTGTTTGGTTTTGGCTGCAACAATAAAAGCCTATTGTGAACAATGTAAGCAAAAGTAAATTTACTGGAAAGATATCGGGTATCTCCTGAAATAAATGTACACACCAGAAAACAAGATCACACATACAAAGTTCCAAACAGAACAGAGGCAATAGGACAGGATGACTGTTAAGCCAGGATAGCAAGACAGTATGGTTGGGATAAATGAACACTGTTTGTGCTTTTGGATCTTAAATCTCTCTTGCTGAGATTCAAAGTTCCAAGACAAAGAATCTGATTAAGTCAAATGCTCACTTACTGTCCTTCACAATGAGCTGGGGAGAAAAGATGTGGCCAAAGCAGCCTGCACTGTTTCTGAGGATTTCAGCAGCCTTTATTTGTTGTGTGGGGAATGAGTGAATTACGGTGCCATCCCACTCTAATCAATGAAAAGAAATACAGGGACTTCTGGAAAGCACCCAGAGATGACCAGCAGCCAAAACAGCGTGTATACATGGTATTAGTGTACCTTCCTTAACAGTTTTTACATCTCTCTCTCTCCACCTCTCTCTCTCTCTCTCTCGCTCACTATGTTTCTCTCTCTCTGTCTCTCTTTCTCTCTCTCTCTCCCCTCACCCACCCTCTCTTCCCCCCCCCACATGGTGGGGGAGGGATGAGGGAAAGAATGAGGTAGGGAGGGAGGAAGGGAGACAGACAGAGAGACAGAGAGAGAGGGAGGGAGGGAAAGAGAGGGAGGGAGGGAGAGAGAGAGAAAGAGAGAGAGAGAGAGAGAGGAATGAGGGAAGGAATGAGGTAGGTAGGGAGGAAGGGAGACAGAGAGAGAGAGGGAGAGGAAGAGGAAAGGAGGGAGGGAGGGAGAAGAAGGGAGAGAGAGAGAGGGAGAGAGAGAGAGGGAGAGAGAGAGAGGGAGAGAGAGAGGGAGAGAGAGAGAGAGAGAGAGAGAGAGAGAGAGAGAGAGAGAGAGAGAGAGAGAGAGAGAGAAAGACCAGAAAGCAACTAGAGTTTTCTACAGAGGAGAGAAATCCCACTTCTGGAAGGGAGAGGTTTTCATAAATGAAACAAATGAGGGCTCTTGTGGGTTGCTTCTTTGTGTTTTCCTTTTGTCTTTGAACTGTTTTCCCTGGATGCCTTGAAGCCCAGCTTCATTTATCAAAGCAATTGTACTTGCCTCCATATTACAGGCTCCTCTTTCAATTTCCAACAGCTGTCTGTCTTAAAGAGGTTATCTAGAGATTTAAAAGCAGCTAAAACAGTGTTGAATCTTGATTATGAATGGCTAAGAAGAAACTAATACCGGAGCTGGTGAAGACGTGACCGGTTTAGGAGTCCCTCGTTTCTATCTGTCACTGACAAGTCACCAGGACACTGTAATTCAAAATCATTAGTCATGTCTTCTGGAAGCTCAGAGGCAATGGCTAGAGAAAAGCAGCAGGCACTGAGGTGTTTCAGGAGTGGGGATTCCTCTGTGTACTAGTCATGTTCAGAAGACTCCCCAGATTTAAAACCCCAACACAAAACAGTGTCAGAGGCTGGCAGTCCCATCCTAGATCTAAAGCAGTCAATTCTTATCATGCAATAAAGCTGAAATTTTGCTGATTCAGAATCCTGTAGCAAGAGAAGGAATTCTGATAATCCTGTCATGAGAAACCCATTGAAAACATTATCTGGGAAGGTGGCATTTGTTATTATTTTTTGTAGGAAGGACTAGACTGCTAGAAACTTCTCAGCCTCAAAGAGGGAGAAAAAAAAATACAAGGAATATACTGAAGCAACAGTCTAAAGCTAAAGTGATACATGTGTCTTGCAAATCCCAGCCAGGGTCTGTTATTCTGCTTTACAGTCTGCAAACAACTCTGGATCTGTACGGAGAATGTAAGAATTCATTGAAAACCTAAGTATTTAAATGTTCCTTGAGGTGCAATATTCTCAGCCGTTCTCTGTGTTCGTGCCTGTGTTCAGCCTTTTTGTCTCCTACTATACCAAAGACTTTCAATGCATCAAACGGAGATTCTTGCCTTGCAGTTTAAAAGTGACAAGAAGTACTGATGCAGATCTGCATTGGATAATGCGAACCCTTTTCCTAAACTTGTACGTTTATGCCTCTGGCTAACTCCAGGCTCTGTCATGGGTCATCTGCAGTGAGGAAGAAGAGCTTTACAGGGGCATTTCTAATAGTGTCTTGTGAAAAAATTAGTTTTCCTCTCCTACCCTATTAAATTATATGATTTTGTTTAAAAAGACACAGTCTCTATTAAAAATATTTTTTAGCTAATATTCATGAGAATGTGTCAGAAAATGAGGATGTAAAGAAAAGAGAAGCAAGTCTGAGCTGGGTAGGCTTAGAACATTCTGGACATATGACAATATGAAATGTCTTACAGTGGTTCTTTTTCATAAAATGTGGGCAGGGAAAAAAAAACAAAAATAAAAAAAGCAAAAGTCTCGGGACCTTAGTAGAATCCCTTATTTTTGCTATTACCTCTCTGTTCTTTTCCACCAGGTTTCAACATCAAGTAGACAGGTGGACATGTTCCATTTAGTCACTAATGTTGAGTTTCTAGTACGGAAGTGAGACCTACAGCTGCCTTGGCCCCAAACTTGCTCTCTACTTGCAAAGTTAAAGACAGACAGTTAATTGGTACTCCAGTCAAACCTGTTTAGAATGGATCCAGATTCATGCCACATTGAGTTTCCTCTCGCAATGCTCTGTGAGAAGGTCTATACCATTGCCAAGTGTCTCTAAGTTAATCAGTGTTACTAAAAGATGGAGAGAAAAATATAATGTAAACATTACACAGATTTGCACATATATTTCTACTATAATTTGTGGACCTAAATGGTGTATTAAGGGGGGGAGGAGCAAGCAACCTGTCAATTTTCCCAAACTTGCCTATAAATATAATGTTAGATATATAGTGAGATATCATATTTTGTATTACAATCGGTATGCAATGGAATCAAATACATAATCAGGCAGTGGACAATTATGCAATAAACAAGAAAACTGGCAACAAATTGTTTAGAGGTAGCCATTCTTCACCCTATACATTTGAATGTAAAATGCTATTGTAAAACACTTGAGAGATTAATAGTTTCACAGGTGTTCTAATGAGTGATCCTGTATCCAGAAGATTGCACATTGGCTATTACAGTGTCCTCTGGGGACCTGTGCTATACACACAAAGTAACTGTGTGAGTTTTAAAGGGACCTCTTGGGTGAAGCAGTAGTGAATGGGTCCATAGGAGACAAGCCTTGGCATCTCTGCTTTCTCCATTCCAGAATGGTGGTGATTGTCACAGGAACCATGTTTATTTCTGATTATACAAAATTACCTTGTCTCATTGTGTGTTGTTCTAAGTGTGTTTACATTATATATGAGCCTTAAACTCATCCAGAGTATTCATGATATGTTCTTACTGATAGAAATATGCCAGGTTGTAGCTTGAGGAGGACCAAGGCTGGCTAACTTATAAAGTTACCTAGACATTTAATTATTTCACTAAGTAGAATAAAAACTTTTGGTCACATATCTTTCAGATAAACTACTGATTTTTTCACATTTATTTAGAAACAGAGTTTTAAGAGTTCACATGGTCACTTTTGTAAATCTGTCCTTTTAGGTGCATGGATCATCCTCTTACATTTTTCAAATTCAGATGCAATGACAGGGCTAGGGAGGCATCCGAGGTCTGTGCCATTTATATCAACAATGGAGGATTCCTAACCAATGTTGTGGCTCAGAAAGTTTCCCTAACATCCAGGCTAGAGAGGCTTCATTGAAGATTTCTTTAAAATATTTTTGTTAGTCCATATATTTTGAATGTTTTTTTTTTTTGAGCAAAAAAAAATAATCTAAGTAAAAAGAGTATTTGAACAAAATTCTAATTTTCACAGTATTTTTTTTTTCTGGTAACCAATATTCTAGCAAAGAGGTATTACTATTTTAGGGGAGGTGTTTCAAGACATAGTTTCTCTGTGTAGCCTCAGTTGTCCTAAAACTTGCTCAGTAAACTAGATCAGCATCAAACTCAGAGGTCCACCTGCCTCTGCTTCCTATGTGCTTGGATTAAAGACAAGCACCACCACCACCCTACCACCCCACAGCAAACAGGTATTATTATAGTTTGGTTATCTGGAGGACAAGTAGATAGCACTTCTAAACAAAGTTTTCTTTTCTTAATTTGATTTAAACTTGAAATCTATAGAAAAGAATGCTTATTTTAATCTATATTGTTTTTAAATTATTTTGATGAAACATGATTAACTTATTAAGAGCTGTACATACCTAGGGCCTGCAAAATGACTCAGAGGTTGAACATGCTTGACTTGGAGCCCTGACAACCTGAGTTGATCTTTAGGGTCCCTATGCCAAAGCTAGATGCTGCAGTATACATCTATAATTTTAGTGTTCCCCAGTGGAAATGGTAAATGGAGATGCAAAAATCACCCAAAATCTTGAGAGCAGTTCCTGGAGTAAGTTGTACAGCAGAAACCAGAGAGATCTTGCCTCAGTGAGGTGTAGAAAAAAAGCTGAATCCCAACGTTATTCTCTCAACTCACAAATGCACCTGGGCACAAATTTACTCCACACCTCACAGAAATAATAATGAAGTAACTATTTATAATGTTATAAAAGATCCATATGTATTTAATTCATGTTTTTATATCTCTATGAGTGTGTAGATAATATGTACTCCAAAAATCATCACCACCATCAAGACCATAAACATATACACCCCCTCCCATATTTTCTTCCACCCCTTTACTACTGTCGTTTATTAAAAGCAGCTTTTAATTATACAATACAGTATTATTAATTATAGGCACTGTGGCATGTAGTAAGTTTCCAGAATTTATTTAGAGATACAAGAGTTTTCTAATTAAAAGTCTAGCTCTTCACCCTGGGAGTATGAATTCCTGAGGAGATGAGTCACATGAATGTGGGTTATAGCTTAACCAGTTAACACCCTTTACAGTAACAGTACTCTCTTAGTCAACATATTTTAAATTCCCTTCATGTCACTAATGGAAGACAAATCTTGTCATGCTGGCATCAGTATAACCAAGTGCTACATTTGTTTTTTTGCCATCATAGACTGCACAGTGTTTAGGTATCAATGATTCATTATCTTTACCAGTTTCTTAATGCCTACATAGAATACTGTCAACTTTGTATAAACCAATGTCTTAAAATAATATTCATGTATGTAAATAAAGACTTCAGTTTTCAAACTTATAGAAGGTGATGATTGATACATATGTCATTCCCTTTTACATATGTACTTCTGTTCTGACTGTACTGATTATAATGACCTCTCAGAGGATCAGTATTGTAGCTCTCATTATAGAACACTTCTCCCAAACTGTTTTACTGGGGATTAAGTCTGCCTCTGGACTAATACATTTAAGTCAATGTACTATATTTTTTCAAGAAGTATTTTACAAACTCAATGTACATCAAAGCATTACCCCATCAAAAGTAACCAACTAAGAAAAACAGTCAGTATCTTCACAAAATTCATGCTTTGCTTTTAGACCATATAAACTGAAGTCGATTAATTCTGGATTCATGTAAAACTAAGAAAAAACCTCACATAAATGTCCAGACAGATTAGTTTGTAAAGGCATTTGCTGCCAACCTAATGACCCAAGTTTAATCTCACAAACCGATATGGTGGAAAGAGAGAAGTTATTCTCACAAACTGCCCTCACATGTGCCATGATACACATAGACATACAATACATCGATCTACAGATAGATAGATAGATAGATAGATAGATAGATAGATAGATAGATAGATAGATAGTAAAAAATTACCACTTTTAATATATTTTGAAATATATATATAATATATATATAATATATACTAGAAGGTAGATTCTGTGTTAGAAGTCTTTATTATTTAACTTTCAAATAATTTACTCAAGAAGATATTAGATAGTTTGCCTTACTGAGTCAACCAATTATCATAGGTATTTTGTCATAGGTTTCTGCTTACAAACTAGATACATTTTATGGGTCATTATATTAAGACTCCTGTTGTAATCTACCTATTTCTAAAACTGTAATCAGTGCCCCTCCCATGTTTTATTTATTTATTTATTTATTTATTTATTGACAACATCTCACTCTAGAATCCTGGCTAGACTGAAAGTCTATATGTGGAACAGGCTGTCGATGAACTCAAAGAGATCTGCCAAGTGCTCAGCTTACAGGCATGAAATACTACACCCAGAAGTACTTTATTTATAAATACCATGAGCATTGTTTTAGCTCCACTTTTATTTGATTTTGAACAAATGTCATACTGTGATCCTCTCAAATATTTTCTGTGGTATAATTCACCACTAGACTCTATGCAACACCATTGGAAATTGTTTTGCAGGGTTTTGTTTTTTTTTTTTTTTGACAGATTCTTCTCTCTCAAGTCTATTGTTAACTATTGGAATTCCACAAGGTCTTGCCTCCCCACACACATCCTACAATATATCTGCACCACCCCATATCAGTATTGCTAACATTAATGCCTCTCCAAAATTTGACCTATGCTTTTTTTTTTTTTTTTTCAGGTTTGTTGCTGTTGTTGTTGCCTACTGGAATGTAATATACCACCAGACCTTCATAATATATGTATTTATAATAGTTCTCATCAACTTTCTATAGACCAAACCTCTACTGACAATCTTCACCAATGATACAAATTCTTATTCTTCATCCTATCCTCTCTTCTAGTTTATGTTTCAGTAATGATGCCACTATCATTTTTTTTCTGAGACAGGGTCTTTCAAAGATGCCCCGACTGGTCTAGAATTCACTGTCCTCCTGGTTTAATCTTAGACTTCTTAAGATTATTACAGAAAATTATTGAAATGATGTAATTCTTCCATAAAACATTAGACAGCACGATTATTGAGTTACTGGAAATAGTGATATAAAATGTGTAAAATTATTGGAAAATTAAGTGTTTTGGATTCAGAATTAACTTTATAAACAGTGTTAAGTTTCAGAAGAGGGTTTCTATCAAGTGGATGCATTTGATGTGAATTTGAAAATTTAATCCTGAAGGATTAGAAGTTTTCAGTGAGAGGAAGAGCTCTATCTTAGGAGAGCAGGTCTTTATAAAATACAGAAATATCAGAATGTATTTATTGTTACAAGTAGACTAGAGAAGAGCAAGGTTTTGTGTGTGTGTGTGCGTGTGTGTGTGTATGTGTGTGTGTTTTGTGTGTGTCTATATGTGAGAAAACAAAAGGTTGGTTTTGTAACTTTTAAGATTCCCACCTTATTTTTTTGAGATGGGTTCTCTCTCACTGTACTTGGAGTTCATCAGTTCAGTTAGGCAACCTGGCCAATAAACATTAAAGATACTACTGTCTTTGTCTTTCCCATGCACCCTAACAAGTTACAAACAAGTGACGCTGCATATGGTTTTCTACATAGCTTCTGCAGATTTGAACTCAAGTCGTCATGTATTCAGTACTATATCACCAGAGCCATCTCCCACAAGGCTTCATTTTATTGTGCAACTTTATTTTATAATAATATTTTGAATAAAACAAATTACTTGTAACATATATATTAAGAAACCAATATGCATGTTTGTTACAAGAAGTTACATTTAACAGAAGTAAATTTTATATCAGGAGGACTGAACAATTCTTTTAGTATTTACACATGATTTGATATAATAAAGTTCACTTAGGACTCTAAGATGTCAGTATGATTTTAGAGATGTTGAGTATCTTTGAGATGACTTCATAACAAAAATAGCTGTCCATCAGAGAAGACTGCATTTTCATATTATAAAATGCTATTGAATCTGAAGCTACATAAAAATAATAAGAATAAAACTTCTTTCACAATCACCATCTTATTTAGCTAAAAATACACAATGGGAGTTACTATGTTAGTTTTTCTATTTAAAGTTTTATTTTTTTTTTAATGTCATGCATATAAAGAATGAGTCTTGATCATACCCTCAATTTTTTCCCTTCAACTCCTCCAAGGTTTCCTCCAACTTATCTTTTTTTCAATTTTCTAATCCTTCTCTATAACTTTTTTATTTATTTCAATAATTTATAAGAGTCTTCTTTCACAGGACTTTCAATATTGGGGCAGAATTATACATCAAAAGGGAAAATAATGGGCATTAATCAGTTTAGATTTGCATTGTACTTACTGAATACTCCATTCTGGGCAGATGTTAAAAAAAATGGAAGATAAATGGAGCAGTAGATCACTGCACCCATTACAGTTATAGTTTATCTAACATAATTTTAATAAAACCAATTATTTGTAACAAATACATTAAAAACAAATATGGCATATTTTAACTGTGGGATTTCATTCTCAAAGACAGTTTTTCTGCATTGATGTAATCAAGTCTGAAGATGATTGAAAATAGTTTCATGCATCATCAAAGAAAGAGGGGATCTTGAAGAACAAGCAAGCTCTTGAGAGACTTGAGAAGGTAATGAAAAGGGGACTAGAATCACGTGAGCCCTAATGGATTCTGGATATAATGTTAATTACATCTTGTACATTTTATGCTTTTAATTTTCATAGCAGCCCTTGAAGATATGTCATGCTGTTTACTTGAAGGTGAAAAACAGAAGCTTCAAGAAGTGAGATAATTTGCCTACAGCATACATCTTGTACCTGGCAGCCACCTGGATGAATTACAGGCCTTTCTTGTTCCTATGATTATGAATGCACTTCCATCAGCATAGTGCAGAAGCAAAGAATGCCAAGATAATAGAGAGCAAGGGGGGATGTTCATGTGAGGGGTGATATGGAGAAGTATTTGCAGGTATCCACAGAGAGGAGGCATTCACTTAACAGGTAGCTAAGAGTTCAGGGCTGTTTCTGACTCCATCTTCTCTTTTAATGGAACAAGGCTCAGAATTCCCATAAAACCAACTTTCCTAACATCCAATTGCTAATATCCTTAGTCTGCTACCAAATGCATTAGCAAATTGTTGTGTTTCCATTTCAAAAGTATTTGTCTTTGTCTGAGTACCTACTTCTGTTCAAATCAGTATTTCTAACTTAACATCATCTTGATCTTTACCTAAATCTATCTGTCTTGCTATTGGTCTACCTGTTTGTCTGTCTATTTGTCTGTCTGCCTATCTATCTATCTATCTATCTATCTATCTATCTATCTATCTATCTATCATCTATCTATCTATCTATCTATCTATCTATTCATATATACTATTTTCTATGTTAGTTTTAGATGTATTTCCAGTCTATTTTTATATATAGCTTGATCTGCATATCTATGTCATAATCACTATAGTATAGTTAAACCTATCTATACCTTTGTGGATCAATTTCTACATCCATATGTATGCTTGTATCTATGCCTAAACACCTGTGCATACTTTCAGGGCCCCATACTTAATTTATTCAAGTCCAAGTGTGTTTATCTACCCTTGTGTTCATTTCAAGTCTACTCCTCATGGAATGAACCTAGTACAAGATTTCATCACCTCATACTTTCATTACAGTCTCCTTACTGCTCTTCTCTCTGCTTTCTTTTTCATTTTTTTTATATTTCAAGAATTTCATACTTGAGTACTGTACTTACATTTCTACCCCTTCCCCTCCAAGTACTCCCATGCCCCTCTATCCCCTCTCAAATTTATTATCTCTTCCTTATTATTTTTACATTAATCTACATAGATATATAACCCTATATAATTATATATAACAACATGTAAAATAATACTACTATACACGTGCAAAAATATGCAGAAAACCTACTGAATCTATTTATTGTTAGTCATGTGTACATGTATTTAGGGTTGACCAGATAGTCTATCAGGGAACTCATCCCTACAGAAAACTGATTTTCCTTCTCTCTTTGTATCCACTATTGCCTGTAGCTTTCCATCTAAGCATAAGGCCTTGTGAAATTTCCCTCATGAACATTGGCATATTAGCTGGTATTTCCATTCTGTAGGTCTTATTGAGGCAACCAAGCTGTCATGATCCCATGGGTACATTTTACCTGTCATGGCTAGATCAAGTACTGTTTATGTTTTTTAGTGGTCCTTCAGATATTTAACAATTCATTGTATTTCTGGCAACTTCCAGTGCCTTTGTTCATGCTAAGGATAGTATTGAAATTCATGTCTGAGGTTTATTAATTCCTATCTACCTTTTAAAGATTGCTTCTGGGTCCTTAAGTTCTAGCTACCTATGTAGTCACCCTTTCCTTAAATATGACAATCATTTGTTAGTCTGGTACTTTTTAGTCCCTTGGTCTAGCATGGTCTGCTCTCAGAGGTATCTGCACTTCATTTTCCTTTTGTCATTTAGCACTCAGTTCTCGTGTCATCTAGTGACACTATCACTCATGTTGTGTCACAGGCCCTTCAGTTGATTGCATATGACCACTTATACCTTTACGCTCTTTTCCTTGAAGGTTAGGCTTGAATCTTGTATAGTATCTGTTGTACAAAGAGAAGAGCCAAGAGGAATCCTCTGTCTAGATCTGGAGTCTGACATGAAGAGACTGCAAGGTTTTTCTTTGGTTGGAAGCAAGCTACCAGGTAGTTACTTAATTACTGTAACTGATTGTGCTTTAAGGAGCTCAGGTTACATAGAGAACTGCTTCAGGCTGAAATACTGTAGGGATAGAGAAAGAGGGAGAGGAAAGACACATAAGGGAGAGGAAAGACAAAGAAAGAGATCAGCAGAGTGCTGGGAGAGTTTGAGAGAAAGAAAGGGAAATTGAGAGAGATTGAGAAAAAGAGAGAATGAGAGAGAGAGAGAGAGAGAGAGAGAGAGAGAGAGAGAGAGAGAGAGAACGCTTCACTCTGAACTTTAGCTCTGAATGTCTGAGGGAGTGATTCTTGCTTCTTAGGCTGTGGCTATGTAGATCAAAGACTTAGCTGATTCCTTGTGAAATCCTTTTTTTTTTTTTTAATTTTTAAATATTATGTTGTTAGAAGTTACAGAGTTTTAGAGTGTCACATGGTGATTGGTGGTCAGGAAATATACCTAGTGTAGTTGGCACACCACACTGAATTTTCACACTACTTCAGTTGCCTGAAAGCTCTTCCCATTCCCTGATTTCCCTTATCCCTGCTTACCCTTGTTCCCCTTTCCTTGCTTCATCTCTTTTATGCTCTTATTTTTATTTTCTTTGATTTTACATCTAATTTATTTATTTATTTGGGGGCACCCATGCATGAATATGTGCATGTCATAACACACATGTGGAGGAAACCAGCCAAGGGTCAGCTCCCTCCTTCCAGCCTCTATATCCTAAAGACTGAAATGGGGTCATCAAGCTTGGCAATAGGACCCTCTTTCACTGGGTTATCTCACTACCCTTTCCATTACCTCAAGTTTGTTGTTAGAGTTTCATAGTTAAGAATTTGGAATGGCTTTTTCCCACTGCACTTCTAGCACCTAGGAATATTCCCTATGGATAAGTTGAATCATAGACTGTTTATTAAATTGATGAAATTAGCCATGCGAACAATATTTTTTTAAAACACATGGTTGCTAATTACGCTATCAAAACTAGAACACACAGTCTATATATAACAAACAGGCTACTAAAAACATTCCAACTGTAGGTGGGGAAAGAGTACATGGTCCATCCAATTCTGCCATTTAATAATGAAATGAGTTTCAGGGAAACAGGATGACTGAATGGGGCAGAAAATTATACTTCTCTGCTCTTCTAGGATATTGAACTAAAGTGAGATTATCAACATTAGGCCGAGTGTTATAATGAGCTTTAAAGAGAGATGGAGACATCCGCAGGTTGCACAGTAGCTTAAAGAATAGGATCTAGTTTGTCCATGGAGCTATAGCTGGGTGAGCTCCACTACCTTTCATCAGCTACATGATGACATGAGTGGGTCATGAGGATCCTGGAAGTCCAGCTGCCTGTGACCTGAGGTGCTGACATGGAAATAACATTCTCTGCTCAGAGATTTTCTTCAGTCAGTACTGCTCTCCAAATGCCAGTGGGGCGTGCCTTGGGGACCCCTGCTGTGCAGAAGATGAGGTTTTCAGGATGTAAGAAGGGCACTTCACATCTTCACCCTTTGTACTTAGAATAAAGACAGGAAGGCAACAGAGTTAGGCAGAGACTCTTGTCATTCCTAAAGTAACTAAACTGAGCCAGTCGCTTATAGACACTCTAAGCATGCTCACCAGTCTGTGCCTTATCCTCGACCTTTGAGATGCTCTCTTTCACACTTCTGTGGTCACAGGAGTGAATGGCCACCTATCGGTGGCTTTTTCAGTGTGTGAGTGTAGCCACAAGACCTAGGACTTTTGCATAGGCAGTTCTGTCTGACCGGAATTGTCTGAACATTGGCCTTGCTCACCCCACTCAGAATCAAGGCATTTGTTTAAATGTCACTTCCTCTGCGAAAGCTTTCTACTCTCTTGGGCTAGGTTGCAAAACTCTCTGCTGCACAGTGTCTCATAACAAGGAAGAACTTTATTTTGTAACAGCTAATCCACTCCTTTATGTTATTTCTCTGATTAACTGGTAGGTCTGCTGTTATGTAGTTTTTGTGTTTGGCAATAAGTTCAACTAAGTACCTATCTGGAACCTAGCATTGAACAAATATTCAGTAATTAGTTACTGGTTGATAGGTGCACAGATATCAAGGATAGTTCCTGTGTTAGGTGTGGTTTCTATTGCTGTGATGAAACAGCATGACCAAAATCAAAAGGATTTGTTTGTTTACACTTGCACATTGTAGTCCATCATGGAGGAAGCAGGGCAGGAAGCAACAGGCAAGAAGATGATGCAGAGACCATGGAGGGGTGCTGCTTACTAGCTTGCTTAGACTGCTTTCTTATAGAACCCAGAACAACAAGCCCAGGAGTGACCCCCTGACTGTGAACTGGTTCCTCCCATATCAGTTGCTAATTAAGAAAGTGCCCTATGACTTGCCTACAGACTTATCTTATGGAAGTATGTTTTTCATCTGAGGCTCCCTTTACTTAGATGACTCTATTTCGTGTCAAGTTGACATAAAATCAGCCAGCATATCTGACCCCTTGTCAAATTGACACACAAGTGCTTCACTGTTAAACTACAACCATTCTTTTCTTTTGCATCTCCAAGTTCATATATTGATATGGACATTGCAGTTATAAAACCTTTTACAAACTTAAAAGTTCCACAGTCTCTACAAATTCAAACACATTAAGTTTTTACAATTCATTACAATATCAAGTGTCTTTTAAAATCCAGTTCCTTAAAATTCAATGTCTCCCAACTGTGGGATCTTATAAAATTTAAAAAAAAAAATGTTACATACTTTCTTATTTCAAGAGGGAATAACCAGAGCACAAAAATAGTCTGAACAAAGCACAGCCAAACTCCAACCATAATTAACTCAATATCCAAAATGTAGGATCTACTCATTATCTTCTAGATTCCCCCAGTGGGCTTGGGTCACTTCTTTGACTCTGTCCTCTATAGCACACATAACCTGTCTTCTAAGCTCCAGTTGGCTTTATTTCACTGCTGTTGCCATTCTTGGTGGTCATCGCATGGTACTGTCATCTGCAACATGCTGGGGTCTCTTGATGAAACTGGCTTTCACATTCACCAATAGAGTCTCCTGAGCTGTGTTTGTGGTAGTAAACCTCAACGTCTCTTCATGACCCCTTCAATCTTAGAGATTCAACTGCTACTGAGGCTATACCTTCACCTGTGGCCTCTTCTGGTCTATCTTAGTGCCAAGCCTTAGCTGCTCTCCATAACTCTTTCATGCCTTCAAAATCAGTACCATCTGTAACTCTTATACAGACAGTACTGAGTTTGACTGCTGTACAAGGTATAACCATGGCTATCTCAAGAACACAACTTCCATACAGTAAGTCACTGAAATCACTTTTCAGAGGAATTCATCTTAATGATACTGGTCTCTTCTTAATCACAGCTGATTCTTCAGTCCCTGCAGACTCACTTCCATTGTCCCAGAAAAGCAAAGGTTTTACTTTAGTGGTTCTAGTTTCTTGTTAACCACAGTCAATTCTTCAGCTCTAGCCATCTGGACACCACACCACAGATTCTTCACATAAATGTTCCAGTAGGGTCTTTGAGTCCCTCTGAAGCATCACAAGCTCAGGCTTTCATCATCTGTACTTCTCTCAACATTCTAACCTTCAGTTTTCCATAGCTCACCAAGATTTGAACACTCACTCAATGATTTTTCTCATCCAAACTTTCAATGTCCTTCCACAATCCTCCCTAAAACACTAAAACACATAGTTATGTTTGTCACAGAAGTGCCCCTCTATCCTGCTACCAATTTTAGGCTTATAGTTTCTGTTGATGAGATGAAACACCAGGACCAAAACCAAAACAATTTATTTGGCTTGTATTTCTATACTATATTCCATCATTGGAGGAAGTCTGGACAGGAACTCACATAGGACAGGAAGTTGGAGGCAAAGATATTATGGAGAGGTCATGAAAGAGTGCTCCTTATTGGTTTACTTAGCTGGCTTTTTCTCTTGATTTCTACCTTTACATTGAATGATTATGTGTGTCTCTAGTGAACATAAAAGGTTCTGAGATAAGTTTTTTCTAATATTTGTAGACTGTTATTCTGTTAAAGCATGTCTTGTGTGTTAGGCCAGTCTTAACTGGAAATAAATAAGAAAGGGATAGGAATTTTTGGTCTCATAAGACAGTAGTTCTCAACCTGTGGGTCACGGTCCATTTGGGTTCAAATGACCCTTTCATAGGGGTTGCCTAGGATCATTGGCAACATAGGTATTTGCATTATAACTCATAACAGTTATTTATAAATCACAGTTATGAAGTACCAATGGAAGTAATTTTATGATTGGGGGTCACCACAGTATGAAGAATTGTATTAAGAGGTTGTACCATTAAAAATGTTGAGAACCATTGTCCTAAGATTTCATGTTACAATGTTTATCACTATGAACCCTAAACCCAGTATTCACATTCTGTTATCCACTGACTTCTTGAAAAAAACAAAAACCAAACAAACGAAAAAAACAGTACGTCTTAAGAAAGACTCTGAAGCCTTTAGTTTGGAATGTTGAAATCCTTGGTGCATCCTGTTAGTGTCCACTGTGATAGAGGAAATCCATGACACTTAATACAAGCCTAACCAAAGGTATACCCCTGTTTATTAACATATATGTGATTACTTAACTCAGCCCTTGCTATGATTGGTTGTTCACTATCAATATGGTTTATAATTATGTGCCAGTGTCTGAGCAACTGGGCAATGTGCTCTGCTTCCTGTGAATTTCACATCTACTACTTGACCTCTATCAAGTCTGTTCAAATTGATCAGTCTTTGCCCTGATCCTACTTTGTGAACTCATGCTTTCTCCTCATCATTGTTTTCTCTTTTCTTTCTTTCTTTCTTTCTTTCTTTCTTTCTTTCTTTCTTTCTTTCTTTCTTTCTTTCTTCTTTTTTCTTTTTTATTAATCTTCTTCCCTTCTACCTTCTTTTCTTCATCCCTCCTTCTTCCTTTTTATCCTTCCTTTCTCCTTTCTTTCATTTTTCTTTTATTCCTTCTTTCTCCTTTCTTCCTTTCCCTCTCTTTATCTGTTTCTTTCAGTTTTCATGCTGCCAGTGGATTTCCCTGTGAGTACCTTACAGAGACCTTGTTCTGACATTCTATTTACTGAGCTTCTGCTAATCTGTGTTGCAAATTCCCATCTGCAAGTGGCTCACTGGAGCTAAATTTAGAGATTATTGTGACTTTGGATATTATTTCTATGCTCTCTAATCTGAACTAGTAAGTGCACACTCATTTTTCCAAATATTGCAGGTCTCTAATAATAAAAAAATCTAGACACTAGAGTTAGATGTACAAGGAATCATCTGAAAGAAAAAACAAACAAACAAACAAACAAGCAAAAATGAAACAAAAATACAACAAAACCTCAAACAAACAAAAATCAAATCAAAACAAAACAACAAAATAAACAAACAAAGCAAATCAACCATAAGTCTTATATATAAACCTAGCATGAGCCATTTCTAAGGTATAATAAAATAAAGGAGGACCAGCTAGAGCACTTGGTTCTCTGAGTTTTCATTTTTATCTTATACAGCTTTACTCATAGGAAATTAAGATTAGCATCTTAAAACCAAGTAGCACAGATAAAAATACACTCCTGAGAAGCTCTAGTCTAAACACTAAAGATGGTGTCTTACGAGGGAGAAACTTCTAGACAATAGTTTCTGCTTTACATAAAATACTGCTGCATTCTACCTGCAAATGCTGAATGGAGACCAACTCTAGGTTGTGATGAGGAATTCTGAAACCTTTCAGGATGCTTTTAGGAGAAGCTCTTTGGATTTTACTCCCTTGAGAGTCACTCCAGTTGTGGAATGCAGTCCTTACTACTGTTAAGGGGGCTCACAGGAGAGATTCTCTGCTCTGTCTAGCAATCCGGAGGGGCTTGTTCTACCTTGTGTGTTAATAGAAAATGACTAGTGGAATTACATATCTATCTCTTCCAAAAGAAGTCTTCTACTCTTCACCCATCAGAAGCTCTCTGTGTGTGTGTGTGTGTGTGTGTGTGTGTGTGTGTGTGAGAGAGAGAGAGAGAGAGAGAGAGAGAGAGAGAGAGAGAGAGAGTAAAAAGCCAGTTAAAAAGTAAAATAAAGAAGACTTCAGACTGAGAATCATGTAACACAAAGACGTCCAGATTTCAACTGAAAACTATGTATCATGTTGAACACCAGCAAGAACTCAAACAGAATTAGAAAAGAAGATGAGGATCAAGTGGTACTATTGCTAATACCAAAAAACTGTCAAAATTGTATAAGATGTTAAAAAACAGCTATGACAAAAAAGGTTTAATGAGCAATATAAATGAGCTGTTGACAAAACAAATGAAAGAATGTCCCCATAAACAATAAGTGGACACATGAATGACCATGTAGAAATTTCATAACTGAAAGAACAATTACTGAAACAAACAGCTGAATGGATAGACTCAAGAACAGAATGGATGACACAGATGGAATATTCAGTGAACTAGAAGATGGAATAATGGAAGTCACACACTAGGAAGAACAAGGAGAAAGTTGGATTTAACAAATGAATTGAAGGACTTGAGTGTTAGAGCTCTCAGTGACTATAACAAATGCGCTACTTTTCAAGTCGTTGAAGTCCCAGAAAACAGAGGAGACAGGGCTTTAAAAAACAAAACAAAAAGCATAAAAATATGACTATAGACAGCTTCTCAAATTTATCAAAAGTCATGAACCTATATAACTAAGATGAATGATCCCCAAGTAAAATAATATAAATAAAATAAATGCAAAGCAACATCATGATTAAGTTTTGAAGACAGAACAAATAAAAATTCTTCGTTGTATTCTGAGAAAAATGACACCTTAGCAGGAAGAGAAAAACAATTAAAATAATAGTTTCCTACCAGAAAATATAAAAGGCAGAATAAAGAGACAACATATTTTTGCTAAGGGAAAAAATATTAAACTCCATCATTGTACCTAGGTACAATGCTATTTAGGAACAAGGAGGGAATAAAGATGTTCCAATGTGAAAAAATCTAAAAAAAATGGGTTGATCCTCATACTTGTAAATGAATAGCCAAAGATGCTGACCTAAATAATATAAAGTAGACATAAAATGTTAGAAAAGGGGAAGGAACAGGAAAAAAATGTGAGAAAATATAATAGCCAGTTTTTAAAATTTCTTTTATAGTTGAAGCAAAATTACCAGTTTAGTGTATGTTTCTGAATATATTTAAATTAAAGTGGCAAGACAACTGTAAACAAAGAATATGGAAAAAAGAGGTATGGTGTGTCTAAACTTTCTTTGAACTTACTTTTGAACTTATTTTTTTTTCATGATTTAAAATATGACTTTTGGTTTTACCTTTTACCTTTTATTGAAAATAGATTCCTTTTCTCATATGTCTTGATTATGTTTTTCTCTACCTCTACTCCTCCTAGTTTTTCCCACTTCCTTTCTCCTCCAGATTCTCTCCCTTTCTGTTTCTCATTAAAAAAAAAAAAAATAACAGGCTCCTAAGAGATAGGAGCCAAACATGACAAAATAAAATATAATATGATGAAGGAAAACTATCATATCAAGGTTGGAATGGACAACTCAGCAGAAGGAAAAGCGTCCCAAGAGCCAGGACATGAGTCAGACTCACTTGTTCCACAGTCAGGATTGACATAAAAATTCTAAGCTAAAAATTATAATTTTTATGCAGAGGATCTTGTGAATACTATGTAGTTTCCATGTTTGCTGCTTCCCTCTCTATGAGCTGCTGTGTTTCTTACTTAGTTGATTTAGAATGCTTTGTCCTCTTATTGTCTTCCATCCCTTTGGGTTGCACTTTTTCTGTCTCCTCTTCAATGAGATTCCCTATGTTCTGAGAAGCAGGATTTGAAGGAGTCCTCCAATTTAAATTTTCTCTCTGTATAATGTCTGATTGTGACTTTCTGTATGTGTCCCCATCTAGTGACAGCAAAGGCCTGGATAAAGCACTGATCTACGTCTATAGTGGATTATCTTTAGAAATCATTTTATTGGTTTCATCCACCATGATCTGTTCACATTTTCATGCCTAACCCCAGCTGAAGCTTCTAACATTATCTGCTGTGGAATGTTTAGGAGGTAGGAGACAGGTAGAGGGAGATCATTGGATGTTTAGGGCTATGTCATTCAGGCTATATCATCCCTAGCTTATGGCTTATAGTCATTCTCTCTGCTTTGTGTTCTGTTATGAAATGAATGCATCTGCTGTATACTTTTACCATCATGATGTATGTAATGGCAAGCATTTTCACCCATGCCCTAGTTCCTGAATAATTACATGGAGACTTATTTATGAATTAATGCATAGGCCATAAGCTAGGCTTGTTCCCTAACTGGCTCTCAACTTATATTAAGATATTTTATACCATTCTATGTCTGCCCCATGGCTGTTTACATCACCTCAGTTTCATACATCTGACTTCCTCTGAGTCTGGGTGGCAAATCTCCTGTGCTTGATTATCTGCAGAGTTGCCCCCAACACACACCTCTGTCTTCTGGATGTGTCACCTTCTAATCTTGCCTCAGCTTATTATCCATCAGATTTTTATAGAAAAGTGATGCTTCCACAGAGTACACAAGAGATTGTCCCTCAAGATGTAAACATCTAATGGCATGCTTTCTCTGCCAGGGTGAACTAAAATCCTAGGAAACTGTGAAACAAAATAAGCCTTTCTTCTCTGAAGTAAGTTCTGTCATCTATCGTGGTTATAATATTGAAGAAATAGTTGCAGAAAATTGGTAACAATATGGTGGAAATGTTATTACGACCACATCTGACCATGTGGTTCTTAAGCCCTTAGAGATGTTTTTCAGAAGAGATTTACAAGAATTTGGAGATAAAGACTAGAGAAGCCACACAATATCCCAGGAGAACTCAATAAGTGATTTTGGCGAGTGGTCAGAAGACAAGAATGTCTATAATGTACACAGTGAAGACTAGTTCCTACAGTGGAATAAGGCTGTGTTGTGAATCGAACTGGAGGCCATTCATACCACATTTTTTGTGTGTGTGTGTGTGGGGCGGAATGAAAATCTGAATGAGACTGATTTCAAAATCTGAGTGAGAGGGAATTTCAAGTTGCATTGCATTCAGGAGTGGCACAGTTGATGATGGCTACACTTGGCTTAGTTTATAGTAAGTATCAAGATTTAAAAAAAAAGCAGAATAGAAAAGTACAAAAAGAATGTAAACTGTAGTCAAAGAAGGTATATTTAACCATCATACCAAAAAAAAAAATATGGTTAAAGATACTGTGATCTTTACAAAAGAAGCCTAGCAATTAATACTGAGAAAATACTAAGGATACCTTGAGGGTATTTCAAGAATTGGTGGGCTCTTATACATCACAGTTTTCCAGATATAAATCAACAAACTTATTTAAAAATTTATTTGAAAAGAAAGAGCCTTCTGGGTCACTCTCTGTAATAATGACCGTCTTGGGGAATATTGTCTAGGATAGCTTGTTAAAGCCTTCAGGGATCTTTAAAATCTTGATCTAAAGTAGGGGGTGAGAGTTCAGCTACTGGTCAAGACCTCAGGAGAAGATGGAGCTAGGTTTACAGGCACGAAGGATGCAAGAATTATTGTGTCATAATGATATTTACTAAGGTATATGAGAAAAGTCAGTAATGCTGGGCAATGTATAGCAGGCTAAGACTTCATGTAAGAATCTACAAGGCCATGGATGAAACTATAAGGATGAAACCTAAGAATCCATGACATTGGCAGGATATTTAAAATGCTAGGAGCATAGGATATCTGTGGAGGGAAACCAAAAACACAAAGTATATCCAGAAGAGGAGAAAGGCTATGTGTTCTACAAGCACAGGGCTAACAACAAGCTCTAAATTACAATACACTGAGATACAGAATTTGTTTGTCCTGCTTGGATTTGGTCACGTTTGGCCTAATGCTTTCTACCTTCCTGTTTCTCTTGGGAACAAAAACGATCACTCTAGGTCACTACATACTGGTATACAAGTGTTTTAAAAGAATTTACAAGGTCTTAACAGGCAAGATATTTCTTTGAAATATCTTGTAGATATTTCAAAAGTAGAATTTGAACTTTGGACTTTGGAATTATCTTAGAACTTGTGGGACTCTTAAAATTTAAATAAATGCTTCTTTTTGTTGTGTTTGTTTGTTTGTTTGTTTGCATTATGAGATGGCTAAATAAGCATTGTGAATGAGGGATGAATATTTTGAGTTTTACTCTGAAATTTTATATCCGGTCATGAGTTGATGTCAGTATTTATGGAAGTTACGGGACTTTTAGTATATATAACTAGAAGAAATATGTTCCTGATAAGTGAGTCTCTTAGGGATGTATTATATTGTAGTTCTTTATTCTCTGTTCTCTATTTCTTTTTCTATTATGAGTTTTAAAAGCCTTTACTATATTTTCTAGGTAAAATAATCTTAGATCTTTTACCACATCTTTCTTTTCACAGTGGGCTCAAAGTTTCTAAACCCTTAACTAAAATCAAGTGCTATTCTTCGAAATTGTTTTGGTCAGATATTTTGTTCAGTGTGTCATACAGGTAACCAACCCATATAGTTTATTTCATACAAAGCAGTTCAATGATTTGAGAATAAATGGTAACCCCCAGCTGTATGATCTTATTATTTAATAACTTGATATTTTATTTTAAAGTTGTGAGTTAGGTATGAATCAACACCAGCTAAACACATCAAATCAATCAAATAAGTAAGTCTGGATAACTGTTGATTTGAAGTTAAATAAAATTTGAGAGTCAGAGGGTATCAGTTAAACTATAACATGGCCAAGATTTATAAAACAGAGCTCAATAAAATGAATCCTATTGCTGTAATTCTCTGAAAGGAGCCCATGGTGGAGATTCCTAGTTTAATTTTAGTATATTTATATCTAATTATCAGACTTACCTTGGGCAATCACTTAAACTCTTTGAATCAGTAATTGGAAAAAAGTTGTCTGTGATTATTTTATGGTCTTTCCTCTTAGCTATAACTATATTTTATTCAAATCGAGTATGTTTCATCAGAACTAGATTAACGGGAAGTATGGTCAGGGTACCTTTGGTAAATTGGATTTTCTAATGATGGTCACACTAGTATTAATCTCATAGCACCTGTCCATCTTACAAAGTGATTTGGGTAATCCACTGAAAGGTAAGGCATCTTGTCTGTCCTCTGTAACCTCAGCTTTGCTTTATCCCTGTCTCAACTCTCACAGTATAGCAAAATTCCTTATCTGGATTCTGAGACAAGATTATGAAGAATATAGATTTTTTTCCTGGACCAGTTCACTCTCCGCTACTTTCATTTTCTCCATGTTCTGACCTGCCTTTATGGTTCTTATCTACTATGTAACTAGCTCTGTGTTTGTCATTGGAGAGATCATGAAATGACATCACTAAAACTTTTGAGTAAAGTTCACCATGTTTAAGTCTCCAAGCTTTAATATATATGAGGCCAGATTTGCCTTTATTAGACTACCACACAACAGGGCCTAGGATCAAAACTATAGACCTGAGTTTCTTCTAAATTTATGACTCATAGAAATATGAGATAAATTTTTTTATTAAACCACAACATTAAACAGTGAGGTGTCTTATCGTAGTGACTGTTGCTAGTCTAGTGCTCACCTAAGAATATTTTAGACATCACTGAATATGAAATGAGATGCATAAAATTACCTTTTGTAGAATGCCTTAGAGAATATGAGTGTATGAATGAAAATTTATGTCCTATTAAAGCCACACTGTTGTAACATTATTAACATTTGAAAAATGCATTTATATTTTTATACAATGGTACAGTCAGAAGAGAGTATTGATAGAGACAGAGAACTTGCTAAGCATATCTAAGCCCCACACATCCATTTTCAGAATGCCTGTTTGAAAAGCAGCACCAGTAGCAAAGCACACAACAGGATGGAGGTTCTTTTCTCTATGACATATTAGAATACCCATCTCTGACAGCTCCAGAACACCTGTAACACCTAACCCTAGATACTGGTGAATAATCTTTATCTTCATCAAGGTTCTAGAATGCCTTTACCCCAAAAAAACAAAAACAAAAGAAATAAACAAACAAAAACAAACAAAAAACAAACAACCCCCCCCCCAAAATCTTGGGTACTGGATATTGGTGGTTATTATTACTTGGGTACCATAGTGGTGACCTCTACAACAGGTAGTTCAAAAGAGGACATGTCTACTTTGACAAATGGTGTATTTTTCAGTGTCATCTACTCTTATCTTTGTAAGCAGTTCCTGGATCTTACCTTATTAATGTATCTTGTAGTGATGATGTATAGCTGTTACATGTCTTTCTGTCCTGTTAGAAAACTTATCAAGTGTAATCCCTCCAGGATGTGTCTCATGTTGACACAGAACCTTTAGTAACTGTCCTATGATATGTATAGATTAGACTTTTGCTTCTGAGCTTTGTTTTGAGAGTGACACATTACAGAGAGGAGTTGTTCCCTTACCCCCAAATCTAGCTGAGAAAGGGAAAATAATCAAATTATATTTTGTGCAGAAGCCTACCTGTGATATGAACAAGAAAGGCTAGCATTGAGTTTTGGGAATAATTATTAATCCAGAAAACTTACCTACTACACATATGTAAATGGTCATTAATAGGTGTCTAAGTTTTTTGGAATCTTTTCCTGTACTGTGAAAGAACATATGGTTGAGGGTATATAGTATAGTATTTGTTTATTATGTATGAAATCCAGGACTTTAGCCCCAGTGTTGATTTCTAATAAAAGAAAAAAAAAAAGGAAGAACAAGACTATGTGAGTACATGAATTTTATATATATATATATATATATATATATATATATATATATATAAAGTTTGGTAAAACAAATTACTTAACTGTAAATTGGGTAATTTAGCTAGTAATGATAAACCATCCTACAGTATATATAGATTGTAATGGAAAGTCTTTATTGACTTTTATATTTTATTTCAAAAGCCATAGAATGAATTTAATGAACAATGCCTGATTTAGCAATGTCTTTTAGGTCTAGTAAAATAAATAACTGGAGGAAACCATTAATAATATGTTTCAGATTTATAAATAGATGTTTTTGGCTGGGAAAATGGCTCTTTGAAAACAAACAGTTGCTCTGAAAGTATGGAGACATGATTTCAAATCTCTATCACCCATTTCAAAAAACAGGCATGGTCGGGTACATGTTTATAAACGTCAGTGCTGAGAATCGGGTTGGGAAGCCATTGGGAAGATTTGGGAGGCTCTTAGGCCAGCAGCCTAACTTTAGTGTCAGTAAAAGACTGTTTCAAGACAGAGGGTGTAACATATTGGGCATTGTTTTCTGTCTTCTCTTTACCCACCCCTTGCACATAAATGCAAAAACCCCACACACTCACACACATATAACACTGATAACTTACACAAATAAACAAAAATAAAAGTGAACAACATAAAGAGATTTATTAATTGTAGTAGTAAGAGATGGTTTGAAGTATCAGACTCCCAAAACTGTAAGGACACTGCCTCTCTTAATCCCATTCTTAGAGCTAACAGTGAGAGTCCTAGAGGACACATTTGAGACAGAGAATTAGAAGATGATTCATATAAAAAAAATAATGAATATATTATTATAAGAAGAAGGGCAAAATCTAGTGAAAGGAAATCCAAATGAAAGTTTTAACCCCAGAGAACATGTTTAACAAAGCGTCAATGTTTACTCAGCTGTAGGAAGACTTAAACACAGGGCGTTTGTTTGCCTGAGTGTATTTTGCCAATTTGGGGCTAGACTGGGAACTGTTGACAATCACAAAGGAGACTGTTATTGCACCCCTTTCAAAGTAGACAGACACCCTGTGAAGGAAGAACTTCAAACAACTATTTTAAATTGCCAGTGTGAAGAGGAAGGACTTGTTAACTTGCGCTGAACTACATCTCAGGGCTTTGGGCACCATCACTTGTGGGGCCCTGGATTCGAATCAAACCTTAAGACCTCAATATTCCAGATGATTGCAGGAAGAATGAATCATCTGGCTGTCTATGAGAAATCAGCATCAGGAGGTTAGGAGCCCGCTCCCAACCTCATTTGTCAGACATTACTTTGTGTATAGGATTTGGTGCCTTTTTCTTTATTTAAAAAATAAAATCAAATATGTAAAAAGCCTTTAAATGCACTCTCCCAGGTGTCTTTTGCAGCCTCAAGCCCTTTTCTTAAAAACATCTATTGTTCTCTTAATTGTTACTTCAAAACAATTAGTTAGGGATTCATATGCAAATGAATGCAAATGAAGGGGCTCTATGTAAGAGACTTTCACCACTGGTTAATTTGGGTCTACTGATAAGATCTTTTTTTTTTCTTCTTCCTTTAGGTACCCTACTCTTTGGGGCATAAAAAAGAAAATGCTGTATGAAAGCCACTTAAATATCTCAAAAGTATCGCCATTGTTAAAATCTTTCTGTTACTTGGAAAGTGTATTTTAATTGTTTCTCTACGGTAGGCCTGGCCCTAATTCAAAGAGTGCACTCTTGCCATGGGGGTGGGGGGGGGACGGGCTGATTTGTTCTTCAAGATCCAGACTAGCAATGGAGTATTATAATCAATATGGGAATGGGAAAGGAAAAAGATGAGCAACACAAAAATAAGAAGTTGATTGATTGATTCCTTGATTGAAACCATTGTTCCAAGGCATCACAAAAGAGTGATTAAGTATGCAGAGTGGAGGGAGATGAGATGAATCTAAGAAGTAAACATTTGTGAAGCATCTCTGTTCTGTCTGGAATAATGTGTGGAGTGGAGGGGATAGTGGGACACCGAACAAGCTTAAGGTTGTTGATACACTAGATTAGACATACTTGTTATGTCTCTGATAATCCACCGTGAAGGTGCAGCTTCCATTACCCTTAAGACTCAGTTTGCTAAATGATGTGTCTGACCAAGGAATGAAGTCCAGATAACTTTCTGGGATTTCTGATGAAATTCAGTTGCAAGGAATCTTGAAGATTTTACTGAACCCAAATAATGTTCCCTTTAGAAACTCAGTCACTCTGCAATAAGGACATCTATGCAGCCTAGGGTTGCTTACTCTAGTGTCACAGCCAGGCTTTCTCATCAAAGAATCATTAGGCTTACATTCTGGCTGGCATGTAATATCAACTTGCTGGCCATGTTAGGGAGCCATCTTGGTGCTGTATCTTTAACTGTAGCCACAGTGTCTCAGACAGAATTCCCTCAACATTCCTCTAATTCCTCATCCCCCACGTTATATTCTGTGTAAACTGCTATATGACACTGAAGTTTTAGAATAGTTCTTCAAGTATCAGTCCTGTGATGTTTAATCCTGCTCAATCAGTAAGATTTACAACAATTTGGGGAACAAATGTCTGCTAGTGACTGTGAAGAATTAGATTCAGTTAATTGAGGTGAAAAGACCTACCCTACATATGAAGGGTAGCAACCCCTAGGTTGAGGGTCCTGAATGAAATAAAAAGGAGAAAGCAACCTAAGCAGTAGTATTGTTCTTTTTCTCATCTACAAATGTAATGTGACCATCTGCCTCATGTTTTTTCTATTTTGTTATCTCCACCGAAGACTACATCCTCAAACTGAACCAGGATGCATCTCTCCTTCCTTAATGCTTTTGATAGTTTTTAAAAAATTATTTTGCTTTTTTTCTAATTAATAGGAAAATTAACTGATACAACAGCTGATAAACATACAGTCTCCGGATTTAAACAGACACACAGGACCCAGCTCCCCACTTGAAAATAGTTCTGTTATGTGGAAAAGTTCTTTTGCAAAGCTGAAGGCAGAATCCACTCACTGCAGACAGTTTAAATGCAAAAAAAAAAAAAGATTAAATTCCTCACATATTAGACTTGGCTCTTTCTGTCTCTGTTCCCAGGTGGAAGGCCTGGAGGCAGGGGAGGAGCACTTTGCAGAGATGAATGTGCCAGCCGAGCCTCCAGTGTCTGTACAACCTACAGATGCCTCCCTGAGTAATCTTCATCTGTATATAATTTAGAAACAGGGCAGATCCCCTGGATTTGAAAACCGCAAGTAAAACTCATCCATCTTCTCCTGATAGTTAAGCAGGTTATTATTAGCAGGCCCCATGATTTAACAGGCCTAGGATGGAAAGGCACATGTTGATAATTAAACACTCCAGAGTTTCATTCCAAGCCCAGTGTCCTTTATCAACAATCCTAAGGTTTGTTTGCTTTGAAAACACTCCTCCTACTTTCACATCTCTCAAATGCATTCAGGCATCACCGAAACTTTTTGATGAAAATAAATATTTTGTTCAACCACAGCTCAGTCATTCACTTGGGTGGTGGGTTACATGGAACTACAGGTCTTGATATCGGCTTCATACACCCACATGTGAATTTGGCAAAGAAACTTCACAGCATACGAGTTGTGAGTGAATGAGTTAGCATCGAGGAAATAACAAAACATGTTTGAAATATTGGCTCTGTGTTATGATTATCTGACCTTGAACAAGACACTAAATGACCTATGTCCATTCTTCCTAAAAAGTCCCATTAAATGGCTAATGTTTGAATTGACAATGTTTGCTGGTTGAGCTTTTGGGGAGGAGTTAACTCATGAGAATGGAGGTGTTAGGAAGGAATTGCTGCCTTTATAAGAGACATTGGCTTCCTTTTTTGCTCTTTCACATGGGGCAATTGGGAAGAAATTATCTGACTCCTGCTGGTGCCCTGATCTTGAAATTCCTTGTCTGCAGAATTTAAAGAAATGCTCCTGTTTTAGCCAAATATGTATTGGGGGCTACGTTACCAGCTAAGGAGCTTTGGGGAGGTGACTGGATTCTGCTGGTGTGACCTAATGGATTTAGAATATGATAGCCTTAAAGAAAGGTGTGCAAAGTAGGAAGTGGTCTCCATTGGAGGAAATAGTTCAGTGGCATTGTGTCCTGTGAAGATACGCTTTATCCCTTGTTCTGGCTCCTGGCTTATTGTGCTCACTGCTGTGAAGTCAGAAGTCAGCAAGTGTCTCTTAACATGCCCTTTCTTTGATGCCAGATAAAGCCATCCTCTGCTACATATGAGTGAGTTAGTGGGTGAGTGAGTAAGTGGGTGGATGAGCACCCCCACAGAGGCAAAAGGGGGTGGGGATTAAATGAGGGCTTGTTGAGGAAAAAATGAGAAGGGGAATATCTTTTGAAATATAAACAAATAAAATGATTTTTAAAAAACAAGCAAACAAAACATACCCATTCTTAAGGTGCTCAGCTCTCAACACAAGCCCAGATCAGGGATTAAAATCTCTAAAACCTGTTCCAGAATAAATCTTTCTTCTTCTCACATTGTGACTTAGGAATATTGTCACAGCATGAGAATGATGCACAGCACATAGCCTAGATTGAGCAATCTGGTAGCTTAGTTTGATCATTTAGAAGTGAAAGGATATTAGATTCTAAGGTTCCTTCAGGTACTAAGGTTTATTTACAGATTTCAGTGTCAAGCTAAGTTTTTGTTTGTTTATATTACATAGCTGTTGAGTTAGTAGAAGGCATGCATGAAGCTGTGGGTTTGGGCCCCAGTACTTATCAAATCTGAGTGTGGTGGAATACACCTATAATCTTGGAATTCAGGAGGTGTAGGTAGGTAGATCAGGGTCATTCTCAACTACATAGCTAGATTTTGAGGCAAGCTTGGGATACATGAGACTTTGTCTCAAAAATAAATTAATTAACCGAACTAATAAGTTGGCTTCTGAAGTGGTTAAAGTACTA
Organism: Arvicanthis niloticus; assembly: GCF_011762505.2. Lineage (NCBI taxonomy): Eukaryota > Metazoa > Chordata > Mammalia > Rodentia > Muridae > Arvicanthis > Arvicanthis niloticus. The sequence continues at coordinate 54,084,412 of NC_047664.1, read as the reverse complement.
GAAATTTTTAAATTTTTGCCATAGACAGAAGCATTTATTTTCTCAACACTATATTTTCCATATTCTGTTGTTGCCTTTAAATATTATTATTTGAATAATATTAAATGCTTATTTCAATCATGGCTATGTGTTAATTATGTTGCTCATGCATGTATAAGTGTATTTGATATAAGTATAAGTGTTTATTCCAACAGCTTATTAAGTGAGACACAATCGTCTTTGTGATGAACGTACAACAGGGTCTCTGTCTCTATTGCAAAGCTTACTGGAACTTGGACTTCAATCCAGTGCCAATTAATGTCCTGTCCAAGCCTATTATCTTCAGGGATTTTGTCCCCAATATATTTATTTTAATGATGATACTTCTCTTAAGGAGACCAACAAAAGCTGCTGTTTCTTCTTCTTTCCTCGTCCTCCTTCTCCTCCTCCTCTTCTCCCTCCTCCTCTTTCTCTTCTTCTTTTTTCTCCTCCTCCTCCTTCTCCTCCTCCTCTTCTTCTTCTTCCTCTTCCTCCTTCTCCTTCTCCTTCTTGTTTGGTTTTATTTTGTTATTTGAGACAATTTGCATTTGAAGCTGCTCTGTAATTCATTATACAGCCCATGTTGCCTTCAAATTCTGGATCTTGCCTCAGCTTAGTAACTGCTGGAATTACAGGCTTGACCCACTATGCCTGGCAGAACAAAAATGTAGTGTGTGTGTGTGTGTGTGTGTGTGTGTGTGTGTGTGTGTGTGTGTTGTCCCTGTTGGTGGAGGTTAGAGGACAGCTATGGAATAAAAGTCTGTTGGCTCTATTATGTGAGTCCCAGGGATTGAACTCCAGTTCTCAGTCTTAGTGGCAAACACCTTTACCTCTTAACCCATCAAAACAATCCCAAAGTGGGGACTTTAAAGCAGGGTTTTAATTACAAATATAGTAACACCAAAAGAAATAAAAGACCATGTAAAATTGAAGGCTGTGAAGGCAGTATGCTCAGTGGGAAGGCTGTTCTACACAGGATGGTGCTGTGGAATTGATCTCCTGGGTGATATTTTTCCATTCTCAGCTTGGAATAGGCTGCACGGGAGACTTCTACTACAGTACAGGAAAAGCAAATACAACAGGGCTTCAGGAAAAACATCCTCTTTGCTCTTTTGAGATGAGGCTTCTGGCAGTAAATTTCTGTGCATGGTGGTCCTTTCAGAGAAGGGACTTCATTTACTCTGTTAGAGAATTATCACCTTGGCGTTGTTGGGTTGTTCTATGTTTGGGGAGTGGCAAAGTCAGATACCCCTCCCAGGATCTGAGTCTATTATTCTGAGAGTCCCAACTATGACCTCTCATTTAGTCAATGGAGGAATCCAGACCTACTCCCCTGGAGTTCTTGGGTAATCCTGCCTTTTTGAGCCAATAAAAGCCAAAGCTCAGGCTGAGTGAGCCCTATTACTGTTTTCTGTATTATGATGTGTTTATGTTCGCACCCTAATTCATATATCGAAATCTTCTTTTCCCACCAAGATGCTAGGAAATGGAGCCACTGGGAGATAATCAATTCTGAAGGTGGGGCTTGGTGATTGGGACAGAAGGAGATGTGTGTCATTATTAAAGTGGTCAAAGAGACCTCTCTCTGCTTGAATGCTCAGTATATTTTTCAGCAGCCCAGATTTCTGTATGCTATTTACTCTTTAACTCTGTTTACAGTTTTCTTGTTGTTTATTCTCCTAATCCCAGCTCTAATAGCCTACCAATCTCAGAGTTGTATGTTTGGGAACATGTGGCACACGCACTTCTGAAAACTCCTGAATGATCATAGCTGCGATGTTCCTGCTGACTTATTTGTACATTGCTTTAGAAAACTGCTGATTGCTGTGCCTTAGACAGGCTTTCCCCTCAGCTGCCATGACTTCTGTTGATAGTCACTTGCACCTTAATTATTTCCTGTAGCAAGTGTTCTAATGTTCTTCTACTTTCGGCTATTAAAATGGATATTTTTGTCAGCTAGCATGCATGAATGCTGCCTGATAGTCTCTTTAAAAGACAAGGTCTCAGGCCTCCTGGAAGACCTGCTGTTTCAGAGACTTACAGTGACCCCAATGGAATGTGTTTTTGTAAACCCCTAAAACTTCTCAGGCATGAGGCCCTTCAGGAAGCAGTGTGATAGATAGGCCGTTGACTCTGTGAATGATGACAAATTTTAGAAACTTCAAGAAGAATACATACAAAATGCGAGTAATTTCCTCTTGACAGTTTGGATCTGGAATGCTCCATACTTGTAGATCTGCAATAGTTTGTATTTATTACCTTGAGCTGGCATAAGACAATATTAGCACAGTGGGTGGTTTAAATAACAGAAAGTCACTGTGTTACAGTTTGGGAGATAGGAAATTCAAAACTGAGGTGTGGGCAGTGTGTGCTCCAACTGGGAGCTGGAAGAATCCTTTCCTGGCCTTGGTATTGGCTTCTGGTGTGTGGCTTTCGGTGTGTAGTACTGTTTGATTTGTGGCGTGCTCCCAAGACTCTATGTTCAGACTCATCATTTTTATAATGACTACAGTCATATTTTATTAGGGCACACCCAAATGGCCTCATTTGAACATTATTGCCTCTATAAAGACCCTATTATCAAACAAGGTCATCAATTTTGAGCTGTTAGAGGTTAGAACTCCAAAATAGATATTTGGGGGGAATGGGGGTCTGTAACCTATGCCTTAATTGAATGAATCTGCTTCCCATTCTAGGTACTGATGATCAATGATCAAAGGCTTGAAGCCAATGATACAAAAAAGAAAAGAAAAAAAAAACATCAAAAGGACATGTACTTGGTTTGTAGTTTTTATTATCCTGTCAACTTTAGAAAAGACCACAAGACAAGGACCTGAGATGACAGCGGACTCCAGAATTTGATGTTCTCTTCTGCTTGAGTCTCCATTATAAAACGTCGTAGGCTGAAGAACATGCACAAGAGCCATTCATTTTTAACAGCTATGGAGATTCTGAGTTAAGACCAAGGCGTCTTTCTAGGGAGGAGATCTTCCTTGGGTTGTATATCACTGTCTTCTTACATTGTTCTCAGGACCTCCTCTTTGTGTGAGAAAGGAGTCTCATATCTCTTCTTACAAAGCAATTAATTCCATTTGGAGGGCCTCACCACTGTGATCTTTTAAAGTGGTGCTCACCTTTCAAAGGCATCTCTAAGTATCATCACATAGGGAGTTAAGGGTTAAATGTGTGACTTTGGGTAAGGGAGGGAGCCTGACAGTCACTCTAAAGTAATTCTGAGGCCTTTGGTATGGTGTGAAACAAGATTATCTGAATTTTTTGCACCTTTTCAGAAGCTCTGAACGCAATGTTAGCTGTTGAAACAATTATGCTGGACCCTTATTTCTATGAAAATTCCAGAAATGTTGGTGACTTATTTAGTTTTAAATGAGATATCGTGTGACCTAAGTTGAACTTGAATTCATGATTCTGGTAAGAGCTAGGATTATAAATATGCCAAAATGAGTATACCCTAAATCCATCATTTTTTTTTGTACAGCTAATTAATGTAGAAGTTGTTATCCAATGAGGCAGAAATACAGGAACAACCACTGTTCTGGTTGTTTCATGTCTGTCTTTCTAGCCTATCTCCTCTGTCACTTGTGGAAGAGACTTAGGCCACTCTGAAAGCCCTTCTCGAAGTCTCCACAGCAGGGTTACTTCCAGAGTCCATCACAAATATGAGCTAAATGGGCAAAGAAAATCTTGGATTCTTCAATCATCTCATTTGCTCCAATAATGATACAAATTTAAAAATAAATCAATACATGTAGATTATTATTTCTCCTAGAATGTATAGTGAAATGCAAGGAACACATTTGGGAGAATTCTATAGCATCTGAACTCAGAGTTTGCACCCTGACTCTAGACTGGCCAGACACAAGGACAGTCTATTTTAGCCATTTATTTTCCTCCTGTGCCCCTCATGTAAACTATGCTTCTCCTTCCAAATGCTGGCAATGTAGACAGATCACATAATAGAGAAAATATTATTCTAGTGTTGTTCTTAGATGTATTAAGATTTTAAAAAGAATGAGAAGATGCTTTCTTCCCATGTAGCTACATCATGCATAAAAGCTGAAGGTAGATTCAAGGCCCTATCCCTCCTTGCTGTTTAATCTTATACCATTTGGTGACATGACATTTTAAAAAAATGCTATTTGTAATATCAGCATAATTGGAAGTCACAGTTCCACAACCCCTAACCTCCTGGCACTGAATCGGATAGAAAAAATTCTCTACTAAGTTTTGGAAAATACATTTCCTATCGGTCTAGCCATTACAGGATTTTTCTATTAAGCTTAGCACACCCTGATTTGTTTGGAGATAAATTCCACCCCCAGCATTTCTTTAATAATCCTTTTATGCTTTCTTCTTATCTCTCCTCGTGCTGCCATTGTTTGATAGCACCACTTAAACAGGCCTTTCCACAAGGTTACTCAAATTAAACATTAGCTAGCTCAGAAAGAAGCTATAGAAAACTACTGACAGGCTCTAGCCAGATAAAAATCCACCCACCAAACCTTGGAGATTTCTTCATTTCTGTCTTGATTGTCTTAAGGGAAGGCAGTTTTAGAGACTGTTTTGGATAGCTCTGTTTTTCTCTCAGATATTAGGATTTCTGGTGCCAAAGGACATTGTTGCACTGATAATAGGCTCAAGTTCACCATTTTGATAATAGTAAATTTGCTTAAGATTATGTACCCAAGAAGGTAAAGCTGACCTTAGCATCATTCCCTTGAATTGACATAGTGCTCAGTAGTAATCTATACCTTGTCTGGAGCCCCAACACAAGGCAAGTTTTGACAGCCAAACCAGAACCAAATAAATAAAATTACACAGAAAAAACCAATAATCCTTAAAAATAGTCGTTCTGCACTGCTTCTGTATTTGTTTTGTTTTAATCAAATCTCAAAGTGAAAATTTAGTTTGTAAGAAATGGATTTCTTATAGGAAATGCTTGTAGGACTATCATTTTGAAAGATATGACAAAAATGAAGATGCTATGATACTCCTTCACTGGACACGTATGTCTCTCTGTTTCTCTCCCTGTGTTATTTCCTACATCCACCTAAAGAAAGCTTAGATTGAGCATCAAAGATATCTACCGGGCAATTTCAATGAGAGTTTTAATATCTAAAAATTATTTAGAATCCCACATTCTATTTTCATACATACACACATGCACACCATAACCAAGAAGACCCCTATAAAATTCAGCAGAAGTAACATAAATATCCACAGATTTTTACAATGCTATAAAAATAAAATAATATAATAATTATATTCATAGAACAAAATGCATATGTATAGTATAACTAGGATATTAGGTAACTTATTCTAGGGTAGAATTATCTAATAGTATATTATCACTTAAAGCTTCATTTCTCTTTGTGCCTGTTGATCTATATTTACTATAGGTTCCTCTGGAATACATCATACATAATAAGTAGCTTTTTATAATTAGTTGGAAAAATGCAGAATTGACAATGACAACCTGTTCATGGTTAATCAGTTTTCAAGTAATTTGAAATATGAGAGAAGTATTGTGTATGGGAGTGAGTGGTATAGGTATATGAGTATGTCTGAGGTTGATGTAAGTGTGTGTGTGTGTGTATGTGTGTGTGTGTGTGTGTGTGTTGTGTGTGTGTGTGTGTGTGTGTGTGTTTGTGTGTGTTTGTAAATAAAGGCAAATACCAAAGTGAAGTCAGAAGAAGAGGAGAGTAAGAGCTACAGGCCTCCAAGTGCTAGAACCTACAGTCATACTGTGCCAAACTGAGAGCAGTTCAGTTTACCTTTGTCAGCATAAAATAAGATTATCTGCCACTGGAAGATGGTGGTGGTTTCTCAGAAAGAAAAAAAAAGTTATTTATTATTAGAAATCATTTTTCTGTGGTTTTGTTCTTATGATGTTCTCCTTAGATCTTCAGACTTGTTAGACATAGTCAACTCTCCAGAAGGCATGATGGCTAAGAGAGTTTGGGAAGTGGCCAGAGTGATGGGGATTTCCAAGACTCACTTTCTGGTTCCTCTAGTTTCTACTCTTCAAAGCAAAGGAGAATCATGATGTGTTTAGTTTCCAAGATGACTGTGAAATTCTATGGTAGACTTTGCTCTCTGGATCTCTTCCTGAAATCTGAGAGGAGACTGAGTGAAGAAAGGGTGGGGGGAAGATGGGGGACAGAGCAAAATAAATAAGAGGCTATTAAGAGTAAAAGATATGTTATCCTTAAAAAGTATGATTCTTTTGAATAGGAGAGCAAAAATATAGATGTATTCAGAAAATAATTTAAAATATAAAGGCTGAGGATTTGCTAGATTAGAGAATAATAAAAGACCTCAAACCTTGGTGCTGAAAGTTCTATAAGAAAAATAGTTGCTCTTGGGTAAAAGCTAAGAATAAAAATGGCAGAATGATCTTGCTAATACTTTCCAGACAAATGTCTCAGGGTATTTAATATTAAGATTTTATAATACCACACCAAAGAAACACATGAAATAATATTTTCAAAGTGATGTGAAGTTTAAAATGTAGGTTAAGTTTTTTAATAAACTAAGAAATTATTTAAGTGTAAACAAATAAATAAAGCTGTTTCCATTCCTTATTTTAACTAATACAACCTTTGTTAAGCCTCTTTTTTGCAAAAAATTCTCATGAGACAGGAAAACAATTCTTGGGGACGACACATATCAACATACATGTATATGCATGTGTGTGCAGATGAAGTATGTGTGAAATAGAAACATAATCTGTAGAGTGAAAATATGGTTGAGACTTAAGAAGCAAAGATCATACAAGTGATATTTGTACAAATATGTGTATAAATAATATATTGTGAAAAGAAATGATGACATGGGATCAGGAGATATCTGAGGATTCTAAAATGTTCTCCATCACTGGCATTCATTGCTTAAGCACAGGCATATGTCCTGAGAAATTCGCTGATAAGTGACTGCATTTTTTGACAAACATAATATACTCACTCACAAAAACCCTGATAAGATTGGTAAGCCATTCCCCTCTTGATGTAGTCAATAGATATAAAAAACAAAAATGCATGAGGCTGTTGCCAGACTAGCATGGCATATTCCTTTCCAATAAAGTATTGTTTTCTAAGTAGAACAAACCCATGATTTAAAATAGAAGTGTATTAATGCTAAGAACATTAACAATACTGCCACTAGCAAGGATGAGAGAGCCTAGATATCATTGATTGGCTATTCTACTTTTCTATTTTTGAGATTATAATCTAATTACATTTCTCCCTTTCCTCTCTCTACCTACCTACATACCCTTGCCCTTTTTCCTGATTCAATGCCTCTTCTTTTACTATTATCTTATTCATATGTGTATAGCTGTTTACATATATTCTTTAATATAAGAGTACCTCTTCCACTCTCAGACTTCCTTATTTTCCTACAGTCTTTTGTGTAGGTTTGAGGTCTTGAGGACTTCTCTTTATCCAGTTTGGCATGCTCATCGATGTCATTCTTGCTTACTTCACATTTGGGCAGTCATATTGTTCAACCTTTATGGGTGAATCTTCTGATATTCCTAGGAGACAGAACCTCAGAGCAAATTAACTGATTCTTTGGCTCTTAGAATCTTTCTGCCTCCTCTTCTTCAATGTTCCCTGAGCCTTAGGTATGGCTTTATTTTGTAGATGTAACTATTTGGAATGGGTTTCCCAACTCTGCATTTTGGTTGGTTATGACTGGCAGTATACACATACTCATTGTGAAATTATAATGGCTAGATCAATGGGTGGTAGGATCATTTTTAGTTCCAGTAAATTTTCCTTTTGAGATAGGAAACTGTCTCATGTTTCATGTACTCCAAACTGGCTTGAACTCAAATGATTCTGAATGATTATCCTACCTGTACCTGTTTAGTGGTAGAATTATAGAGGTCTGTACCATGCTTTGTTTATGGGATCCTAGCAAGCATTCTAGCAACTGAGTCAGATCCCTAGCTCTCCTTATGCTCTCATGAGATCAGTTTTGTGTATACAGTTTGTTGTTGACTAAAAGGCCATGATTTAGAGTATGCCTAAATTGTGAACATATGGGGAAAGGTTCAGTTAGTAAAAATTTCAGATGGTATTTGAATAGATATTTATACATAACCGAAAGTGACAGACAGAATATACACAGAGAGAAGATTCATTATGGAAGTTGTTATAAATGGGGTATTAACTCACAAAACAAATGCATTCCTGTAGAAAAAAACTCAAAAGCAACCAACTCTAAAATGTTGTGTAAAACACAGGGAAGGTCAAGGAAACAAGGAAAAGCCCAACATAATCTTAGTTGGAAATAGAGAATGACATTGCTTCTTGTTCCCATGAGCAAAGCTTCCAGAATGCTTTGTTCACTACTGGGTACAACAGGGTCAACATTCCAGGTGCTCAATGGTTATTTAATGACTGGTGGGAAATATTACCAAAAATCTAATTTGTTGAAAGAATTCATATGATAAAGATTAATTTGGCAAGACTGATAATAGAATAAAAGAAATGTAAATACAACAATTAGTAGCATACTAAATACATACATTGAAAATACACATACAAGATACTTAAAGAAAAATAAATAATTTACAGCACAAACTAATATTTTAAAAATATTTAAAACATAGAAAGGGAGATTAACTCAAAGAATAAAAACTAAGAATTAGCAAGAAGAACAAAAATCTGAGGTGAGAAACAGCCATTAGAAGGCCTGAAACATTGTACCTGGGCTTCCATCCAAATATGGCTTAAGTAGACACTAATGTGTAGCTGAGTTCACCAGACTTAGAAGGTGTAGGTGTTTGTACTTCAAAAAAGACTTCAGAAAACCAATGAAGAGCCAGGGATTTGGGGAGAGAGGAGGTTAGTTTTGATATACCCAATATTAGTTAGAGGACTAGAATACAAAATAAGATATTTATAAATCTATTTTGTCTAACACCATACAAAAGATTATAATATGACATTAGAAATAAATATTACCTTGTATAGCTATGCTATTCAATATGATGCTATGAACCTACAGGCAGTAGTACTATAGTGGAATATATCAGTGTCTGTGGCCAGAACAGCAAAGTCTATTTATTCAACAAAAATAATTGTTCTGTTGGTTATTGCCAACTTTCTGTCACTAGCCACTATGTTCCCATCTTTGAGGCTCTCATCTCCTTTTATAAAACTTCCTGAATGATCACACTGCACTGTATATTGTTAGCAGTTCCTGGGCCAATTATGTTATTGATGTTGTGAGTTGCTTGCATTGTTTTACCACCCGTTTAACTCAAATCAGCTCAAATTTGCTATGTACTATCATTTCCAAATCATGAAATAAGATATAAACATTAAGTAAAAGTCATTAGCAAGGGCAAAGTGATTTTTATATGCCACTAGTATTGAGGTGTTCATTGCCATGGTTCTTTGTACATATTTATCTCATAATAAACAGCAGTCATTCACTTGGTTATGAGCCCCTTGTAGGAGGCAGATTTTATACCAGGTAATGAGTGTGAGGGATATTCAATGTCTGCTTCCTGCTCTTAAAAGGTAGACATCCTACTTTGAGAGACAGACAATAAAGATATAAATCCTAGAAGGACTGTGTCCGTTTGAAATTTTCGGGGGGTAGGTACGACCAATAGAAATCAACCCTAGCTAATTTAATTAAATAAGAACCTTATTTGAGGGTTGTGGAGTTTCTTACAGGACTGAAGGAAATTAGAAGCACTACAGCTTTCAAATGGACAGGAGCCACAGGAAGTCCATGATAAAAGGCAGAAACCAATTGGTGTTATTGTCAGGCTGCCAGTAGTGGTATTAATCAGGACTAACCATTCCCATCCTACTGTCTCTCCACTAAAGATCTCAATTTCCAAGAGAGGAAGGTCAATTGACCTAGCTTTATCTCTAACTAGCACTTGGCAGAAAGGAAGCTGGATACTTTGGTTGGCAAGCCACCCTGAGAATGCACATCATGGGTGAAGAAAATCAACAATGAGGGCATGGATTTGGAGCAGACAAGATCAAGAAAATTGCCACAAAAAATAGCTATGTGTCCAGTGCTATGTGGCACTGAAATGCTCCAGAGGGGTTGAGGAAGTCATTGGGTTATTCTTAATGATGCTTTAGCTAAAGCATGAAAACAAGTACTTTGTGTGAAGAAGAGTCATAAGGTCAAGATGCATTTTGGTGGGGCAAGAGAAGAGATTCAAGGGTAAGAGCACTTGTTTCTCTTCTAAAGAAGCTGCATTCAGTTCGAAGGACCTATATTGTATGGCTCAAAAGCATCTCAGTTTTCAGCTTCAAGGCATTTAGTATCCTTTTTTGGCCTCTGTAGCTACCCACATGCTCATGGGCACACATCTCTCTCTCTCTCTCTCTCTCTCTCTCTCTCTCTCTCTCTCTCTCTCTCTCTCTCACACACACACACACACACACACACACACACACACACATACACACATACACACAGAGTCACAAATATAAACTATTGGTAAATCTTTGCACAAAAGATATTTGGTCTGTAAGAGTAATAGTTAATCAAAACATAAATATCTGATAGATTACACATCATTAAAGAAACAGGAGGTTTTTTTTTTTTTGCTTTTGTTTTCTTACAGCAAATGATAGCAAGACTTTTGGATAGGGGATTTGAATATCACTAAAAAGGGAGGCCATAGTACAGTGATGGGCATCTTCCATGTTCCCATGTTCTCCTGCAACAGAGGTGGAACTTTTTTCAGGAATATAAGGGGATCAAATGGATCTCCTAAGTGGTAGATGGAAGAATTAGACAGGCAACTGAGTGCAGTAAGACCAACAGAAGACAGCTAAACAGTGAGAAACTGCTTCAAAAGTCAATTAAACTTGAAAAGAAGATGAGTGTGATATTTGCGGTAAGAATGCAAGAGGGAGTGATCAATGAGGGTTGTTATGAAAGAACAGCTCAGGGATAATTGGGTATGGCCTTAAAGGGAGGTTCAAATAGAGAGGAAGGGGTCAGGGATGTCATCACAATTTCTAGTCTGGGTGAGTTCTTAAATTTTCTAAGAAGACATTTTGCTGAAACAGTTCTTATAGCAGCATCCCAGGACCTTTAGTTGGTGGTGTCCTCTGGTTCAGATGACAATATGGGGACTACTCATCCTTCAGGTTTATCCCTATTCTAATGTTTACTTAAAGAGTTTGGAAGATAGAGGTCAAGGCTTGACAGCATTCCTTCAAGATTTTACTGACTATGTGATGATGTTTGGTTCATGTAAAGAGATACTCTAGGGGTCTGAGGATATAGCTCACTTGGTAAAATGTTTGAGGTACAGGCAGAACTGAGTTCAATACTTGGCACCTGTGTAAAAGTGTGAGGTTGTTAGCACATACTTGTAATCACATAGCCGTGGAAGGGAGGACAGGCAGATCTTTGGTCTTTACTGGGCAACCCGACGAGACTAATGAGCAACCCTCAGGTCTCAGTAAGAGGCCTTATCTCACAATACAACATGGACTGTTCCTGCAGAATTATTAAAGGTCACTGGACTCTGCACACAAGTGCACATATGCATATTTGCTGAGTTGCACTTGCACAAAAATAAATTACTATTGAAAAACTCATGCTTTGGTTTGCCCATTTGTGGATCCATTAAAAGCAAGCTACAGCACTCCCATGTGATTTTTATTCTAGATGGTATATATTGTCTTGGCTGGGCATCTAGCTGGGAATACCTTTGGGTGTCTGGCCACAGATTAAGATTCAAACTAACCACTTGCATTTGAAGTGATCTCTTCCATTACAAAATCACCAACCCAAGAGGAACATATTTAACTTCTTAATCCAATCAACCAAGTGACTTTTCATAGAATAGATTCATCAGGTATAAAGGGACACTATGAGCTCATTTCATATAACCTACGGTAGAGTAGGATCATGATGAGCTAGCAATCAAAAATAAAGACACCAAGACCTTTCAATATTTCAAAGCTTAGGCCTTAGTTGGGCATGCGAATGTGTGCATGTGCGCGCGTGCACATATGTGTGTGTGTGTGTGTGTGTGTGTGTGTGTGTGTGTGTGATTTGTGTTGTTCACCAGGAAAACTTTCTAAGTACAGAGAACAGTTGTCTTCTATATCCTAGTAACTTTCCTCTTGTTCTAGACTCATTAGAAATAAAAGAACCTTCCTCCCCTAATGCCCACACTTTTTCATATACAGGAAGAATAGTGTTAATTCCTCCCTTACCCAGCCTTCTTTTCTTCAGGCTAAATAAACTCCACTTCTTAACCTTTCCTCAGAGGGAATATTAGTCAAACCTTTAATCATTTTAGTAGCTCTCTTCTGGACTGCCTCCAGATTTTCTGTAGCTCATTTTATCTGAAAGAACAAAAAAGAAACACAGTAGAAGAAAAATCTCATAAATTTAGACTTTGTCATTTTTAAATTTGTGTCAATCCAGATAGGTATTTGCTTATCTAACCCTTTTTTCATAAATTGTCTAAGTTCAAGATTAACCATTTTATATATATTTGGTACAGGGTGAGGGTTCATAGAACATACACAAACTGACTTCTCTCCAAGTGTTTCAGTATTAAGTTTTTCCAGAGAATCACTTATAGACAAAATAAAAACACAGAACACAGTTACCTCACATGTCAGTCACTTCCCTAAAGACAGACATTAAGCAATAGTACTGAGGGAGAGTGAATTGCTGGTATTGTAAGCCACAATTGTATTCTCTCACAGGGTATATTTATTAGCTAAATGGCTAGATTTATTAAGACATTATTCCATGATTCTAGGCTACAGGTCACTTTGATTTTTTTTATTTATTCTAAAATTACTGTTAATTTAAATCACTTTTAAAACAACTGTGATTTATTTGCTTGGCTGAGTTATTATGTTTTTGACCAGTTCAGAGAAATTATTCTTTCGCAAATATATGATAGGTTGTTTTTCTAATTTCTGTATCTAAAAATTTCATTGATCTACATTCAACCTCAACATCTAGTTATCGTGTAAGTCCAAATTTCTCAATGAGATTATTATTGTTGTTGTTGTTGTTTTTGTTATTGTTTAAACATCTTGTCTGTGACTCCCTTCTGCCTGGCAAAAGCATACTTCCATCCTGAAGGCTTCTTGGTCTGAAAAAGCATAACACAGGGATCAGTGATATTCAATGAGAAGATGGTAAAACACAGAGTGATATCCTTGGGAGGTCAACAAAACAACATGGCAGGAACTCTTTTAAAGAAAGACTTTTGCAGATGAGCAAAGTAGAGGATGGACACAGGGAATTTCACAGAAGTCCAAATATCTCACTCATAATAACAATTACGTGTAATTTATGCCTTTTACAGGACATAAATATTTTTACCATAAGAATTAAAATAAGGAGGGCTACTCCCCTGTCTGTACACCTTAATTTATCTATGCATATGTTTCTGTGTGGATATACTATAAGTGTGTAAGTGCCCATTGAGACCAGGAGAGGGCAGCATATTGACAGGCGCTGGAGTTACATATGATTTTGAACCACTGGATGAAGGTGCTATCAACTGAATTCAGGTTATCTGGTAGAACAGCAAGAGCTCTTAAACACTAGACCATTTCTCTGACACACCTTAAAGATTTTAAGGAGAGAAAATAATAACTCCATTTATTTCTTAATTGAGTCTAGAACTAAGACACTGGATTTGGTTGATCAAAATGACTTTGGTTTTGGTGACTATTACTAGGAAGAAGATGCAGATGACATGCAAATTAATGACAAGTTTACTTGGACTGTAAAGTGTAACTCCTAAAGTTAGGCAGGGCTAGGGAACCCCAGACATTTTAAGACTAAGGAAAGGCATTTTTCTTTGGGCATATTGAAGAACACTCTGGTTTCTTTACAGACAGGGAAACCCCAGGAGAAACCAGAAGCAAATAATAGCTCTGGGGCTTGGATCTTTGCCCAAGATTCCCTTATGGAATACTCAGAGGCCCCAGGAGGCCAAAAAGTGCTTCTCTTGTGAAAAACTCTCCATAAAATTCATGGGGAATAAGGAGCCAAGTTGCAGCTAGATTCATAACCCTCCCCTGTCCAGAATCATCTTCATTTTCTGAGTTTTGGCATGAGGAAGTATGAAACCAACAAAGCCCCACATCTAATCAAGTACACTGTCACTCTCTGCTCATTTGAGAATAAGGGAAGGAAGCCTCAAGAGTACTAGATCGGGAGCTAAACTGGTGAGATTTAGATTCTAATTCAGTATTGAACTAATGGGATGACCTTGCATGATTAATATGTGGATATTAGGGCTAGTACTTAAGTTTTAGAATTTAAATGAGCCAACATATGTAGCATGCTTGTATCAGGACTGCAAAACAGATTGAGTTAGACACGTACTTATTTTTAGAAGTTGGGTTTCTGCTCAATGCTTAAGGGATGAATGACTGCCGGTAGTTCTGTTCCATCTTCTACTCAATTGAAAACATAAAAGCCCCATGAGCCATGCTCTGTGCAAGAGTATTTCTCAAAATTATTCTTGTATATCATTAACCCAATGGTCTTTATCAAAAGTAGATTCTCATTTACTAAGTCTAGGATCTTGCTTTCAGATCCTTTATGGTTCTTGAATATCAGAAATGCTAAAATTTTTACATTCTCATGTGACACCTTTACCTCTAATTTTCTTTTTTTCTGAATCACTTCTGTAGGTACGCCAGAAACTCATGTGGCCTACAGGCTGAAGGTTAGTATGCTTGCTAGTTCTAAAATGTTCCATATGTTTCTAATGTGGCTGATCAGATCATTACATTTCTTTGTTTTTGTTATTTTGGTGTGTGTCTATGGCCATGTATGTGCCATGACACATGGTATGGTGGTTGGACACTTAGAATGGATTCAGATGTAGCTCAAGTCCTCAGACTTGATGACAAGCATCTTTGCCTATGGAGCTATCTTGTTATCTCTGACTAGTAAATTATATTTTGCATAGAATGGCCATAAGAGCTTCAACCCTAGGTCTATAAATCTATTTGAGTGGTCTGAAGAGCAGGTGTAAGTAATGCTCGCAGGTGCAGATACACAGGCTTGGCTACAGGGGCATATTTCTTCGTGCCTTTAAGTGCTCTCTTAGTTACAACCTATGTAATACATTTGGACCCTACTGCTTGTGATTTATATCTTGTAGCTTTCTCATCAGTTACTCTCTTAATTCTCACACCCAAACTCCTTAATTAAGATGGAGACAGAATACATCCTCTGATCAATTCACAGCCCTGACAAAACCTAGTGCTTAGGGACAAGTCAAATCAATAAAAGCTTGCTTCAAGCATCGCTCCTCAAACTTCAGCCTGCTCTGCAATCACTCAGCAGATTTCTTCAACCATTCACTCTAGAATCCTACCCTATAGGCTCTGATTCAGTGCAGCTAGCTGGTGACTAAGATTGTACTACATTATAACACGCATCGGTGTGAAGCCATGGCTGCTGCTTGAGAGCCAGAGTTTGAGACTCATCAGTTTACAATGTGGTCTGACCTGTGAACAGAAACTAACTATTTGGACAGGGGTACCTGATCAGATTAATTACCATTAGATTTGTAAGTAGTAAAAATGCAATACTTATGTAGCCAATGGACTGAGGGAGTTTAGAGGTAAGCAAATATGATTTCACCACACCCAGAGCAGCTGAAGACACCTGGTGCCACACAAAGCTCTCAGTCATTGTCCTCAAGAAGGGATGTAGAAAATATAAGAAATGTAAGAAAATAATTACCCATAAAACCCATGCCTAGTCTATTTGTCAAATCAGATGAAGCCCTAGGAATTAGTCTATTGTTTCAGTGGGGGATACCCACTCATGATAACACTATCCTATGGCAAATATCAGAATCCTTTCTATATCCTCCAGAATCTTACCTTATCTCTGAAGGCACGAGTCAACATTATTTCCCACACAGGGCACAGGATTTGCAGTGTTCCCTCAACTCTAGCAGTGTTTACAATTTCATATCACCACTTATGTGTCTCTAGACCTAGACTTTCTCTACAAAACAATGATCTTACTTTCCTAAGTCTTTAGGGTCTATCACAGTGTGCTTACATATTTTAAAAATATACTAGAGATGCTTCTTGAAATGTAATAAAAGTGGTTCTGAGTCCAACGAGCCTTTGTTTATTTTACAAGCATGTGTTAAACTGCAAAGTGAAGAGAAGTTGCCACCATGCCATTGTTAAGCAGTATATTCCTTTTATCTGAAAATAGCATTTCTCATCAGCACAATCATTTTACAGTATGACTATATTAAATTCAGGTATGATGAAAATTAACACTTATTTTTAATAAATTCAAGATTAAAGGTCTCAAGTGTTTATTCAGAAAATAGGGATTTTAACATCTGAATATATGTAATAGAACTTTATCAGTGAAAATGAATGCTATACAATTGTAGTCATTTCTCATTTTTGATGCATTCTAGGATTGCAAATTCACCTACTCACTAAAACCTATTTACACTTTCAGATCAATGACTAAGATGCTTTGACGTCATCTATGGTCCCGTAGAATGGTGCCAACTTAGAACTATGACACACATTTGCAGCTTTGTTTAAACATGGAACTCTCTGGATCTTAGTTGCATTCACATACTATAAACAAATACTTTCCTCAAGGTATACTTAGCACCTATTACCTTTACATAGAGTTCATGTTCTTGTTTTTATTGAGGAAAAAGTCCAGAATAGTCTAGTGTGCATAAGGAAGGTTAAGCTTTATAAGAATAATGCACTGTTGGCCAAGGCTTCAGTGCTAGTGGGCCAGAAATATATATTAAATAAGGGATTTTAAGTCAGGAATGCACATAAAACAATGGTATGTGTTAATTGGCTGACGAAAATTTTGTAACCAGAGGTTCACAGGAACCTACTGGGTATTTCCTTTTGGTATTATGGTTTCGTATTTGTGAATTCTGTGTTCAAGGTGACTTTAAGTAATGTAACAACTGAGATTAATGAAGATCAAGTACATGGCAACCAAGTAAGTACACCATAGGAACATGATAATTATATATGAAAAAAAAAAGACATCTCCCCTGAAGACTGCATGGTGCCCTTCTTACAAAGCTAATAAACAATGAAAAAACAAGTAGTGCCCCACTTAAACAGTCTTTAAAGCAACAAAATGAAGCAATAGAATGCCAGGCAGAGGCAACTGGTCACCTTGCCTGGGTTAAAGGATCAAGAGTGAATGAAAACAAGTTGAGAAATGAAACATTTTTGGTGATGAGCTCCTGAGTATTTGTCATAATACCTGACTAGAATACATACATAAATGAAGTCATGCATGAAAAATGATGGTGTATCACTCCTCAAGGACTGCAATTAGATTATGTTGCATGCACACATGTGCATCCCTTCCCTTACACACACACACACACACACACACACACACACACACACACGGTAAATAAATAAATAAATGTATATTTACATTGATGTCCATTGATATACATCACTATATTTCATACCCTGAAATATAAAAGGCCTTTTGCCAAACATCAGCATATTCTATTTCTGCATTATTGCTTCTTTGCCTTTTCTTTTTCTTTTCTTTTTTGAAGAGTCTTCCAATGTGACCCAGATGGCCTGTGAACCCATATCATCTGTAACCCAATAGAATCTCAAGATCTTTACATCCCTGTTTTGTCCTTCCTAGTGCTGGAATTGCAGCCATGCCTCACCACAACTAGTTTCCAAAGCTTTCTTCCCAACTTCCTGAAAGAGGAGTCATTAATGAAGAGTGGGGTTGGGTTGAAGTTACCCACTGCAGGAAGGAATAGTGTGTTATCATTTATCACTAGATCCTGAATGATTCTCATTCTTCCCAACACCAAGACAGTGTGTACATATCTTGAGAGAAAGATGTTCTCAAGTAACAGAATGACATCTAGATATCTTGATGGAGTCAGGCACACAGCTGACCATAGCACTCCAAAACAAATAATCCTTCTGATACCTCTGAGGAGGTGAAACTAGATGTAATAAGATTTAAAGCTGCAGAACAAGACTGAAGCTAACTTGAAACAGAAGAAGTCTATGTGAGCAGGAGGTATAAATCTGCTTTCATATTGAGGTCATTATAGAAGAACGAGAAACTTGTCAAAAGAGAAGATTCCTACCAGTTTCCCATGATGACCAAACCTCATAACATAATACAGACTGAACAAGGTATACTTTGGGATATACATATATAATTTAACAACAGCTAACAAAAAGAGATGATGACTTTGAAGGAGAACAAGGAGGGATGGATATGTGGCAGAGCTTGGAGGGAGGGGTAAAGAAAAAATTTAGCCTGCAAATTACATTAAGATGCTACTACATGATTAACAATAAAAACCTGGTAGGAAATTCATCTAACAAGGTTTGGGCAAAGGCAAGTTTGTTAAGGCTATAAAGCATCCATATTCACAAGGTGACCAAGAATGTCATATCCCAGCAACCTGTTGTTTCCTAGAGTGATTTTTATAATGCACCTTGTTGTGGCATGCAAATGACATGACGTTCTTCTGCCTATACCATAGCCAAATCAGGCTGGGGGCACTGAAATAAATGTCTGGTCTTATGGTGGCATTTAATCACATATTGAGCTTGATTTACAAATGCTATTGTCCTTCTATCTTCTGTTAAGAAATTATTAGCAGGAAATAACTTGGCCTGAATGCCACAACATGCTGGATCAATTTAAGACACAGTATAGATCACTGGAATTTCTCCTGTCAAATGGAACCATTATACTTGCATATTAAAATATATATATATATATATATATATATATATATATATATATATATATTTCAGTGTTGAGGGGTGATGCATTGGGCACCATTATGCAAAAGGCCACCAAAGAGGCAAGGGGATCAGACATGAATGGAGAGATAATAAATATGTCATTGGATATGCAGCATATATTAGATCATAAGTATCTTGTTTCATTGAGGGGAACCCATGCCTTTCTTTTTACTATGAAGTGATCAGCTAGTCACTAGTCGATCATAAACTAAGTGACAGAGTTCACCTTTTGTTCTGCCTATCACTGTGCTATGACTAAAGCAGGCTCTAGTTCTACAAGCCACTCCCATGGCTGTCCTTAAGTCCTGATGCACACTATTTGCACAATATCTTCCTACAGTCACCATCCCTTCTTCATTCCAGGGTACATTTCCACCAGTGTTTGTTTTTCTGTGTCCTGTTGAGCTTGTTTTGCTGCGTCATGCTGTCATTTTCTAGCCAATGCCTCCTCAGACCAGCTGAATAATTTCACTCCCGGAACTGCAGTTTTACATTTTCTGCTTTCTAACTTTGCCCCCACACAGGTGAACCATGAACTGTGGGTGGCATTCCTTGCTGCAGCAGATTGACCATGTGATTCTATCCACTGGCGGTTGAGCAGGAAGCTGAATCACACCAGATAGCCTTAAGGATTAGCAAAGCCAGTGAGAGAGAGAGAGAGAGAGAGAGAGAGAGAGAGAGAGAGAGAGAGAGAGAGAGAGAGAACAGGTGAAATGGGACCCCAAGCACTCTGTCACCAGTGAGTCTGGCTCCAGGTCTTCTCCAAGTGAGGAAGATGTAACAGTGAGAAAGAGTCAGCAGCCATGCTCTCTACTCTCAGTCTACTCCTGCACACCCTTCGACCAGACTCTTAACACCTTGGGCAGCTGTTTTCTTTTTTGCCTCCCACACAGATGTGTGGTAGAAACCAGTAATAATGATGGTAACAATTATCAGCATTTAATGGTTTAATGAATGGTTTGGAGATGCCCTTGATAATTAGCAAAAGAAAAAGAAAAAAGGAGCACCGAGGTTGAATGTAGTGAAGTAATTTTCACAAAAGCAAGTTAAGGAAAAAAAAAAAAACATTATCAGTTGACTCGGATGAGTTTTGCCTGCTTGCTGTTTTGCAGGGCTGCCAGTTTGGGCATGCTCCAGGATCAATGCATAAGGGTTGCTGTACTTTTAAACACTTTTTTTTTTTTTTAAATTTCAGACATTGCCTTGCTGTTGTTGTTTTCTATGTTTTATTGTTTTCACAGTTCTAATTTACTTCCAGCTGAGTTATTCTCTTCTTTGCTATTTGCAGCCATAAAATGATGCTCACTCTGTTTGCCTCCAAGTAATACCCTATTGTGACCCTATTGTGGGCTATTTTGTCTGTGCACATAAATCTCTTGTTATTGTCATTTAGGTTACTTTATCTTATATACTTAGTCAAAATCTAGAATGCCTGCTTTGGGGCAAGGAGCTAAAGCCTGTCAAAATAAGAGCCATGGAATGAGAATTTCAGTGCTCTTCTTAGTAACTGCCCTGGCCGATATGACGATCATCTCTAAATGTCACAGATGGAGTTTGGGATCAAAGCTCTAGTTGCAGTGTTACGAGGCTATGCCTAGGCTTTCATAGAACTTCCAGCCGAAGTAAATGTCAATCAACAAGGAAACACATACCATGATCAGAGGATTTTAAGTACCACTGAGAGTCAGACACAGACCCATGATACATAGGAGGAGAACGTGCTGCCCAGAGCAAACTGGGAGGGCAAATATTCTAAGAGCACTTGCAGAAGCCTATCTAAGACACGATGTCTTATAGGAAGTAATATAGCATAAGACTGAAAAACTAATTTGTGAAAAAAATTGAGAATTGAGATCTGTGGACACCATAGCAAGTCAGAATTATGGGTTGAATCATGTTTACATCAAAGATTTGAACATTACACTCAGCTTTTAAGTTAAGCACCTTATAATCTTGTCCTGATAGAAGGATGATGTTACACACACACACACACACACACACACACACACATACACACACTACATGAAACTATGTGAATACAAATGCAGAGTTCGGGGGTAGCATATCTACCAGTCAAGGGTCATCAGACAGAGCCTCTAACCCCCAGAAATGAGAACAGACATGGACCAGTTCTTCACTCACAACCCTAGAAGGAACTAATTTGCAGGCACCTCTATCTCAATACTTCCAAATGTGTACACATGAGTTTTTGTAGCTTTGATTTTATGGTTTGACATACTTGGTGATGGTGGCCTATGAGTCTAGCTAGGCAGCCAGTTTCGTCAAGTCCTCCAAATTGTGTGAGATGCTGCTTCTGTACCTCAGTGCTTGCATAGACCCCAGAACCAGAACCAAGTATCATCATCTTACATCTGTATTTGGGAGGTTGAATTCAGAGTCTTGAGTTAAAATTGTCAAAACTAGAAGGATTGACCATACAGTTACACCCTTAATCAAGAAGATATTTAAAATTGATAGATGCTTGGAAAATGAAAATCTGTTTTCGCCCACGGAGTGACACTGGTGTAATAACTCCACTTCAGGGGCAGACCCCATGTTTAGGAGGAGTTCGGCCATCACAAAGCAGACTTTACTACATCTCATGTGTGCAGTTTTGTTTTCTTTGTTTTATAAAGAGAAAGAATGTGAAGTTGGGTGGACAGGAGGGAGAAAGGAGCTGCAAGGGGTTGAAGGAGAAGTAAGAATATAATTAAAGTTTAGTATAAAAATATTTTTAATTAAAAAATTAAAAACATGTAAAAATGTGATTTTAAATCAGATAGGCATTTAAATAGTACCTAATAAATATCAGATCTATGTGGAATAGTTAAAACAAAAATAAATCTTTAAATGTGTTAGCTCAATGAGTTTACTATACAGCCCAAGGTAGCCTCAAACTTATAGCATCTTCCTGCTTCTGATTTCCAAGTGCTGAGGTTTCAGGTGTGAACCTCTGGACCTAGTTTGATGGCTTTGCTATTTTTATTTGGTAGGTTTTTTTTTTTTTTCATTTTTTTATTGAATTTTTAAATTTATTTACATTTTAAATGTTGTCTCCTTTCCCAGGTTTCCCCCCAGGAAACCTGCTATACCATCCTTCCTCCCCCTGCTTCTATAAGGGTGCTCACCCACCTGTTTTTGTTTTAAGACAAGGTCTCACTATGTAACTCAGTCTTCCTTCACACTCATGATCTTCCTGAGATCTTCCTGACTCAGCCTGCCAAGTACCAGAATTAGAAGGGACACTTTTGAAGGGTGAATATTATTTATCGTATCAAATATACCTTAGTTTCCTGTGTCTTAGTTACTAGGTTTAGAGCTTTCATTTTCAGGGAGGGATGCTACAAAATAAACTTGTATTATTCTCAGGGTTCTCTGTGAGGAGGTTCCTAATATCAACTGACCTGTTATATTTTGGGTAACTTTTCTATTAATTCATTGATTAAACTGAGGTTTTTCTCTACATAATTAATGATTAATTTAGGAAAAGAGAGATTTCAAGCTCTTATATATAATAGTTTCCTCTAGAAATGTTCGACATTGTACTTAGTGTATATTATTAACTTCGACTTGGTTCAGTTATTATTTGGTGATTGTACAATGGTCTTTGTTATCTGCTTCAGTTTTGTACATTTTTAGCTGGCTTGCTGCTGTGTCATCTCTTCAGTGTTTATCCTTTCAGAAGGAACACAAACTTCTGTATTATTTTATTCAAGGTATAATAACTCATTAGTCTCATTACTTATTTTGAATTACACACTTTTCAAATTGGATCAGACTGGCCTTCTTCAAACAGCTTTTGTTTGGCTCCTTTATCTTTTATACAACATCTTCAGTTTCTGAGCATTTATGATTTCGAGTACAACAAATGGTTCCAGTTTATACTAGGATTTTTTTTCTGCCTAACTGTGGCACTTAATTGTAGCTGCTTCTCTAAGTAACTCTATCTTCTTTGAATGAGTAATTCAATGTAAAAACCAAGATCTAGGAAATAATCAAGTTCAACCCTTTCATTATTTTATTTATTAAATTTATTGTACTCACCATTTGTTGGCACAATGCAATGTGACAATCTCTTCCAAACTCTATATATGTTTTCCTCTCCTTCTTCTTCTTCTTCTTCTTCTTCTTCTTCTTCTTCTTCTTCTTCTTCTTCTTCTTCTTCTTCTTCTTCTTCTTCTTCTTCTCTCTCTCTCTCTTTCTCTGTTATTTTCTAAAAACAATAGTTATATCTGAGACAGGTGGTCCACTTTCTTTCTCCTCTGCCTCAATTATTACTGTTATTATCACTATAAGTACTAATATTGCTAGGTGGTCTTTGTCAATATCTTTGTCAGTCATATCTATTCTTTATCTTTCTTTATCATCAGGTAGACTTTGACTTTGATTGAATGACTGAGAAAACAGATTCATTCTTTGTATGTGGTGCATACTTCTTAGTCTATAAATTAGAGGTCTTTTAGGTTAGAAAACTATTCAGTAGAATAACTTTCAGGAAAATGGGATGACTTTGTTTTACAATCAAAAATATTTAAACAATAGAATAGTGTCCATTTTCTGCCTTTAGTTTCATACTTTTTTGGAAGATGGCAGAATTTTTTTCCATTTTTGTCATAAATGATCATAAAGCCACTTTAAAAAAAACTATAATAGAGGAGGGAATTGGGAATTAGTATTAATATGAGCTGCTAACACAGTGTTTGAAGTGAGAATAAATGTTTCACATCCCTCTTAATAAAGTAAGCCCGAGAAAAATACAACTTAGTACATCATAAAAGTCAAGAGCATTATCTCTGAGCATTTCTACTCAGTGGGTGACAGCTGAACGTTTTCCTCTAACATTACTAATAGGACAAGGATGCTTAATTTCTAGACAACACAGTACTAGAAATCTTAACCAAAGCAATCAGACAAGAAACAGAAATAAAAAGGCGAGATGGTAAAACTTTCACTGTTATCAGATGCTATAGTGTTTCATCAAGAAAACCCTTTAAAAATTATCAAAAGCCTATTAGAATACACAAAGTCAGTAACTATACAAGATGTAAAACCAAAATGAAAAAATTCTATGTAGTAATAAACAAGACAGAAAAGAAACCGTCTTCAAAAATAACTAAGAAAGTCAAAATAGTAATAAATATAACTTAAAAACATGAGATTAACACATAATAAAAAACAAATTATTAATAAAATTAAAGACACAAAAAAGATAGCTAGTTCTCATAGACAGAATTAATAGTATTAAAATATCTGTGCTGCTTAAACTTAGCCACAGATTCAATGCAATCCTCATCAAAATTCATGACATTAAAAATAACCCTAATAGTAAAGTGAACCTGAGCATAAGAAAGAATGTTGAATGCTTCACATGATTTCAGAATATCTTATAATGTTCCAATACTTAAAATAACATGATAATGTTGCAAGGAACCTACTCCTATTAGCCAGTAGAACAGAATAGAGATACAAATCCATACACACATATGTAAATGATCAATGACAAAGGTAGAAAGAAGAACTAATGTGCAAAATGGCAAGCTCTTCAATAAATATTGTTGAAAATGGGATGCCCAGACATGGAAGAATCAAATGCTCTTATCTCACTATCCAAAAAATTAAATTTCAGAATGAATTTACGTCATCAAAATAAGATTAAAAAATTTCAAAACTACTGAAGCTAACATGAGGAAGAAGGTTTTAATATGCATTTGCGCATATCAAATAGTTTTAGGCTATGAATACAAAACTCAGAGGTATAATAGAAAAAAACAAATGACAAGTAGATACATAAAACTGAAGTGGTTAGGCAGAGCAAAGGAAAGCACAGAAGGAGGAAAGAATAAGTTTAATATTAAGGAATATTTGTGAGTTCCCTGTTTGAGCCAGATGAATATCTAATTCATGCAAAGGGTTTAGAGAACTTAAGGTCAAGAAAACAACTAATTTCTGATATCATAAAATTTATAGGAAAATAGATCCCACAAGAATGAATCATCTCAAATGAGCTAACCCAGACCTGGAAAGACAAATATGGTGTGTATTCATTTATAAGTGGATATTAGCTGCTAAATGAATGTCAGTGAAGCTATAATCCACAGACCTAGAGATGTTAAGTAAAGAGGAGCACTATGGAGGGACCATGGATATTCCAGGGGAAAAAATAGAAGAGATTCCGTGAGTGGACTAAGAACAGAAGGGATCAAGCCTGGGGAGTGAGAGGCAGTGAAGGCAGAGAGTACTAAAAAAGACAGCTGGAATTAGTGGACATTTGGGTGGTGGTGTGGAAACCTAGTGTACTGGAAACTTTCTGGAAACTATGAGGATGCCCCTATTAGAAATTCCTAGTATTAGAGGACACTGAGTCTGAACTGGCCATCTTTGGCAACCAGGGAAACCTTTCAGTGTTGAGACTGGGTTACATTCAGTTGATGGCTTAGAAGGTCTTGTGGAGATCCCTAAACAACCAAGACTGAGGATAGGACAGAAGGTTGCCCTCTGAAAACTGTCAGGGAGAATCCTCATTGTTAAGAATAACCTCCTCTCAGTTCATTAACCATAGAAATGTCAGGCTGGTGTGAACTAGAGCCTTCATATTTGAATTCTAGTCTTTTTGGAATGAGAAGAAATTCCGGTTAGGGAAAGAGACACCAACCAAGCCACAAAACCCATGACCAAGAATTTGTCCCACCTACAAGTTGTGCTATGGTGGTATAAAACTTGTGGAAGCAGCTAGCCAATGTCTGACTTAACTTGAGGCCAACTCTGCAAGAGTGAACTGATTCACATTGTAGTATGGTTAGGAACTGGAGACTGGATATCCTAGAGACCTAGGGTAGAGCCAAACAGGACTGGTCTTAAAAAATAAAAATAAATAAAAATAAAAATAAAAATAAAAACAACGAAATAATTCCTAATGATATTTTATTGTATTCATACATCAGTGACTTGTTGACTTACCACGAGAGAGACTTCTTCCCTCAGCTGATTGGAGCATGTGCAGAGACTGCAGCTAGACATTATTTAGAGAGAGAGAGTCTAAATTGGAGGTCTCCCTCTCCTCAGAAATTGAGAGCTCCCCAGAAGACAGGGAGGGAAAACTGTAAAAGTCAGAGGGAATAGAGGACAATAAGAGAACATGGCTCAATAAATCAACTAAGCAGGGATCAGATGGGCTCACAGAAATTGAAGTGGCAGCATAGAGCCTGCATGTGTGTATACCAGGACCTATACACACACACACACACACATACAAACACACACACACACACACACACACAAACACACACACACACACATTGTATATGTATATGTGTATGTGTATGTGTATGTGTATGTGTATGTGTATGTGTATGTGTATTTGTAAAAGAAAATGGAGGTGGAGGGAATCTAGAGAAGAGGGGAGGTTGGTGGAGCTAGGAGGAATTGAAGAAGGGGAAACTGTGGTTGGGATATATTGCATAGGAGAAATTTTTATTCCATGCATTATATTTTAAAAAGAGCTACAAACTTTAAAATATTCTTCAAGACATACAAATTACCAGCAAGACAGAGAAAGAGAATGGATTCAGGGAGAAGGAAGGATAAAGAGGAGGAAGAGATGGAAGAGAAGGAAGAGAAGGAAGAGAAGGAAGAGAAGGAAGAAAAGGAAGAGAAGGAAGAGAAGGAGGCACTTCACGATAGGGAAATAAGTAGAGAAGGAGAAAAAAAATACTTGCCTGAGGACCAGAGTTGGAAAACATGGGTTTTATTGCTCATCTGCTCAGTAGATGATTTAGGTTCTATTTTTCTTCTTCTTTCTTTTTTCCACAGACAAAATGGACTGTCCTATTGTTTTTAGCACACTGTGAGTAAATGTTCTTACACTTTGACTCGACCTATCTTTTAATATTCTAGTCTCTTCTTAGCCACAAAAAAATATTTCCAGGCTTGAAATTTTAGCTCAAACTAAATTATGATTATTACAATTTGTTTTCCCATGAAATCTATCACTTCTTTGATAAAATGTTAATGATTTTTCATTTAAGACTTGCATCCCAATTCCTTTTGAAGATAAAGTGCAATCCATTGGTTTATGAATCAGAATACATTTACCCCACTTCTGACACTATTTTGAGTGGTCATACCTGAAGAGGTAATTTATAGCTGGAAAAAGTGAATTGTTGGGGGTGAGGAGAACATATTGGAGGGCAGCACAGATGCCCCCTACACTCTGCTTCCCGACTCACAATACCATGGAATCAGCTACCTTAGGGCTTTCTCTGCCTAGCAGCAAGCCTGTTCTTGTTTTCATGCCTTTTCTACCAAGTTTGAAAGTATCTTCTCAAACTGTGAGTAAAAAATACATTCTTCTTTACATTGTTTCTTTTAGACATTTGTCATAGAGGTGAGAAGATTAACTAATATGAATGGCTTTGAAATTTTCTGTAGAAGAGCTGAGACATTTTCTTTTTTCTTCTACTATCAACTGTATTCAGATTTGTGTATTTCCTGGAATTGTTACTTGGTATCATTAGTACTTCTAAATGAAACTTCCCTTTCTTAAACTGCTGATTCTTTTGAAAAGTGTAATAAAATACATTTAACATAAAATTTGCCTTGACTATTTTAAGTAAACAGTTCAATGTATTTTAGTTGACAATGACATTAGATGTGTAAGTAGAGTTATGGTCTAATAACTCTACCAAGGGACCAGGTTCAATACCTTGGCACTTTCTAAACTGTTTGCAGGTATACAGGCCTGCTTGAAGTTCTGTTCTCAAATACATTTCCCTCTCAGAAAAGAATCAGCAATATGGTAATTGTTAGCAATAATAATCAAGAAAAACACTATCACCTTGAAAGTAGAGAGGAATATGAGAAAGGTTCAAGGGAGGGTAAGTGAGGTGGAATGGAGAAAGAAGAGAGAGAAAGAAAATAATGTAACTATTTCAATTAAAAACATATTAAAATAAGGTTTTTTTTTAAATTCATTCAATTAATTTATTTTCTCTACTTTCAAGGTGATAGTGTGTTTTTCTTGATTATTATTGCTGAATACACACACATATGTTATTTGTAAAAGCATGTACATGTACAACATGCTGAATCCATTTTGTTGTCTATGCATATACAGTTTCAAGGCTGACAATTCTATATTGGAAAGCCAATACCAGGGCTCATCCTGGAGAGGATAGTTTTCTTTCTACCTGCAGTCATTATGTGCCTGTAGTTATTTGTCTTGAAGTGGAATCCTGTCAGATTTCCTCATTACATATTAAGCTTTTAGGGTAAAATGCAAAAATACCATAATAATTCTAATGGACAGGCCAATGAACTGTGAGTCATTCTAGAAATTGTCAGTCATCTAGAAAATATGTCAAAAAGTTTCCTTTAATGAACAAGAAATAAGATACTCTTCAACATAGGAACTTACTTGAAATCTAGATGTAACTAATATTTATAACCTCTTCATCTTAAAAACCTAAATTCTATACCTACTAGACAATAACCCTGAAATCTCAGTGTTGCTGTGATAAATGAAATGTAGAGGCAGAAAAATAAGAAAGCTCATGAGCCAGCTAGCCTGGGATACATAACAGAGAACGAAAAAGAGATCCTGTCTCAAACAAAATAAAAGGGAAGATTTAACACTAAATGTTTTCCAATTACTGCTACACGTGTACCATGTCCTATGTGGCCATTTAACACAAAACATTTATATACATCACACACACACACAGACACACACAGACACACACCATACACAAAAATATATTTCAGAATGATAAAAAGTAAAGACATGACAGCCAAAACTAACTGTATAATTCAATATGAGCTTGGTGGAGAATTAATATAACAGTGGAAAATGTTTATAAATCTGGGAAAATGGCAGATGATACTTCTAGGAAATAAATGTCCTACAAATATCCAATTGTCCTCCAATTCAACACCATATGACATTCATTACACATGCATAACATATCCTTGTCCATTCACTTTTGATGGACAAGGAGAATGGAAAAAGTCTAGATGCTAAATGATAAGCATCACATGACCTTATTTACGTGTAGAATCTTAAATGTTAGATACAGAGACATGGAACATAAGGATGCTTACTCGAGGGAGCTCGTGGAGTTGATGTGGAGAGGATGAATTCCAAAAGAGGTTCAGAACAACTCATCCACTCCATTCATGAGATGCAGAGGGACGGACAAATGGCCATTTAAGCAACTACTAGCACATTAGTGGGGTTCTTTACAGCTGATCTTAATTGCATGAGATAGCCCCTCTTCTAAAAGGCATGCTGTGTATTGGGTAGCAAAATAAAACACACAGAGCAAAAACTCCAGTGAATATGAATAAAATTCCTGACAAAAGTACCAAATGGAGCTTAGTGTAGATTCAAGCTGATAAATGAACACGAAAGGTCAACAGAAATAGTTACCCTAAACTGTAGCATTCTAGGCAGAACAAAGAAACAAATTGTCTTAATGATGGACACCCACACAAGGCACTACAGTTTATGTCCTAAAACAGACACCTATCAGAGGTTGGCATTAGGCTATTAAGGATGTAACTACAAGAAGAAAGAGAAGCTGAATAAGTGCACATTGAGTGTAAAGCTACATTGAAAAAAGAGAAGGGTGGCCCAGCAAGCTCAGTAGACTGTTTTCTGAAGATGTGCTACGTAGCTTAGCCTCTTTCCAGTCTCCCCTCATGGTCCCAGGCAGTGCTGAGAGCTTCTTGGCCTTCAACATTTTCAGTTCTGAGAGCCCAGCTTTTTCCTAGCATCCCCCTGAACACTTTAAATACTTTTAGTACTCCTTTAGTCATAATAAAAAGAGCATTTCCACAGGGCAGTGTCATGAGGCCTAATTAGTACCTGTAGAGAACTCTGTGTTCTTCAAACAGAGAAGTACAACAAGAGATTGATTTAACCTGAGAGCCAAAACTGGATGAAGAGACTGCTAGATTTCCTTAGAGGCACAGTCATCCAACACACTGAAAGGAAATGGCGGTCTCTCCCCAGGGAGGCTGCCCAAGGTCAGGATTTCATAGACTCAATGTTTTCCTAGCGGGATAGTGAAATAGAACAGCTTTTCATTTCAACAGCTTGGAAGACAGCCGAATGCTGGGAAAGGATGGATACATGGGAATCAAATACTAATCCAAGGTGTTCTTCCCCTACCTACTAGAGCAAAATAAATTAGTCATTTGCAGCACAGGGTGCAATTTATTCATTTATCAATTAAATGGATGGAACTAAATGGCACCTGAAGTCCTTTTTGACTCCAGCACATTTATCATTGGGATTCCTGATTTTACCTTGAGCAGGTCCTATGTGTGCTGTCACAGTCTCTGTGAGTTCATATGAGGATCAGCCTGGTTCTGTCTGGAAAATGTTATTTCCTTGGAGTCATCCATCACCTCTGAATCACGCAATCTCTCTGTCTTCTCTTCTGCATAGATCCCTGAGCCTTGAGGGGAAGAGTTTGATAAAGACAGGGCATTTAGGACTAGATGCTCCCAAGTCTCTTACTCTTTCTACACTGTCCAGTTGTGGGACTGACTGTTAATTACTGCCAGAAGAACCTCCTTTGATGAGGATTAAGGGAGTCACTGATTTATGAATTTATGAGTATATCATTAGAAGTCATTTTCTTGATATGTTTTTTTAGTAATATAATTATAGTTTTCTCAGGAATTGTTAGCCAACGCAAAAAAGAAATTCATGTTTTTATTTTGTTTTATGTTTCCTTTTGTTTCTCTTTTCTTTTCTTTTGGGTTGGTTTAGGGTTTTTCTTTAAGATAGAGAGAGACAGAATGAGAAGGTGGGTAAGTAGAGAGGAGAGATTTAGTCGAGTTGGGGAAAAGAATATGACCCACATATACTGTATGAAAAAAATTAAAAAGAAATTCTTGATTTTGTATTTGTTAAAACAGATTTGATCAGTGTCTGCTGTGTAGATTCTCACTAGCAGGTATCTTGGTAGTAGCTTCTAGATCAGGTCTACTTTGCGTACATTCAAGGGGACATAAATGTAGAAGATAGTGACTACATCCTGTGATGTGTTTGTAACACAAGAGTTGCCAGCTCAGTCTTTTGCCAGGAAACAGCCACAGGAACTAAATTTGTATTGCTAGGCAGTAAAAAACAAAAAACAAACAAACAAAAAAACAAAACAAAGCTTTTATAATGAAGTCCCGTCTCTAGTGATTTGTAGTAAAAGATACATTTTTGCAAGTAGACAAAAAAGATTATGGTGAGGTTTCTTTAAGGACAGATTCTGGTAAGAAATACAAGAATATACAGAAGTGTGGGCATCACTGAATATGTGAGCATGGAGGTAATGATCCAATATACTTTAATGTGATGATGTGTCTCTCTATATACACATAATTTTATTTTGTTTTCCCAACCCAAGTAGTTGTGATTATTTCATATATTGGTCAAGATTTTTTCAAAATCTGTGTATCTCAAATCCATACAAGGTGACTGAAGAAATAAATAATTGAGCTCACACAAGGCAAGCTCAGCCTTGCTTTATGTTTTCTGATCTGTTTATAAAAAGGGACCCAGGATTCCCTACAAGGCATATGACCTTATGATAGTGAGTTAGTTTGCAGGGTAATTCAGTGTCTATGCCTGGCTTTGTCCTGAATGTGTTACAGAGAAGTACAAATAAGGAGACTGGAAAAGTCAGCCAAGTCCTCTCTAAAATTATCCCTGTCATCAGAGACAATTAATACTATATACAGCACAGTATTGTTCTAGGAAGAAGAGCCAACAGCGTTTAGGGAGATTTGCAGATCATATAATTTTGTAACCTGAGTTTATGGTTGGCACCAGTTTGAGTGTGAAAATTAATTGGTGGGAGGATTTGTAGGGGGTACAAATAAAGCTATTCACAAGGTTCAGACAATATTGCCAGACAAAGATGGTACATATCATTATCCCATTCTTGGGAAATTGGATCTTTCATTTCTATTTGGAGCTGATCAAGATTATCGGATGCTATGGAAGCTTTATAGACCACGTGTGTCTGTGTGCCTGCTTGTGTGCACCTGTGTCTGTAAGGATATAGATTTTCTCCTCCTTTCCACACCATGCACTGCAGGTACTGAGTAAATGTCAAACTATCATATCCAGGCAACCTTTTCCGACAGAACTAATGGACCCTAAGATGAATTTACTCAGAGTCCTTTGCTTTTTGTAAATCCCGAGCTCAGTTACACCTGACATTCTTCATGCATTTTAAGAAAAGCAAAGTCACATTGCAAACAAAGACTGATATACCTGGGGAATGAAAAAATATTTAAAGTGAAAATATGATCATTGCTTTGTAGAGTCAACTCTTTTTTTTTTTTTTTTTTGTCAATTTGGTATCAGACCTCTTCTCTCCTCTGCAAATTCTCTGCTGAGGTTGGGCAAGGAGATGATTCTATTTTGTTATAACTGATGTAATTTCCTGATATGTTCTAGTATGTTGTTCATAATTTGGACATTAGTAGGCTTATCGAATGGTCTCCATTGTTTTTGTTGTAGAAAAGTACCCTATACATGAAACAAAATGGGATTTTATAGTAGAGTTTCATTCATTAGCAAGTCAGTTTCTTGGATCCTGCCTGGTGTTCTGTTTAAGAAAGAGTACGCATGATGTTCATTAAGCTCATGGTTTGGATACCATTTTAATTTTGAAGCTTCTTCTGGCTAATTTTGAGGTCTGTGCAGTCTAGAAACTGAGGATTTCATCGAAAGACACAAGAAGAATCTTTCCTATGCAGAGAAGAAGAGAGCTTTCAAGCAGAATAAATATTTTCTGCACCATATGTGCCCATATAACAAGTCTAGATCATAGCATTGAAATAATGAGTAAAGCAGAACAAAAACACAGAACACGAGTTGGTCTGGAATATAAGGACAAAAGAAAATAACCCTGCTTTCTTAGAGAATCTACACACATGTTTTTCACCTGATGCCTGGACACCTCTGCTGTAAAATTTCTGGTCAGAAGAGGACATGGTGCAATTCAGCTTTAAAAGGCAACTTGAACCTGGTCTCAGGCTTTCAGCTCTTCAGGGAGGACCAACTGCCACCTAAAGAGTCACCACCTTGGAGCTGTTTCTGTCAGCACTTGCTTCTCCTTGGAGTTCTACCAACACTGGAGCATGACCTTGCTCAGAAAGGAAATCTGACCTCATTACAATGCATGTGTAGCATTTTGCAGACATGTTACAAAATCAGCCAGAACCCCTTGTCAGGATCTTTTCCCCCATCTGACCCCCACAGAAAAGAAAGACAAGCCAAGGGGCTATAGAGAAGCAAACTGTCACGAACAGCTGCAAAAAGGGCTCAAGCATCTGTGTAATGATATGTTTAGTCACTAAACACAACTATTTTATCCTAAGATAGTCACAAAAGCCAATCCACATCTTTATGGGAAGTCTTCTTATTCTCAGTCTGAGGAAAGTGCCTGGCTAAATGTTCGGTTGGATTAAATCTAATTATTGACATCTGGAATTTGTTAATGTTAATATTAACCAAAACATTTGACTAAATGAAAGTGATATGGGATAAAAGTTTATTCTGAAAACTTACTGTGATGTCAATACAGGCAATTACACATTTTACTAGAAAACCTGCTAGCTTAAAAAAAGAGTTTTTAATAGCCACAGTCTATTCTGATTTCTCAACTTACTTTAATCTTAAATATTATACTGTGTGTATATACATATGGGTACATATAAATCCATATTATCATGATACAAATATACTAAGCAGGATATGGCTTTTATTTGACTTTATGCATACTCATATATTCCAAACTATAGCAACACTAGAAAGGGCAAAAATATAAAAGGCACCTATAATTTGCCATTTGCCATCTGATTCTCTTTGGTGTTCCTACCACACATGCTTTTAAAACAAACAAACAAGCAAACAAACAAATCTTCTGCCAAACTATATCTGATGGAGTAAATGCAAATATTTTTTTGGCCATATTTCTCTTAAAGTGTGCTAAAACTAAATTTCAAAAATTTAGGTATAAAAGTCAGTATAGGTATCAACTTAAGATATATTTGTACACATTTACTTGTTTTGTAGCAAATATTACTGGTGTCTCCGATGGAATGAGGAACTCAAGGAGGTTATGTAGATTGGGGAATTCCAAAGCACCAGCCAGCCTTGAGCTAGACTTAAGAACAACACTTTTCCAGTGCATCCTAACCCAATTAAACAGCAGTCCCTAAGGCCTCCTGTTACAGCAGTAATTGAAGCCAATGACAAATGTGTTGCTCTCATGAAGGGCACAGTGTTAAAAAGCTAAACACTCTTCAGTTATTACTTTTTCTCATCCTTTGAAAGGAAAATGTTTGAAGAAGTGGTTAAAGAAAGTATGGGGTTATGTCAAAGGGCACATGAAGCAAAAAACAAGGAGCCCCTAAGGACTAAGACAGAATAAGTGGAAGAGCAGAGTAAGTTTTATAAATTGATTATAAATGAGAGCATGAAGTAAACACACATGTATCATAGCAATATTGGCTGTTTAAAAGTAAAAAAACGACAATAAAGAAAACTTTCTAGCAGAAAGATATAAATTATCTCTAAGTTTTTAGTGGAAATAAGACATATCAGCTTGCTCCCAGAAAATAGAATATATGAGTGAAAAAAAGAAAGTCTCCAGCCACTGTCCTTGGTAATGAGTGTGGTTGATATTACCAGGGGTATCATACAGAAATTAGGTTCCTCATTGCATAGAAGATGAAGATTATATTCTAATATATTCTCCCAAATCCATAAGCCCACTTATAGAAGGAACAATGCTGGCTGTCTCTGTATAAATTTTGGAGGCCATGCAGCAGCAAAGGCAACTCCTGCAGAGGGATTTAATTGAAGACTTCCCTAAAGACCAAGGATATGATGATGCAGACAATGCCAGCCAATTGGGAACTGCTACTTGGAAGAGATGCTTGCTTCTTTGGGACAAATGGGAAGCAGGTTAAGAATATAAAACGGGCTCTTAAACACACTTGCAACAGCGTTCACACAAGGTTGCTATGGTCTTTTAACCTGTTTCCAGAGTCTTAGCCATCGATTCCTTGCCACCTCTTCTCCAAACCCCACAGACAAGTAGTTTCAGACAGTGGACAGTCCAAGACATAAACAATACCCACTCTATTTGCAAGAAACAAATTAAGCAATCCACATTTGGGGAATGCTCTATAAAATATCTTACCAGTCTTCTTCAGAACCATTAAAACAATGAGTGAAAAGGTGATTGGGAAACTGCAGCAACCCAGAGGTTATTTGGGAAGGCAGTGTGGCAGTCAACATTCTGCTCTATAATGCAAACAAAAAGTTAGCATAAAAGCTACTGGAATACAAAGAAAATGTAGAGCTCCATTAAATAACAATGTGCAACACTAGGTGGTATCTTCAATTTCACACAAATACAAGTAAATGAATGTAAGAGACACAGCGTGAGAAAGAGTGCTGTGAAATGCTGTCTTCTGAACATGGCGTGGGTGTTGTATTCACAAACTCAGTGCAGCTATGATGACTTACACAAAAGTTTCATAAGATCCAGTCAACAAGATTCAATCAGTGGTTCAATGGGAAACATTACTTAGACTTATAGGATAAGAAGAGTATTAGGAGGAAGAAGAGGAGGAGGAAGAGGAGGAGGAAGAGGAGGAGGAAGAGGAGGAGGAAGAGGAAGAAGAAGAAGAGAAGGAGCAGGAAGAGGAGGAGGAGGAGGAAGAGGGGAGGAGGAGGAAGAGGAGAAAGAGGACATATTAGAGGTATCTTAGAAAATAGGATGGGAAAGTTGGGGGCAGATAATGTTCTAGATATAGTCTTTATATAGATAAAACTATAGTTATATACACTAAAATGTAAATAAAATATATTATATTTCAAAGAGAGCACAAGAGTATATTTTGAAGATGAAATTAGCAGAATGGTTGAAAACTTATACAGAAAATGTAAAGGAAATCTTTAAAGTTTAATTCCCTGTTCTTGTAATGATTGGGATAAAATCTATGGCCTTGTGTACGTTAGGATATCTGACCTATATTATCAATACACTATGAAAGATATCCTCATGTCATGGTTTTCCACAGGTTTGAGCCTCAGGAAATGGAATGTTAGTCAAACCACCAAGTGGCATTGAGAAAATTTAATGGATAGGGCTATTCTGAGGAAGGGAAATGACTCAGATTGGGATGTGTTATCTTAAAGTACTAGGCTTAAGATATATATGAAAGCCACAGATTCAATGTGTTAAGTGTTTTTTAGATAAGATGCCTAAGCTAAAAATGTAAATTGGAGAGTCATTAGCATATAAATGAGATAAAATGATAATAGTAAATAAGTGAATAGAAAATGAAAACAGGAGTGGTCTCTGGGGTTCTCCAATATTCAGAGATAAAGTAGACGGAGTATGCAGGAGTACAGTGTAAAAGAGAGAAATCAAGATGAGGGTTCATTGGTCATCGTTTAGGAAAGGGAACACAGATAGCCTTGGTGGGTAGCCTGGGTTACAGAGTGAATTGAGAAACCAAGAGGATCACTACGATGAGAATTTACATGATAGACTATTTTGTAGAAGGCAGTTTCAAAGGGTGAAAACTTTGGAAATTTGGAAAGAGACCCCTTGCAGGTGTTTTATTTTGAAAGGCTCTACCAGCAGCTGACTGAGACAGAAGCAGATACTCACACTCCATGTTCATGCAGGGAACTCTAATTTAACTCACTGGGTCATATCAACAAAAGACATAGAAATATGAATGGACTACTTGGAGAGAAGAATGACTCAACAAGGGAAGAAAAAATAAAGTAATGGAGCTGATTCTGCTCAAAATATATTCTACACATGCACAAAATTGTGGGAATAAAAAAGACCACAGAAGCTTAAATTGTTTTCATGTGAACATATTCTGTGCTGAAAGAAAGTTCAAAACTATGGAAATTAAAAAAAAAAAACCAACTCAGAACACACTAGCGTACAACTCATTATATCTGGTAGTCCAAAGAAAAAAATTTTTTTTCATATTTTTTTATTGGATGTTATATTTACATTTCAGATTTTATCCCCTTACCCCATTCCCCCAATCACCCAGGAACCCCTTATTTCATCCCCCTCCTGCCTCCACAAGGGTGTGCCCCCACCTACCCCCCACTCCCCCTCTCCACCCTCGAATTCCTCCCCACTCGGGGTTCAGCCTTCATGGGACCAAGGATCTCCTCTCCCACTTATGCCTGACAAGGCCATCCTCCCCTAAGTATACAGTTGAAGTCATAAATGCCTTTCCCAAAGAAAAATTTAAAGCAAAGAGAAATGTGAGAAAATTGTGATTTAATAAAGGAAAAATTCAAATTTTTCATATCTGACACAGATGCTAGAATTAAGAGATAAAGCTAATAAAATGACTATGACTATATTCCAATGTTTATGCAAAGAAATCAAGGATCAGTAGGACTAACTTTAGATAGAGAATGTATAAAAAGATCCACATAAAATTCTTTAAATGAAAGAGACAATATGGATGATGACAATATACTCTATGAGCCTGATGAAAAAATCAAATTCCACAGGGAAAAGGTAGTGAAATAAAATAAAAGCAAGCAATTTAAGTCATAGCAACTGTGGTTAACTGCATAAAATCTATAAGAAGATTGAGACTGCCAACATTTCATCATGGTCATCCAGGGACTCAAGGGGTCCCATTTTTTCCTGAGGAGTTATTGGCAATTCATAGCTACTGGAAGAGGGAAGACTGAATCATTTTTCTTTAGTGGTGTATCTTTTGGTAAGTTTCCCACACTCCAGTAAATAACCTCACCCTCACACTTATTCAAGCATCCCTGAGTAGAACCAGTGGGTCATAAAAAGAGGAGGAGGAAAGTTCTGAATGTAAGAAGAGAACATTTTGAGAAGAAGTAGAGGGAGGAGAAATAGAATGTGAGGGGGATAAAAGGAGATAAAGAGTGTCCAGTGGGTGGGATCTAAATATCATATGCATGCATAACATTGTCAAAGAACAAATAGAAATATTAAAAAATAAATGTGTCATTATTCATTTAAAGCTTTAAAAATGAGATGAGACAGAAAATAAATTTGTAACATTCATAACCAAAAATTTCTCAAACTTTAGGTAACAACAAGCTCCAAGTGAAAATAATTAAAATGAAGAAGAAGAAGAAGAAGAAGAAGAAGAAGAAGAAGAAGAGGAGGAGGAGGAGGAGGAGGAGGAGGAGGAGGAGGAGGAGGAGGAGGAGGAGGAGGAGGAGGAGGAGAAGGAGGAAAGAAGAATGAGGAGAAGGAAGAAGAGAAGAAAAAGAAGCAGCAGAAGTTTATTCCTAAACCACAACATAAATTCCTCAAATCCAAAGTTAAAGAGAAAATTATACATAGGTCATATGAGGGGTAGATACAAATGAGCTTCTATGGCCAGAAGTTTTTTTTGTTTTTTGTTTTGTTTTTTAAATAAATAGAAGGGGTGATAGGTAAGTAGAATGTTGTATTATTTGGCTAAAATATTTTAGTCAGAAAAAAAGAACAGAAGTAAAAATCTAAGAAAACTGGTATACAATTTTAGCTAATAAAAACACACAGTACTTTTTTAGACATACAGCAAATGCCAGTAGAAAATATGTTCATAGAATTAGGCTAAAATCCTGATAAGAAACAATTTAAGGGAAGAAGGCTTATTTTGGCTAATCGTTTGAGGAGATAAAGTCTATCATAGAAGGAAAGGTATTGTGTTTTGAGCACAAGGCAGCTGTTTACATTGTAGAATCAGGAAGCAGCAAATAATCAAGTGGAGCTGAGCTGTAAAAGCTTAAGGATGTCCCCCAGTGACTGACTATTCCTGCTAGTAAGTCTCTATCCTCTAAAGCTCCACAACCTTCCAAAATAGGATCATCAGTTGAAGACCAAGTGTTCATACGTATGATCCTATGGGGAGATGTTTCACAACATAAACATTATATTCCTCCTCCAGTACAATGGGCTAACAAGCATCTCAGGATGAAAAATGCATTCCTAGCAACTTCTTTAGGGATTTAGTAGAATAGCTTTTTCATATGAAAGAAATGGTGTAGTACTTGTCCTTCTGAATCTGGTTTATTGCACTTACCATCATGACTACTGGTTTCATATTTTTTTAAAAAAAAAATCACAAGATTTTTTTTTGTATATGGCTGAATAAGTTTTCTATACATTGTCTTCGGGTTGATTCCTGTTGTTATGGGGAAAAACTGTCCAAAGCAAAGAAATATTAGGGCATAGAGCGCTTACGGTTACAATTCTAGGTTATAGACCATCTTTGAAATGAAAGTAAAGGAAGAGGTTAACTGGAAGCATATACTCATATCCACAGTCAAGAGTAGAGAGAGGATGAATGCATGTATACTTGTGTCCAGCTCACCTCTTCCCATTTTTATAGTGTCCAGGACCCCAAACAAGGTAATGGTGCTCTGAGTTGCTGTACTCTCCCCTTTATTCATTTTATACAGTCCAGCATCCCAGAGTAGGGAATAGTGCTGGTCCTAATAGATGCATATTCACACTTCAATGAACACAGTCAAGACAATTCACAACAGAGTGATTCACAGACTCACCTCACCTGATATAGAAAATCCTTCACTGAAACTCTTTTCCTGAGTTACTATATAAAGTGACAGTTAAAAGTAAATATCCCATATGCACATCATATCATGTTTTTTGATACATTTCCATTGATGAACACATATACTAATTCTGTTTCTTTGTTGATGAGAATAATGCTGTAATAAGCATGGACATAAAAGATTGTTTATTTTATGTAGACTGATTTATCTTGGTTATGTACAAGAGGGATATAGCAGGATTCACGGTAGTGATTCAGTTCTCTGAGGAAAATTTGTAATTTATTGCACAGTGACCACGCCAAATTATATAACCAACAACAGTATATAAAAATCCCCTCTCCTCACATCCTTACTAGGATTTTTGGTAATCATATTAATTTTTTTTGTTTGATTGTTTTCATGAGATCTTGTTCAATTTTGATCTTTATTTTCTTCATAATCAAGTATGATAGCTTTCATGTATTTATTGCCCTCTGTATTATTTCTTCTTTTGAAAAAAAAAAAACAACAGTTTGATTCATTTGCCTAACTAATATATTTTCCTACTTTTGCTGTGTTGATGTTGTGAGTTCTTTATATACTCTGGATACTAATCCTCTAGCAGATGACTAGCTAGCAAATTGTTTATACTGTTAATCAGGTTTCCTTAACATGCTGATTGCTTACTCTGTTATGCAAGAGTTATTTAATTTGATGTAGTCACATTTGTTAATACTCATTTTCTGAGATGTCAGAGGCCTATTCAGAAAGTCATTGACAGTTTTTAAATTTTGAAGTGTTTTCTTTAGTAGTTTCAGGTCATACATTAAAGTATTAGATCCCTTTACAGTTGATTTTGTGCATGGTAAGAGATAGGAATCTAGTTTTAGTACTTTATATACAGATATCCAGTTTTGTTAGTCATTTATCAAGTGGCTATATTTGATGTTCATTCTTAGTGTGCTTTTGTTTGTTTATTTATTTGGTGTTTTGAGCATAAGATTGCTAGAGGTTAAACAGTTTATATCTGAGTCTTCTTTTCCCATCCATTGAGCTACATGACTGGTTTGGGCTTTGTGTGTGTGTGTGTGTGTGTGTGTGTGTGTGTGTGTGTGTGTGTGTGTGTGTGTATGTGCACATATGTACACAAACACACAAACACAGACACCAAACAGTTTTAGTTTCTATAGCTATGTAGTGTAATTTTAAATTTTGTGTCTACAAATGTACGAGCATTCAAAGTCTTCTCATTTAGTATCTTCAATTTCCTTCTTTAGTATCTTATAGTTTTCACTGTAAATATATTTCATCTGTATTTTTTCTTTTGAAGCTAATGTCAATGGGATTATTTTCCTGATTTCTTCCTTGGTTGGTTCATTACTGCTAAATGCCACAAAATTCTTAATTCACAAAAGAAATGAAATAATTATTTTTCTCATTATTTTGGCATTAAGAGAAGAATATCTTAATTATAATCAAATTTATATATGATATTCAGCATAACTTTCACTTAAAGATTATATGTTTACTATTTTAAAAGTTGCATTTTATCTCTAAAAACCCAGAAAATAATAATTGGAGATCATATTTCTATAGAAGGATTATTCAACTTATAAAAAATTGAGAGTTTTTTTTTGTAATTTTGTACTAGTATATTAAACTGTAACTTGCTAGGTCATTAACTACTTTATAGAAAGTGGTAAGAGTGGAGAGAAAGTGAAATTAATCTTCAAGAATGGAATGTTAGAACTACTTCCATAAGTAAGAATTTAAGGACTTTTTCAAGAGTACACACTTTTAATAAAACCTTAGCTCGTGATGATAGCTATAGCGGTAGCATGCCTGTGTAAAGACATGGTGTGTGGCTACGGAGCATGTGTATAAAGAATACTTGAACAACCTATCTGACTGAACTAATATTTGGCAAATTGGGATCACAATTTTACCAGAGAAGATTGTTTACCAAATAAAAAAAATAATGTCAGATGTAGAATTTCTCCCATTGAGTGTTGTCCAAGAGTAGACAAGACATCTTCAAAACAATAGAGGATATTGCCATTATTCTTGGATACATACCAGAACTAGATCATAAAGCCCTAATGCTAAACACAGCATATCATAAGACATGAAGAATTAAAGTTGGTATACATCTGTAAGTTTCCTCTCTACTAGCAGGAAAACAAACAAAAAAGAAGAAACCAAAATAAAAAAACAAAACAAAAATCCAGCAATAGACTTATTCAGTTATGAACTCCATGAACCATAATAATGACTGGCTCAGCAAGGTTTGTTCATTGTTAAAATAAAGATATGAATGTTATGGTGGATAAACTGTAAATCTATGCAAAACCAAAAGGCTGGAGAGTACATTAACCCTGGGAAAGCACTTAGTATTATTAATTTTCTAAATGATGATAGTATGAAATTGCTTTCTATATTTTTAGCTTTATACTCATAAAAGTTCTCAGGCTTCATTGCCAAAGTTTCTTTTGTAGTGGAAAGTGGTTTTTATAGAGATTCACCATTCATAAAAGAGCAAAGAATAAGTGATAGCAAAGTGCTTATAGCTTGATACAATATAGCATCTTCCTTCTCCCCAAAAGCTCAGTTAACATCAAGAAAGAGGAGGAGAAAAGTTGTAAGAGCCAGAGACTTGGCAGGATTGCTGTGAAATGATACCTTTTGGACATTACAGGACCGTTGTGCTCATGAACTTACTGTAGTTGTGGTTACCTACAAAAAAACTTATGTAAGATCAAGCCAGTCAATATCCCAAGATGGATTGAGGAGTGACTCGTAAGGACCCACCACTAATTGAGGAGCTATTGGAAATTCTTGGCTGATGTGAACAGGAGATATTTTTCTTGAGGGGCATGTTCCTCAGTAGGTTGCCTATGCTCTAGTGGATGCTCCTACATCCATATCCAAATGGGTATCATTAAGTGAAGTCAGTATGGGATAAACAGTAAGAGGACATAAAGTTTGAAGAGGGACATTGTGGAAGGGAGTCCAAGGCAATTTTTGAAAAAAAGAAATAGAATGTAAATATGATCAAAATATAATATATACATGTATTAAATTCTTAAATCATAAAAACATTATTTAAAAAAAAGATTAGGCAATTTGTTTGGCTATTCTATTTATCTGAATACATGTAGATGAGAATCATTGTTGTATTTGATATCAGCAACAGGTATACAGTAGAAAATGGAAACAAGTAACTTATACTTGAAAAGTTTTTTCTAGATCTTGATACTACAATACCTTGTCTCAGCATGCTTGTCTCCATAGGACTGATAAAAATGAGTCCTCACAGGTGCAGGTTATTATTTTTATCTTGATTCCCGTATGTAAGATGAGATAAGCAACTATACTCGTGCAAATCTAGAGCTGCTCATTGATAATATCATTGCATGCATATAGAGCATGGTATCATTAGCAAAGTGAAAAAGATCACTTAGGCTTTTCATTTCATTTGGTAAAAAACGAAATGTAGCTATATAGCAATTTACTGGCTAATCCAACAGAAGTTCGATCCTGTTCAAAAGATCTTAGTGAATACTATTGAGAATAGCCAGACAAAGTGCCATTTGTATTTATAAATGAATCTGTGTGAAACCAACAAATTAAATAAAAATAAGTAAAGCAAGCAAGAAAACAAATGAGAAACAAAATCACTTCTGTTATGCTGCTTTGCCTTTACGGGGAAACCAATATGTTCATTGGTGTTCAACATCAGCAAATCATTAGATAATTTTTCCTATCACACATTAGTGATGAGTCCTTAGTGGTCTGTTCTCAGTGATACACAATGAGGGTACTAGGAACTTTGTGTATATAGATACTTCATATTCTGCTATCTGATGTTTCTACTGTACATTATTATCCTTTCAGGCTCTTCTGATGAGTCACACCTTGGAAGTTTCAAAGTGGTGCTCTGTTCTGCTCACACACCCAGAGAGCATGAAGAGAAGACCCTCCCAGGTGATAAGGAGACACTAGTTACAAGAGTAAACATGCTGGGTTCAGATGAAGCTTTCTAACATGGGAGTACCATATAGAGAGGAATCTTGAGCTGTCAGGATTATTGGAAAAAAAAATGGGAGAGCGCATGTTGAGCTCTCTCCTCAAAGTAAAGGGAAATTACGAAAGTTATGGCGACCACATAGCCAGGTTAGCTGCTTTGAAAAGGATTTTTCATGGTAGTTGTTAAAGATAAAAATAGAGTGCATATAGGAAATGTAGGAGTGGATGAGAAACATATCCAACTGAGAAGGTGTCAGAGGAAAAAATAATACCAACAGGCCTGTGGGTTGAATTGATATAGGTGGTAAAGAATGGAAAGAGCATATGTGGTAACTTCCAGGCTTCTCATTCTTTAAAGAAAACAAGAAGAAATTTTCTGTTGCCCAGGCACTCATAGAATCCCAAAGTAGTACTCTCTTGACCAATTGTACATTTTTACAGGCCATTAGTGTCAGTGTCTTCCTGTGTGCCAAGCATGGTGTTAGAATTCTCAGCAGGTGATGCCAGATAAAATAGGACTATAATCCCATTAAATTTCATATTAAACGTTTTTTTAGCTCAAGAATGCAGTTAATAGAGCTGGGGTGCTGCTTGCCATGAATACATAGAGAGCCAAGGTAGAATCCCCAGAATCCACATAAAACCAGATGCAGGGGTATCATGCTTCTGTAATACCAGTACTCCCATGGAGATATGTGATAAAATATTTCTCTAACTAGCTTGGCATGTGTAGCAGTTGGTGTAGGCTTTGTATTAAGTCAATACCTGTAGGTTGAATAATTTTATTCCTTTCTTTGTCTTTTCATTAGCTACAAATATTTAAAATAGTCAATGTGAATATAATATTTCATAGGAAATCCTTGTATTGCATTTATAACTTGACCAACTCTTACATGTATTTATATTATCATTAAAGTGAAATATGAAACTTCACAAACTACAAGAATTTCTGATGGATTGCCTAAGAAACAGTGCCTTAAATTTGCTTCCTTTTAGAACAGTCTAAGCATCTCACATCAGCATTCTGGAAGTTCCAGCATTGAATGACCATCCTCAAATTCATCAGAATTTCTGAAAGGAATAAAGATTATTATTAAGCCCCCCCCCCACACACACACATTCACAATGGCTATGACTGTCACTCTAACAAAGTCTAGACAATTCTCTATACAGAATTAAGAGCCATGATTAGTTTGTGGATTGCATTCAGTTGCATGAGAAACTCTTCCTCTGTTTGTTCATTCACACTATGAGACCATCAGCATACACAGAGTAGGCTTTGTGCTTGGCACTCAGTATACAGTGGCAGATGAAAACAAAAATTTCTGCTTAGAAGATATAGACACCTTGCCAGGTACAAGAGATACACTCCAAATTCAGACTCAGTGACCAGACAGACTTTCCTTGTTAAGATGACCTGTGAGCTAAACTCTGAAAGGGAGAGCAGGAGTAAATTAAAGAAAGGAGAAGGGATATTTCCGGC
Organism: Arvicanthis niloticus; assembly: GCF_011762505.2. NCBI lineage: Eukaryota > Metazoa > Chordata > Mammalia > Rodentia > Muridae > Arvicanthis > Arvicanthis niloticus. The sequence goes on along the minus strand of NC_047664.1, from coordinate 54,039,462 downwards.
AGCAGAAATAGTTTGTGCCAAGGGAACTGGAAGAAGTTGAGTTTGTCTGGATCAGAGTGAAAGGGGCAGGGTGGTGCATGCTAAGCAGGGGTCATGTCATGAAGTGCCGAAGTGTAAACAGTCTGGACTTTTGCACTGAATGCTGTGGAACCTGTGCTGAGTGCCAAGCAGAACAGCAGGGTATTTAATAAGATCTTAAACTCTGACTAGGAGGAAGATAGGAAAGTTAAACAATGGTTATGTAATATTATGAAGACTAGTAAATAGGACAAGACAGAAATAAGATGTACTCAACTAGAGGACTATAAGGCAATGAAAATATGAGATTGGGAGTATGTAAAAATGCCTTTTTTTAGTTGTTTGAATTTGCCAAAATATTGAATCAAAAAAAAAAAAAATAAAGATAAGGACCTGGTCTTTGGCTTTGACATTAATGGATGAGGAGTAATTGAATATTTAATATATGCCAGACACTTCAATGAGTGTTTTATCTTTATTATTTCACTTAATCTTTTTTATATTCCACTAAAGATGATGCTATTCTGTTCTTTTCTTTCTTTCTTATTTTAACTTGAAGATCATGATGACTCACAGTGATTCCACAACTTGCCAAGGTTGAGTCTCATTCACTGAGCTAGAAAGCACAAGAGGAACAATGTCCATTTGGGGAGTGCAAGAGCACTTTCATTTTGGAGAAGTTGATGTTGAATTATGCATTAAGAGAGACAGAAAGCCTCACAGCCCCAGGAGGACTATTCTTGCAACCCATGACCATGGCATCCTGGAGTCCCATCATGCTGTGGATTGATACAGGGTGTGTTTAGTATATAACTCTACATAGACATCTGAAGCTCAGCAGATAGCAATGGGCCATAGATTTACACTCAAGACTGCTAAGCTATGTTGAGAAAAGACAGAGGATGCCCAATAAATATTTCCTGACTGCATGACAAGTCGATGAAAATTGAAACTTGTAGCAAGAGTCCATTTAGGCAACATAAGCAGAGAAGATGATTATATTAAACATATAGTAAGAAAGTAAGCAATAGAAGAAAATTCATGGAAGGAGATTGTGAACAATCTGCTGAGACAGTGTAAGCAACCAATAGAAATGCAAGTTCATTAGCAGTGTGCACATTGATATGAAATACTTCCCAAAGTCAGGAAAACCAAGTCTGAAAAGCAAGCACAGGAAAGGCTTATGAGTATGAAGAAAGGTGCAAACTAAGGAGGGTTCTGGAGAGGCTTCCACTGGGACATAGTAAAATTTAGTATCATTCCCTTGAGTTGCACATGACTCTAGAAAACCTTGCTATGTGAAAACTGATTAGGCAGACCCAACACCTATTGTTGTTCTAGCACATGTTTGGTCAGACAATTTCCTTTGAGTTTAAGATTTTAGTTGGTTGATAAACATATGTAGTTTCAGATTCAACAATGTCTGCATGTTTAAAAAGAAAGCACAAAATCATGGGATGTGAAAATACCTGCAATGCTACCAATTTGATCTTAAAGACTTCCAAAAATGTAGTTAAGAAGGAAGAAGAGGAGGGAGGAGGGGACAAGGGGGATGAGGAGTAAGGGAGGAGGAGGAAGAGGAGGAAAAGAGGAGATCAGAGTTACATCCTACAAAGTAGAATGAAATGAGATTCATTGTCTGTGTATCATACTAGTTTACAAAGTCCAAATGTTTTTTTCAACATTGTTCAAGGAAACATCTGTCTGTCTAGAAATAACCTAGAACATATAAACTCTTTGTTGGAATGATAAATGTACCTAGAACACAGAACAAAGGGAAGATACAGACTTTTGGGAAATACAAATAAACAATTCCACTTTTGTCTCATAGACTTTAAGAACTGTAACAGATACTTCTTCCTAGCTTTTATTAAAGCCCTTGTCATGATGACCATCCTAGAAGAAGTCAGGTGCTAGAAAATCTGGAGAATAACATTCTGTAACAAAGCCCAAGATGCAAACACAGTGGCTTCAAGAGAGAAGCCACTCTTCTCTCTTGAAGAAGAAGGGAGGCAGGAAGGGAGGAAGGGAGGGAGGGAGGGAGGGAGGGAGGGAGGGAGGGAGGGAGGGAGGGAGGAGGGAGGAGAGAGAAAGAGAGAGAGAGAGAGAGAGAGAGAGAGAGAGAGAGAGAGAGAGAGAGAGAAAGAGAGAGAGAGAACCTGCTAGCCTATATGGTACTATCAGTCCTAAATGGGTACCAGAAATTTGAATCAAGAAACCATGTTGACAAGACCATTCTGAGGAAATGTTGAAAAGTCAACAGTACCACCCAGACAAAAAACACTCTTGGCATATGTTCCACAATGAGCTGCTCAAGGTAAATGTAGTCTCTAAGGCATCTGTCTGAGATCTCAGTCTCTAAAGATCTAAACTCCATACCATCCCTGTCTGATTGTGAGTATAATAAAATGGATGCTCTGTGCTACTAAAATATGAGAGGGTTTGTTATGAAGCATATGTAAACACAATATCTTAGACAGAAGCTTTGATCTGACTTCATGATTGAGAGCCTTTCAAAATCAGAATTGTTAGTCAAGGAGACAACACAGTGAAATTCAGTTATTCAGTACTCTTGGGGAATACATCATTCAGGATGATGGAATGATGGTAACTCAAAAGATGGAGGTGATCAATCTTAAATACTAATAGTATTATAATTTCACAGTTTTATATAAACTGTTATAAAGTCATACACTAAAATTATATATACATATATTCGTGTTCACATTAAACATGCATTGTGTTGTGTTAAGTAATGGTTGAGAGCCTTGCTTTGATGTACAGCCTTTGTGTCCCACAAAATCTATAAAGTATTAGGAAGCTGAGATATGAAGTTGCAAAGAGCTATTTTCTTATCCAGGTCTGATTCCAAAATTCATGGGAAGACATTTGATAAGGACAAAGTCAAAGTAGGACATCTGAGGCCAATAGTCTCATGTAACATTTCCCTATGCACTCTCATACTTTCAAGTATCTCTCCCTGAAAAGAAGGTGCATTGAAAAATCTATGCATTTGTATATGTCTACAACCTTAAAAAATATACACTGTAGGAATGGAATTTGCTTATGTTTCTGCATGGTAATAGCTATGATATAATTAGCAAGTTCAGGTACAGTGTGTGGCTTGCAGTCATTTCAGATGGCATCACCGATAATAATGATTCCTTAACATCTCTGGTGCCTCTCATCAGAGGACTGCAAAAGGTTTTTACCAGCATTAATTAAGGCTTACAGGATTTCAATGAGGTCATGAAGCAGTGTAATTACTGTAATATATTGAAATTTTTAAACAAAGCAGACACAACTGGAGGCATCCATTTCAAAGCATTCTCTTTTGGTCTGGTGGCATGGACCCAAGAGCCTGAGAATCACTTTTGTATTTCTTCATTTGTTTCCCGAATTTTAAGAACTCTTGAGAGTATAATATATTCCTTTGTATACAGAGAGACACAAGGACAGTGGCATTATATGCCTCCTGTGAATTAATTGATTCACCCACAAGCACTTCACACACAGGCAGTCCTGGTCTCCATGCTACATATTCAAGAGTACAGAGAGGATAATGGCTTTCTTCAAGGACCTCACAATTAAAGGAAGTCCACACAGATAATGTACAAAATCCACAGTGTGACTGGTGTAGTGACAAGAGAGTTTTAGAGTGTTATTTGGGTATGTTGATGTGTAACCCACACTGAAAAATGATAGCAAACTCTACAAACAGGGTTGATAATTTTTTAAGCAGATTCTAGAGGAAGGACAGGCAGAAGGAAGTCAGAGCCAAGTGTTCTATTACTGACACAGCATCTTGTCAGCTGGGCTTTGGTGGTAGGAAAACTTCACTAAAAAGTTAAGAGAAGACTTCTGTTGTGCTTCCAGTCAGCACTAACATTTGGGCCATACTTTGCAAAATTGTTATCAGTACCTCTCAGCCTCTTTAATGGTATGCTTGACTTATGGTTCACTGCTCCACTGTGACCAGGGTTGGTCCTTCCTTGGCATCACTTCTGGACTGACTTAGGAACGGGGTGTGCATGGCTACACATAAGCAATGCATAGCTATATACTTGAATAATTAGAATAAATCTTCCACAAGAGGCTGGCCTTTTATAATTACTCCTACTCTACACTTCGAGTGATTAAACACAATTCTGTTCTCATGGCCAAACCTTGAGTCTCCTCCATAATTATCAACTTTCCTTTGCCTTTCCGTATGTAGAGACTTATGAAGCTTTGAATCAGACATTCCCTTCATAGAATTTGAGATCTGAGTCCCTAGCTTGGGAAACTATTTTGAAAGTTATAGAGGCTGAGTCTTGGAAGAAAAAGTGGGCAACCAGGGTAGGCCTTTTAGTGTTATGCTTACGTATGGTTCAGACTTTTCTCTTTGCTTCCCGGTTCACCCTGTTGTGAACAGATGTTGGGTCTGTTTCTATACAAGGAGATTCTCTATTATACCTTCAGTGTTATGATGAACTGTTATCCTCTGAGACTATAGCCTAAATAAATCATTCCTCCCCTAGCTACTTCCTATTAGATATATTGTGATATCAATGGAGAAAGTGGTTAGTACAACTCTAGTCTTCTCTCCATTCTATTCTTTAATAACTGAAACCATTATTTCTGTGTGAAGATCCCTATTTCTATGGTCTGTGCAATTTACCACTTAGGGATTCTTGAACAATATTGACTGTGTAAATAGAGTATATTTTACTCATCCATCTGGATAAAGCTCAATATCTTCCTGATTGATCTAGAGGATCACTAGTTCCATGTGGCAATGTGTTGACTGATGGTATAACTCTTGTACAGCAAAATATACAGAATGTGCTTATAAATATTATGAAGCAGTAAGTTTTTTTATACTTTCAGTGATGCATGGGCCTGTGTTTGAGTATAGCACATTTGAGTCAGATATTAACAATTTAAAAGTTATATGTTGCATATGAAAGAGAGAGTAGGGAGATGCATTCACCTAACAAATGTTTATTGTCTGCTATATGTAGGTGTTCTGTAAATGTCTAAGAATTCATAACATAATATATAGGTTGAAGAAAATGGTTACAGGTGACTTCTAAGGAAGCCATTTGGGCAATAAAGTCATTCTCCTCACTGACACTGGACATAACAGATGATACATAATTATACTGGATTCAGCTTTGAAAATAAAGGTAAAAGTTAATAGACACAAGAGCCAAAGTGCTCAGTTTTAAATCCTGGAGACACCATTATGTAGGGGATGGTTCTGATGTTTTGATCAAGAGTCTATAGATGAATGCTGAAGGTCCTGTTCCCCAATTGGTTCTTGATCAATTAATAAAGATGCTAGGGGCCAATGACTGGGTATAAGAGGTGGGACTTCCAGATTCCCGCAGGCAAGCTAAGAGATGCAGAAGGAGGAAAGAGGATTCACCATGCTTTGGAGGAAGGAACCAACAGCCATGTGAGTTTGGGGTAGAGTGGCTATTGGCGGCTTCCCTGACTGGGCATGGGGTAGCAGGCAAGAGATTAGAAACACAATTAAGCTGAGGGAAGACTTAAAGGTGTTGAGTTGGGGGCGAAGAGAAGGGCACATTAACAAAGTGAGGCTTCGAAGAGCCTGGCCATTGAACTAAAAGCATATATCTGTGTCTTTCATTCAGGATCCAAGGGAACCTGGGTGGTGGCTGGCAACACAATCCTCCAAGAGCTTAAAAAAGGATAGAAGAAACTTCACACTATACCATTAGCTACACATGTCCTTGGAGCAATGATTTCTCTGTACTTCAGGTTCTTTATATTAAGTATGTTGTTAAATAACTGTGTTGGTTAATTTTGTGTGTTGGTTTGACTAGAGTACAGTGTTGTGATATTTGTTCAAATATTCTTCTGAATATTTCTATGAGAATATTTTATGTGATAATAATATCTATATTAATAAACTTTGAAGAAAGCATCCAGCCCTCCATAATTAGAATAGACATAATCCAACTAGTTGAAGTCCTCAACAGACTTTCTCTAGAAATGAAGAAAATCGGTAGAAGCTAACATTCAGAAAACACTAAGAACCTTTTGGAATATTCACCCTGTGGCTTGAATTTCATCATCTATTATTATTTAAGTTTTGATACACTGGATCATCCTACATACTAGATTTTTTAATGATCTATAAATTTTCAAGAAAATTTCTTCAAATAAGCCAGTTTTAAGAGGTGTATAAGTGTATATTCTGGTAATATGTTTTGTTCTAATTTCTGGTACATTGAGATACATATGTATGGATCAAACAGCTCATTTCCAACATGCATTTGCACAGAGAAATATGGATATAGACTTCAAAAGTAAAGTAGGTTGGAGATAAAGTTTTGGCATCATTAGCACCGAGATGATAAATGATGCAGTTTGGAACTAATTGGATTATCAAGAGAGAAAATGCTATTTTAGAAAGCCTTATAGCAAAATCTTAAAACTCATATTTTAGATATGAACAAAGACTAAAAAGGATAAAGCAGAAAAGTGGTGAACTAGGAGAGTGTGTCATAAAAGCAGCACAAATTTAATGTGTAATTGGAAATATTAAAGTCACCATGTAGCATTAGCTTAGAGACTATATTTGGAAAGAACTTAGGCCCAACTTCACTTTGGTCTGTGCAAGTTTACACCTTTCCTCAAAATATTAAATCTTATTAAATAATAGTTACAGCCATTTAGGGTTCAGCCAAGAAAGTCACCATTTTGTTTGAGATAGCTCACTAAAGGGAAAGAAAGGACCTATAAATGTATAAAATAGTGGTAGTGTCTCTCTCTCTCTCTCTCTCTTTTAATTACAATCTTAGACAAGATAAAATAATGAGCAACGTAACACAGAATGTTCCCACTATAGTCTAAATGCTGGTTTTCTTTTAAAACTCTGGTTAAATCTTTATCCTCATGTCAGTTGTTTAGGTTAAGCTTTTTGGAAGGATGCCATGAAAGCTCTACTCATAAAGGGAATCGGTGCCTCCATAAGTAGGTTTCCACACCATTGCCAATGGGGGAATGCAGAAACATAGCTCCGTCTATGAAACAGACAGTCATCAGATATCAATTAAATCTCTCGGTCACATTACCATGGTGACCCAACTGGCAGGACCCTGAGCAAACCTTTCTATTTTACATAAGTGACCAAGGGTAAGGCTTGTAGCAGTATTGGTAAGGCAGGCCTTGACAGCCATTGTATTTTCAAGATGGAAGTAAGCCTGGAGGTAAAATATTGCTGGGCTTTTAGACTTAAAGCAAGTTGTTTATTGTTTAAGATATTTTACATAGGTTTATCCTCTAACTTGGATCCCTATGTATCCCAAAAAGACACAGAGATGAGAACTAACATGTGGCTGTTATATAGCAAGTATGTACATCCTTATTTTAAAGTAATTTTAAAATTAACTGCTTCCTGCACCTATATCTTCTAAAAATGAAAAATCTCCCTTTAGTTAGAATATAAGATCTGTTTATTCACATACAGATAGATATGAGGAGCCAAGCATGAAGAAAAAAGATGGGTGCTGCTGGTGTTCTAATGGAATGAGGAATTATGGGAAGTGGTGAGAGCCAATGAGACATGCATGAAAACAAACCATATGCAACAGAAAGAGCAGAAAACAGAAGGAGAGCTGTGTGTGAAATAAAACACTGTACAGTACTTAATTTCAGTGATCTGAAGTCATATTGCAGCCAGAGAAAAGAGATAAGAGGCTCTTGGTTCTAGAAGTCCAATAGCATGGTGTTGTCATCATCATCTCTGATGAGGATCTCAGGGCAGATGGCATGAGCCAGTGCCAGAGGGAGAGGCCTCAGAAAGCCAGAAACAGCTTTGGGGTTGGAGTAGGGCTTGCCTTGGCAACCTGCTCTTGAGGTTGATCAGTGGTGGCCTGAAACCTTCTCATGGCCTTTTCAGAAATAAATCCCTCACTGACTCAGGGACAGCCTACTGTCTGTCGCATCATACATGTTTCACACTTCTCGTATCATGGCACTGAGGAGCAAGCTTCCCATGAACAATACTTTGGGAACATCCTAAGCCAGACACAAACTGTAGCACAAAAGGATGTAGAGCTAGGGGAAACATATATATTTTCCAGAAGAAATATTCTTTTCTACTTTGGTTTCTGTTGCTGTGAAAAACACCATGACCAAAGACAACCTGTGTGAGAAAAGTTTTGTTTGGCTTGCAGGTTACTGTACCTTATGGAGAAAAGCTAAGGCAGGAACTCCAGGCCAAAACTTGGTGTCAGTAACAGAAGTAAAGAGCACAGAAGAGTGCTGCTTACTAGCTTTCTTTGTCTACTGTTCTAAGTTTGCTTTTTAAAAACAACCCAGGCCTGTCTAGAGATGTTACAGTCTGTGGTAGCCTGGACACTGACACATCAGTTAGCAACGAAGAAAGTGCCCCCTTGGACATGCCCACAGGCCAGTCTGGTGGAAGCAATTCTGCAATATAAGTTACCATTTCACAGGGGTGTATCATTCACAAACATGTTGAAAATAATAGTCCTTATTTAGGAAAGCTTTATATACATTAATTAAGAACTAATGATTTGTGAGAAGCAGGTTCTTTTCTGGGAATTTCCAGTTAAAGCCAGTTTCAGACTGAAGTTTTTTCAGAGCAGAAACAAGCCACAGGGATTAGTATTATGTAAAAGCTCACAAGTTAGATTGTAGAACTTATACATTAGAATTTGGAAATCAAGTAAGTACGAAAGTTAACTGTGCTCACAGTAAGATTGCAAACATCTAATTGAGAGAAGTTGAAATAAGGAAAGGGATATGAGGAACTTCAGAGAATTAATAGATGCAACTGGTAAGTTGCTTTGCTGAAGAAGCACACGATTGAAAGGCCACAAAAGGAAATCTGCAGACAACAGAGAATATTTTGTTTTTGGTTGTTATGGACTGCTAATGTGAACTAATTTTAGCTTTCCTGAAAACAGAGCAGAGGTTGCTCTTGGAGATAAATGATTTTAAAGGAGGAAGGATAAATTGATTCAGCTGAGAGAGAAGATGACTTCAAGAGATAATGAATTCTTTGAGAATGTGAAGTGTGGGACAGAGAGAAAAATCATGATCCAAGTGAAGAGGTTTTGCCTTAACAGAGGAGACTGATGGGCTGTGGGGTGGGTGCTGATGAGAGCAAAGGGATTGGTTGCCTTGAGAGTAGAGGGACAAGGTGCCTCTCTGCAGTGGAACTCGTGTGCATCACCTAAGAAGGAGCTGGGGGAAGATGGAGGGTTTTGAAGAAATGGAGAAAATAAATAATAATAAAAAGAAATAGTAAATAAAATAGTAAAATATTTGTCTAGGGAAATACTGTTTATGTTAAGCACTCATTAGATTTTCGTTGTCATATATTTGAATATGACCAGGTAGACAAGCATGTGCATTTCTTTATAAATCAATGCAATTTTGTTTGATTTTAGGTGTACAAAGTAAATAGAATTGGATTTAAAGGAACAGGTTACCCTTTAGGTTTGGAGAAACCTACATACCCAAGTTAATCCTCAATGATTCAAGTACTTATTCTTTCTTCTTATGTTGTTTGTTTCTGATAAAATACAGATATGGTGAAGGGATTTTACATGTGTATCTGAGTCTATCTGAGTCATTAAAATTTTGAATTTGTTATAATCCAAAGACAAGTGAGCCTTGTTGGGACAGGCCTAACCAGGAAGATTCAGAGAAGGATCAAGACATCACTAAAAACAGATGTGTAATATGACAGCATCTTGTATTTTTCTTCCAATGGCTTTGACAAAACAAATAACACAACAATTAAAATAAAAAGGATTGATCTACCAGTTCTCCTCTGGTCTTCATACATGTACGCATGGGTGTATGTATATACCATGAACATGCACCACACATTAATACACATAGGAGAAAGAGAGTAAGAGGGCAGGAGGAGGAGAGAGACAGAGAGAAGAGAGATAAATAAACACACACACACACACACACACCTGATGGTGGTGAGGGTGAGAGAGAGACTGCCTATGTAGAAATGAAAGATAAATATAAATGTGGCTCTAGGCAAGAATTGCCTCGTTCCATCTGCAGACAAACTACTGTCCAGAAAAGGACACACTTGCAGAATAGTTGACTGATTATATCTGCCTTGACAGAGTAATCAGCCCTTAATAATCCTGCATCACTAAGGTCTGTCAGATGATTCTGGGCCAGAAGGCTGAAGATTTGATGCTCCAAGGTCGGTAGTATAGGGGCTTTCCAGGTGTTCAGCGGTCTTTATAAATTGGCTAAGATTTAGAAGCTATGCTTTGTGCTTCCCATAATTTCAGTTAGCTCAGTCAGTCTGGATTTCTGATGGGGTTGAAAACCTATAGTCTCATAGCCAATCCTGGCTATTTACTTTGAGAGAAAAGATCTGAGTGGATGGTTTTCAGCTGACATTCATTCTAAAGCCAAGAAAAAAGCCAGGTTCAGAACTAAGTGTGTTAGTTAGCAGAGATGACAGAGGTTCTGGTTAGTCAACAAAATGATGGACTGGGTATTAGGACTATCTTGTACCTCACTGGTACAAATAGGCACAATTATGCTCTAATTGTATTTTGAGAGAAAAGTTTTATTTTAACAGGAAGAGTGATATGTAGGAGGAGCTAAGTGGGAAGGAGTACCGAGAGGAAAAGAAGGAGCAAGGAGAGGAAAAGAAGAAGGAGAGGAGAAGCTAGGTGATGAGAGAGAGAAAGAGGAGGGCATGGAGGCAGATGTTCACGTGTCTCCACCAGTCAAAGATAGTTGATATATCTAGGTTGGGTATTGGGTTACACTTCTGTTTGAGCAATAACAAACTTATAAAGCCTTTGATTAACATTTAAAAATTATTGTATAAAAGCAAAAAGGAAAAGTGGGCATGGGATAGGGGTTTCTAGGGAGGGGAAATGGGGAAAGGGGATGGCACCTGAAATGTAAATAAAATATCCAATAAAAAATAAAGTATCTAGAAAATATATAAATGTGGCTGAGATAAATGTGAGGACCAAACCCAAAGAATATTGGATCCATCACAGAAAGAGGAGGAAGAGAGCATGTTGGGAAGATTTTGAAAAAAGACAGCAAATATTTTGGTGGTGAAATATTTTCTGTGGCAACAATGAGACTTTGGAAGGGCCTAGAAATGTCAGATTTTGGAACATACAACTGGATGGGAATGAGTTTCTGGCTAAGAGACTTTGGAGGTAGATAAGAGAGAAAATTGAGCATGATGGTACTCTGGGATTCTCAACCCCAGAAAGTCCCAAGGCTCTTCAATGTGAACTGTAGAGCATATTGACTTCCCCAGGCTTGACAGAAGTGATCTGGGTAACCTAGATTCTGTCTGTGCATCTTTATTGCAAGGCAGTGGTAAGTTGATGATGGTGGGAAACAACTTATCCTGTTGTATTATCACTTTCATGTGAATTATAATCACAGAACTAATGGACCCTGCCTTTTACTATAGTTCTTCATTCTCAGTCTTTTCCTAGGAAATAGCAAGTCATCTTCTCACAATTCTTAACAGAGTATGCTGCTAATCTATTTAATGATTAATGTACAGTGGAATTGTTCTTCTTTATTCTTCAATTGTCCTCCAAACATTATGTGCATTTTGTAAGCACAAACTATTTTTAAGTTCTGCTGAACCAGAAGTGTTGTTCGGCAAAGACTATGGTAGGATAAGAATATAAGAATGGGGCAGAGTTATAAGATCCTACTGTTTGCAAATCTAAGTCAACTTGTATAATCATTATTATTCCATAATGAAACAATATATTTCCCTGTAACCTTCTTTTGCCAATTTTTGGTGGGTTTCAAACCCGGTGGAGAGAAAAACATGCTAAATTGTGATTCTTTAACCACAAACAGTTATAATAGAAGACTAGCCCTTGCTCAACAACATAGGAATAGCAATGACCTGGAATATAAACCACAAGATATGATTCTCTGCATCTCTTTTCATTGGTCGCTGGGTGGAGCCTCTCAGAGGACTGTTATGCTAGGTTTCTGTCTGCAAATATAACAGATATAATTAATAGTGTCAGGGATTGGTTCTTGCCCATGGGATGGCAGCCATTGGTTGGCCATTCCCACAGTCCCTGGTCTATTTTTGTCCCTGACCATCTTGTAGGCAGGACACATTTTGAATTGGGAGATGACTTGTGTGATGGGGTTCTAGGAAGAGAGAAAGAGGTGATATTGGGTTGTAAAGTGAATAAATAAATAAATTTAAAAAACAGGATAGTAATAGCTGTTCACATAGTGTTAGGAAAAATATATAATATAGTCAGAGAAACTAGTATGTATTTAGCACTGGGATGATGTATGATCTCTCTTGCTTGCTTCTCTTTTGAGAGAATTAGATGGCTTTTATTTGATTGTTGATGAGTTCTGTAACTGTGGTTGCTAGACTATTGGAACTTCAGATATCTGAATGATCATGTTAACTTAGAGTCAAAACTGTGTGGACACTTTACCTCTAATGATCCAAAAAGGGTTTCCCTATGCCCAGATTTTCATGGCAATAGAAATGAGCTTGGAATATATGTGTTAATATCTAAGAGTCAAACACTTGGCTTCCTGTGCATCAGGGAGGGGCCGAGGGGCACAGAACTGACAGTCTTGCCAATTGGTTTATGTTGGCTGGTCGAGTTGTTTCACACTCAGAGAGGAATTTGTAGTCAGAGCCTTTGAAGATTACAGCTTCCAAATAAAGAGAGTCCTCTAAAGGAGGTATTTCTTTCCTGGGAGGTCACCTCTGAGCATTGATGTTAGACTCTGCCTGAAATTGCCTGTAGTTAAATCCTTCCATCTCTAAGCTGTCCAAGGAAGCTGGTGTGATAGAGGAGATGGTAGAATCTTGCCATATACACGAGCAGAGACTAAAATAGGAAGCAAAGCCTTGACATGCTTGTCACCTTTGGAAGCACGAGCATCCCATCCTTGGTGGCAATTGAGTTATATGAGCCAACACACAGATAAATTAGATACAATTGGAACCTTTTATATTTATTCTTAACTCCATAATCTCAGCAATACAAAAAGATTCTAGAAACTATTCTTTCCTTTTCTTTTATATTTGACTTTTAAATATCAGTTTCAAATGTTTTAAGAAAAATACTTGTAATGTGAAGTTTATTTGATATACATTTTCTACTAATTTAAGCAAAAAAGAAAGGGGACAAGAAGGTCATTACACATATAAATTTAAGTTCTGTCTCCACTATTGGGTAAGCTCTAGGCAAGAGATATGCCCTAGAAAATAACTCATTTCAAATTAAGGGACCATTCAAAAACTGGACGAAGTATAGGGTAAGTGCCAGAATAGGTTCAAGAAGCAAGAAAATGGCCAATGATCTCACCACGACTGACAGGTCTGTTTTCCATCCCTGTCTCTTTCCTTTTGTCCTCAGTCTTCCTCTTGAGTTCCCTCTTCCTCTTAGTGTCCTTCTCATCGCTCCTCCCATCTCTATCTGCCTCCTCTCAACCCTTCTCCTTATATACTCTCAAGCTCTCTCTTCTACTCTTCCATCTCCCCCAGGTTCTTTATTCCAACTGATACCTGAAGTGGACTGGAAGAGACTGGGAACCTATACTCACTTTGGCCACTGCCATTCACTCACTTAATTTTAGTCAAACACAACAATGGGAAATCAGTTATATATAAAGTGAGGAGAATAAACAGAGGAAAATAACGAGGAGAAAATGAAACTGAAGTTAAGCCAAAAAAAAAAAAAAAATCTAAAAAAAAAAAAAAAAAAAACCCTTAAAAAAATGCCTTCGAGTATTGCTATAAAGCTGGGGAAGGTCACTGGGAAACCCAGTGCAGTCTACTGTCTGCCAGCCAGGATGAGTCATTTCCATTACACTAATTATCTGTTGCTGTACAGTGACTTGAGAAAGGGTTTGCATTCATTTTCAACGTTTCTTTTTCTCTTCTTTTTCTCTTTCTTTCTTTCTTTCTTTTCTTCCTATGATGATAAGAATTTGGGAAGGGCTTTGATGCAGTTTTATACCTCAATCTCCTATGTGGCTGCTGGCAGAAGCACAGTGTAGGACATTAGGGGCCTGAAGACGCTGGGACATCAGAACCACTGTCTTTCTAGAGATAGAATTGCTTCCATCTTCTTTTTTTTTTTTCCCTATAGGGTCATCTTGAGTGTGTTACGGCAGTCCTAATTCTATTGCAGTACCCCAGATTTTCAAAGATAACAGGCTGAACCTACATGGCATTATGGTCAAGTACTGGAGGCATGAAACATTCTGATCAATAACACCCAGATTTTATAAGAGAGAATTGAGACTCCTACCTTTCAGTGGGAAGCAAGGTTAAAAGTCTCACTGAAAGGACAGCATGCATTTTGGGAGTTATCAGTAGAAAATGAGATCTGCCATGACTATGAATAAAAGCCAGACTGAACATCAAGTGGAGAAAGTCTGTTGATATCCTGGTGTCATTTTGACTGTTCTCCCCTTGCCCTGCTCCCTCCTCATACTGAAGGACTATAGAAGGCAGATTAAATGCTATAGCAATCTCTGCCTGGTATTTTTAACACACTTCACAGAGCAGAGTGAAGTTAAGAATGAAGTAAAATCAATTCCAACAAATGATTTTTTTCTCATAATGCTTTTATGAATATGAAAAATATCATTCTTGGAGGACTAGTTTTGAATATGCCAATCACACAAGGAAATGTTTGAGGATATTTCATTTCAGAGTAGAAGACATTTCATGATTTACGATGTAGGCATTGTGTGCTGTCTGCATTTCATGCATGATTCCTGGTGGTAGACATGCAGTGAGTAGTGTATGGAATGTATATCCATGGATTGTAAAATCCTCAGTACTGTAGAAGTTTTACTGGAACATACTACACATATGGAAAAAGATACTACAAATACTATGTACATACCCAAGCAATGCCCTCTATTGCACATGCCTCAGTCATTAGGCTGCTTCTATAAATGTATTCCAAGGATTTCTTTGCACAATGCTGATTGAAGGTAAAGGGTTCAATGGGTATTATTTAGCCCCTGTGGAGATGTGAGGGGGCTGAAGTCATCTCCTTTAAAAGGGCTTTCTCTGGGTTGGGTGTAGAGCTCACTGAATAGTTGCTTAGTATAAAAATAATCACAAGCATGGCATTTTAAAAAGGAAAGGCACAGGAGAAAGAGAGAGGAAGGAAAGGAAGACAAGAAAAGAGGAAGAGGAGGGTGATATCACATTTCCCAGAAAGAAGTATATACCTTCTGTTTGAAGCATGGAAAAGACTATTTGAGAAGGCTGATCACTATGCTCTTTCCAAGGTGAGATGTAAGAACAGGGGAGGGCTGTGTGATGCAGAGTCAGTAAGAGAAGAATAAAGAAATCTGTACAATTTCTTAAGAATTGCAGTCCCTTGTGTTTGTTATTCTTGCTTTTCTCTATTTCCTTTGAGTGATTAATAGTAATTTAAAAAAAAATGTCGCATGTACTTGTCTTTGGAAACTGGAGGGAAGAATGAAGCTAAGATAGTTTCTTTGCTAGGGAGGTTCAGGGGAGAGGATTCTCTAGGGTCAGAGAACCAGTTAGCCACTTTGGGGAGCATGGAATGAGTGGAGTCCTGCAGCCTGCTTCAAGATATTAAAAAGCAGCTCACTCAGGTTGTAGAAGGGCCCAGAGCCCGAGAACAAATACTACATCTTTGTGTTTCACAGCTAAGCCCTGCTGGAATTTTTTTGTGTGCAATGAAACACAGATGGATGGTCTAATGTTTGCATCTCTGTTCTCTGAGTCTTAGACATGCCATTCATGGTAGAGACCTTCCAGAACCATGCCCCAATTCTCTGATTCTCTTAGCTTTCATTAACAAATCACAGAGTCCTGTCATTCTGCCTGTTCATGTATCTCTCTGTTCCCTCTAGTTCCAGTATTGCTTGTCTGTACCTGCTCATAACCATTCTGGTCTTCTACATAAGCATCATAGCTGTCCCTTAATTGGTCATTTTTAATGATTCTTTTTATGAACACAAATACCATAATGCCCTTTTCTGCTCCACTTTTTCATGGGAAGACTCCTCAAGATGAAGCCTCAAACATTAGTATGTAGGACTTCTGCTCTTTCACCTTTTCTTCATTTTTTTTACATCTTCCTAAAACATATTCTATACTCCAGTTTCATGGGTTAGCTCACTAAAGGCCAAATGTTCCACACTGTTCTGAATGACTGATTTGTAAGTGAATGCCCTTCACTTTTTCTCCAGCACATGGATTCCTCTTATCTTGCAAGGCTTGTCTCAGGAAATGTCTACCCTCAGGGAAGCCTGTGCTGTTTCTTCCTTATACACTACAGATTCCTATGGTCTAACCACATCCTATTGCCATGACATGCCTTGTTCTGAGGAAGTCCCCAATCTAGATTGTAATAATCTGTCAGAGGAGTGTGTGGTCATCAAGACAGAATCTCCAGTATATAGCACAGTGAACACTGTGATCGTGGAAAATGACACACATTGTGAATGACTGAATATAAGAATTCATGAGACGGTCAATGGTCATCAATATCAACAAAAAAATAGGAAAAAGCCATTATAAGTGTATGTTCCTAACTTTATCCTAAAATATGTCACTTTGCCTAGAAATAAAAAGAACTTAAACAAGGAAATATTAGTGTACCATATGATCCTTGTGCTAGTGAAAAAACTTATATTTTACAAGAGATTGGTAATTTTGTTATTTGAAGAAAAAATCTTCAGTTTTGAAAAATTAGGTTTGTAGGACAGTAGGGAAGAAAATATTCATTTCTTTTGTGACTAAAATGCACAATTCTAGATATTCTTCAATTGTTAGCCTACCAAGAAGTTGTAACTTTATCTGGATAATACACTTATTCCAAAGAGGTCTGTGTGTCTTCTTAGAGAGTCTGATAATATAGATATAGAAATGATCCTTGAAGAACTCATTAAAAATGACTACCAGACAAGAGCAACAAACACTGGTGATGGTTGAGGTTTATTGAATTCACACTTCATCGTGGTAATCATTGCAATTGTGTCTGGATATGTTACCTTACTTAATCCTCATATTGACACTAGGAGGTAAGTGTCATTATTGCTTCCATTGTTACAGAGAGACTATTACATGCAGAGATAGATTCATGTGGAGTTCCTAGCTGGAACTAGTAGCTGGACTTTACCTGAATAATAGTGATCAAAGCTAAAAATCAAACTGAAGTACTTTGGCTCGAAGGTTACACTCTTCATCACATTAATACATTTAGATGATCGGATACATGGATAATTTCAAATACCATGATTTGTAGATTTTTTTTAAAGCAACAGATACATTCATTTAAGCATGCTTTTGATAGCTAGGCTGCCAATACATGTTCACTGGTGTAATGGTGGCACCAATATTATAGAAGAAAACAAGAACGTTCTGATTGGGTTTAAGTCCCACTCTACAAATTTTAGTTCAAATCTGGCATCATCGTTGGACTAAGAATCTAAGGATATACTATTCCTAGCCCTGGGGGAGAATTTACTACTATTGCGTTGCTGAATGGATATAGTATTAAACTAGCTCCTAATCATTTACAGTTGTGTTCCTCAACTAATGATTCTCTCAATTCTTATCAGAGAAAATTCTCTGCCCTAGATGGTGATTGACACAGAGATTCACAACTGGCCAAAATGCAGAGAATAGGGTTCTGTAAAATTTTCAGTTCTACATGTTCTATCTAGGTGATAAATAAATTCATATATATATATATATATATATATATATATATATATATATATATTACTTATACTTCCAAGGCTACAGGATCATTGAAGAGGAGAGGGGGAGAGGGAGGAAAGTGTGTAAGAGCCAGAGTAAATGGATGGTGGCACAGAAAAAGTGTCTTCTGGACACAAAATGGCTGCTTCTCATATGACCTCAAAGTGATCTGACAGAAGCGTGCCCCCAATCCTGGACAAGCCTAAGACAGTTAGACTAAATCTCATCATGATGAAGTGAGTAGAGAACAACCCCCTGTTGTGGAGCTCTTGGTAGTCATAGCTCCTGGAAGAAGAACAGTCAGCTAATAATGTAGTCTTTGGTGAGTCAAATACACACCAGTGGAAGACACATGTATAAGAATACTAAGGAATCACAAATCAGTTTTGATAATTTTTTTTTAAAGTGCAGCATAAATCTGGGTGGAAGAGGGGTTGATTTTGGAAAAATGAGGAGGTAGGATGCTATATGATTAAAACACATTGTACAAAATTCTCAAGAAAATAAGATGTTTGCTTTTGTTTGTGTGTTTTTAAAGCATTGCTTTGAAAAAAGTCCCTCCTGTTTTGTAGAACTGACTAAAGTAAAGTTACACTTCTCTTGTCAAATTGTGGTATGCCAAGTATACTTAAAGAAAAAATTAGTTATGTATGTCAGTCCACAAAAGACAGGTACATTTTCCATGATACAGTAGAAAGTAAAAACGTAAGTGGAGTATTATGAGATGGATGATGTTCTACGAGCAGCCATGGGTACATAGTAAAAGAGAACTGGAGATCTGCCTTAAAAAGAAAAACAACAAACAATAAAAACATTGGGATCAGTGCAAGCATTCAGAGCTACTAAGACTGCATTCTAACTGAAATTCTAGAATGGACTCTTCTTGATCAAAGGGATGATTTTATGAGTATGAGGGAGGATTAGGGTGTATGTGCATGTATGTGCATGTGTGTAAGTGTGTATGGGTGTGCGTGTGTGAATCAGTGTGTGATGTGTGTAAACATATATCTATCTGCATGTGTTGTTTATGGGTGGGGGGGTGTGAGTGCATGTGTGTATGTGTGTGTGTGTGTATGTCTCTGTGTGTGTGTGTGTGTGTGTGCATGCATGTGTATGAGTATGTGGTCTGTGGGTGGACTCTACTCAGTGAGTAAGTAGAAACTTTGTCAATCTCCACCCTGAGTCTTAATCACTAAAAGTTAAAATTCTTATCTAAGAATTTTTACTTACTTCACTACCTTATGACCATCCTACCAGTTGGAGAAAAACGAAAGGAATCATCACTGCAGCCAGAGCTCATGAAAATATCAGTGACGATTACAAATGAATTACCAGAGACTTCATGAGAATTACCTTGAGGATTCAAATCTTCCTGGACCTGGTCTTTGGAACAAAGAGCCATCCGTGTTGTGAACATCACATCCATGAGCCCTAGCAGGCTCACCTGGTATTTTGAGAGTCCACAAGCTTATGCCAGTCTCAATGCTGGCAGTGTTAGTAGGTTTGTCTACAAGGGACAGAATTCAAATAGGACACAGGAATGAATCAAGAGCCTATTCTTTGTGAGGGAGAAAGTGCGGGTAACTCTTCTCAGGGCAAGAGTGACCCCGGGCAAACTAGAAAGGCTGTGTTCTGACGGACATATCAGCCCAGAAATCTTAGTTTCTTTCCTTACTCCTCACATCCTCCCTTGAGATAGTTTCCACCATTTTGCCATAATTCAGTCTGTTATGATTCAATGGATGAGATGCAAAAATATACAGGGGCATTTAAGAACCTGTAGAGTTGAAAGATTTGTGAGAGGAGAGAATGACAAGTCCTCCGTGTGGATGCTCCTCCACTGGGAATATCCATGATGTCATTTTAAGCTGGCTCCAACTAGCTCTTGCTACCTATACCACTTGCTCTCTCCTTTTATCCCTCTCTGCAGGCTCCTTCTCTGGCAGCCTTAGGATCAGCACACTCCCTCCTCTTCCTGTCCACCAAGAGTGGAAAAAGCACTCCTCACAACTCTAAGGGAAAGGCAGTAGCAACCATAGAGACACATGCCCAGACCATTCTCTTCTTCATGAAACATTACCTTCAACTATCAAAACAGTTTTTATCATAACATGAAAACCTTGTGTTTTGCAACATCCCCATCGACTGTGAATTAGGGAAACTGCTCATTTATTTCCATCCTTTCTTTCTCAGATAAAAAGGAGAAGCTCATTTGAGGGTCACAACCAAATAAACAGGGTCTCCTAAAGATATGTTAGAGCAGGCTGTCATTCACTGTAAGTCCTTACACCATGACTACTTCTATGTAACAGTAGGTTACAGCTAAAAGAACTTAGAAGCTTCAGGCCCTATTTATGAGTCTCAAGAGAAACCAAATGACAAGAGAAAATAAAACCAAGGATATTAAAGGGAAAATTTACCTTCTACGACTACAAAAACAGTAAACACAGCCTAACTCCTGCACAAATTAACATAAAATCTCACCCTAACAGCTTATTTATTCAATTCATTTTATGGTATATATAACATCTAGCATTCCATGAAAAAAATATGCAAGTATAAAAGACTAAAAATATGGTTTTCAAAAATAAAGCAAGCACTGCAGCCATTATCAGATTGGGTATTTAAAAGTAGCCGTGATTAAAATGCTAAGGGCTGGCGTGAATAAGGGGAACTAGCATCGCAGACATGTACTGCAAAGCAGAGATGGAAACTCCCCAGAAGCAAATCCCAGTGGAATGCAGAAATACAAAACAGCGTGGCAAAACTGAAGAATGAAGAAAACCTAGACTGGTCTAAAAGGAAAACTGGAAAAATTAAGGATATGTTTGGCAACTTGAAGGTCTCTCTGTCAGAACAGCTAACAGTGACATGCAAGGAGGAAAAAAAATCACCGAAAGTGAAATGGGATATCTATAAACTGTGGGACAAGTGCATATAACATAATGTATCTGTCGGTGGGAAAACTGAAAGGATGAGAGGAAGAGAGCAGAAGTGTTTGAAGCAATAATGCCTGAGAATTGTGTGAACTTAACACAGACAATAAATCAGAAGGATCCAGGAATATGAGAGCACCTCAAGTTGGATACATGTTGCCTCCCTACAAAATCTATACCTAAACACATTATATTCAAACAGCAGGAAAGTGAAGACCGAGTAAAATTCAAAAGAAGCCAGAAGAAATAAAGAAGTAAGACTTAACGACGATCAGCAGAAAGTTAATGTAGAGACGGATGAAAAGATTGCAATTGTCTGGAAAAAATATAAATAGGAGGCAAGGTTATTACAGGAGGACCACTGCTTCACCTTTGAGGAGGAGTGGAGATGAAGCTTTGGGGGATTTTGATTGTTCAAAGGTATGATTGGGTGGTAGGGATTTTGCTGGTAAGTATAAAGAGAAGATGGTAAGTAGAAAATATACACATATGCATCTATTGATGGCTGCATCACAGTATAGTGGTTTTGAAAAGTGTGATTCATAAAAACTCCTAGGGAATATTATTTATTTAGGCTGAAATTTGTGCTCCAAGATTTACAAAAATGAAAAATACTTGGGATAATTTGCACAGGAAGGAAATTCTGAAAATTGCTCTCTCTGGCAGTTCTGTACTGATGAAAACATGGAGTTTCGGGGACTGGAAGAAGTGGAACCTAACACTGTGTCTGCACTCTAAGAGCAGAAGACGTTATCCTCTCTGTTCTACTCAAGACTGTAAGAAGAACAGGGAGCCACTTCCTTTAGGAACACTGTCCTTGGATCTACTTGGTCCAGTCCTACGCTGCTGACTAAAACATGGATCTCAAGCCCTCAGGCTGCTGGTCAATACCCAAGTTTGAAAGAAAGTAAGATGCATAATTAGTGAAGCCGAGAGGTATTCTTCAGTGCTTCTAATGATAGATCATATTTCTAAAGATGTGAAAGATTTATAACACGTATTGTACACCTGGTGCATTCCAGATGAGCGAACTTTGTGTGCTCAGAAGTAAGTGGGAAGATGTGCTGCATTGAATTTTATTGATTTTCCTCTTTGCTTGTATAGTTTTATGATGTTCCATTTTCTCTTTCTCTTGGTTTGGAAATTGTGGTCTCAGTTATTTATTTTCTTCCCCCATTTTACATTTAAAACATATAGGTTACACTGCATCAGTTTTCGCAGCTACAGGAGAGGGCTGGGTGAATTCTTAGACCACAAAAAGCTGATCTCAAGACACAGCAGTTAATTCCGTTCCTTTTAGATAACTTGTCCCTAAAGTTCCCATTGCTTTTCATTTTTAATTCACATATATCTGACATCTGAAATTTTCATCTAATTTTCCGATGTCTCATTTTCAGTGATTCTATATTGGTAGTTTTTGAGGATTTATTCTGCACCAGGTTAGGACCAGTTGTTTTTTATATGTTATTGACCCAACTCTTATAGCACTGGGAGTAAAAAGCGCAATTACAATAGAGATAGGGTTTTGTCTACAGAATGCTGGTAATTGATAAAGATTAACTTATAAATTCTCCCTCCCACTTTCCGATCTTGGTTGTAATCAGAAGAACAAGCCTCTCTCCTAATGTAAAGTCCTATACTTTCAATGGGCTCACTTATTTAGACATCCCAGCTAATTGTTGTCAGACATATGACAGGACCACCCATAATGTCAGCAATTGACCCTATATTGTTAGTGTTCTTCCCACCATAAATTATTGGTCAGGCTTTTATTGATGATTTTTACTGATAATAATTGTGAAAATATCCAATCATACAAACATTACAAAATAATCAATTAAATTTAAAATAAAAGTTTATGCAAACAATAAAGTTTTCCTTATAAGTTGCAGTGAGAGGTTGGCTATGATAAAACAGAAGGGCCATGACCATATACTGTAATAAAAGTTATAGATAAGTGCTTGTTCCTCAGTATCCAATAGTGGTATGTTTACATTCGTTTTGGGGGACCATGGTTGACTACAACAATAGGCAGATAGAAAGTGAACCTGTTGATTAGGCAGGGTCTGGAGTTCTAAAGCTTAGACTTTATACTATCACCAGCATTTACCTAGAACACATTCCCCAAACCTCTAATATTATACTTAGATTTTAACACATAATACTGCTATTTTGTGCTGTAAAACTTGATGAATACTGACACTTTTACATAGTTGGACCTGATGGTTAACATTTGGTTCATTTTTAAACACTAAAGTCCCAGTTTTAAAAGAACAAACATATCATAATAAAGAAAGGAAAGCCTGTACTACTTGTGGTAAACAGCAAATGCAAAAACAGTAGGGAGGGCAATTAGCAAGTTCTATGGATGTGATGGAGCTCACCATACTCTCAGAGATGAAAGCCCAAACTGTCTTTGTTAAGTGACAGAGGTTGGAGGGGTTGGAAGTGAAAACAAACCTGAGAGAAAATGAAAAAAAATCTAACCAAGACTTTCTGTCTCCACTTCCCCATCTCCTAATCTGCTAAATAGATGCAGAAATATATGAAGAAAACCATAGTGGAAAAAAAAAAACTTTAAAAGGGGGATAAATCATTCAATCTGTAAATATATATATTTTACTCCTACTCAGACAGAAACCACATGAACAACAGCTTATAAAATGCTGTATTTGTTCATTTATTTTATCCCTTTCTCCTTTTGTGCTCATATCTAAGCATGCCAAAATGGCCACCGTTCTTCTAACACCTAGGACTGAATCAATCCCCTAAATTCTGTTAAATGAAACACAAAGCCCACAAAATGTTTAGCAACACTTAAGGGAGCACATGTTTTAACTGATACCAATCTAGTCATTATATTCTGTCCCCCTCTTCTACATCTCATATTTCAAGGCATTTTCTCCATTCTAGATCAGAACGCGAGAAAAATGTCAGGTAGAAATAGACATCTGATTAACTGTTATGATGCAGAACATGACCACAACTCTAGAGTTCTGTAGAGTAGCAGTTCTCAACCTTCCCAATGCTGTGACCCTTTAATATAGTTCCTCATGATGTGCTGACACCCCAATCACAAATTACTTTTATTGACACTTCATAAATGTAATTTTGTTACTGTTATGAATTGCACTGTTTTCCATGGTATGTGATATCTGACACCCCCCTGAAAGGGTCGCAGCACACAAGTTGAGAACCATTACTCTAGTGCGTGGTATTTTCTGTAATGCTCAGCAGATGATCTTCAACAATCATAGGATACTTTGTGTCTTTGATGTTTCTCATAATGGGTGGTAAAGCCGAGAAGCAAAAGATTCAACAGAAGCATCTCTATAGTAACCGATGCTACCACAGGAGCATGGCCAAAGCAATGTTACTTCCTTACAAGGTGGAAGAAGATATTTTTATCTCATGAGAAACATAATATTACCTTTACTACATTTTTGTGTAAAATATGTAATAATGTAAATTGGTATATGGAAAGATCTGGTTCTGCTGAAATAGCAAGAGAATAAAATAGCAAAAAAAAAAATGCACAAAATGGAGCTATTAGACACCCTTAAATGCTTATAATTAGTAGGCTTAAGCAATTACATGATTGAGTACTTTGTCAGGAAATAGAAAAGTACACTCAAGCCTAAAATAAAAATTAGAACACTAAAAACATAGTTAAAATTAAGATCTCAGTGGATGTTTTAAGATTAGGGAACTAAAGGGAAAATTAATGAAGAGGAAAGCAAGCCAGAAGAAAATAAACAGGAGTGAGAAAAGACAGACCGTACGAAAAGCCAGTGCAAGAAAAGAATCAGGAACAAATGCAACACACTGGCAGGTTCTAACACACATATTTGGAGGATTAGAAGGAGCAGAGATGGAAGTGGAACATACATTATCACATATAATGTCTGAGGATATTATAAAAACAACAGATAACATGAACATCTGAACGGGGAATTATAAATTCCAAAATGAACGGATGTAAAAGGTAAATTAGCACAAAACCACATGCCAAGTGTTGAAAACCCACGCTGAATTCTGAAAGTCAGCAAGCAAGACACTCATTTAGAGTCATCATGCGGCTATCAAATGTTCGATTGAAATAATAGAAACAGATGATGATACAAGAATATATTTTTAATTAAATTATTTATTTATTTTACATTCGGAACACAGCTTTTCCTCCCTCTTCTCCTTCCAGTCCCTTACTGGCCCCTCCCCCATCCTTTCCTTTCTCCTCAGAGAAGCAGGGGCCTCCTGAAGATCAAGGCATTGGCAGATCAAGTTGCAAGTTGTGGTAAGACTAAGCCTACTGAGGCTAGACAAGGCAGATCAGTTAGGGGAAAGAGATTTAAAGGCAGAGAAAAGAGTGAGAGACAGTCCCTGCTTCAGTTGTTAGGGGACTCACATGAAGACCAAGCTGCACATATGTTACGCATGTGTAGGCTACCTAGGTTTGTCCCATGCATGCTCTTTGGTTATAGGTTCTGGTTCTATGAGCCCTGTGGGCCCCAATTAGTTGGTTCTGTAGGTTTTTATCGTGATGTCCTCAATCCCTCTGGCTCTGAGAAAACAGTATTTTGACATCACTAAATAAACCAGAATCTTAAAATGCAAATGCCAGAAATTGGTGACTTAGAAAACATTTAAGATGTTTTTAGATAAAGACCAACAGATTTGGCTGACAGTAGGGTACCTTTCATTTCCTAAAAAGGAAATGGGAAAAGGTCATTAATGCAAAGAAAGGCTGCAGTAGGAGGGGGCTTGAAAGGAGGCCAGACTGGGTTGGAAAATCCCAAATCTAAAGGTATGTGAGAAATCATCAAAGAGTAAAGAAAAAAAAGAAAAAAGAAAAAAACATTTTTACACATGTGTTGCCAAAGTGAGCATGAAAAATTTTTTTTAATGAAACAAAAAATTGCATTGCTTTACAAGAAGGTTGTAAATGTTAAAATGCCTGTAAGTTAAATAAGGTAAGCATTTATTATGTATTTAGAAATCATTATTCAAATTGTCAGTTCATCCTGCCATGGAACCTATTAGTGGCAGAAAAAAAAATATATCCTTGTATGCTAGACTTAGGATCTAGAAGATGATGAAATAGCTACTACTGTTGGAAACTAGAGTAAGGTGTGGCATAATAGATTTGGGTGGTTTTGCTAAAGTAAATGAAATTTAAAGAAAGGACTGGGAGGATTTGTCCTGAGATGTCTCAGCTGGTATGGCCATCAAGAGCTGAGCTAGACAGGACAGTTACCACTAAGTTGGCCAAACTTCCAGACATCTTTGTGATGGCCCCTCCGGTATGCCGTCTCCAGGGAAGAAGACCTCAGAAGCAAGCTACACAGTCTCTGCCAAGTGAACTTCAAAAGTAAGATGATATAAAGACACAGGCTAAGAATAAGTTTTCATGTGAAAGAAGATGGATACTGAGAAACTTCGAAGTCAAGAAAAGTGGCAGCGAATAAACTCATTGACAAATCTGAAAATCAATTAAATTATTCTGGTAAGAACATCAAATAAAAATAAAAACAGAAAAAAAATCATCGAAAACAAATGTAGCAATCTTTTCATGAATGTATCCTAAGTGGATTCATAAAAAAATGATAAAAAGTAAAAGCAAAGTCATAGAAAATTTTAAGAAATGTATTTCAGATCACTACTATTGAAGAAGAGGTGGCAGGATTTAGAGAAATTTAGAAAAAACATATGAAGGATCCACATAAATTATAAATCCAATTGATAAGGAAATAAAAATGTGAACAACTATTGAGAAAGGGCTATCGCATGGACATAAAATAAAAGAGACTCAGGAGGGAGCATTCAGTACAGAGGTCACGGGTCTTATGTGTTACAGGGGCTTTGGGCTCATTCCCCAGCGTAGCATACAAATAAAACAGCACAAATGTTTCTCACCTACTTTATCACCTTCAAATATTTTAAAGACTCTATTTTCACCACAAATTAGAGACTGATGTAAAGCCTAATTTAGCTGCTCATCCCTGCAATCACAGAACTTGGAGGGTGAAGCAGTCTAGACTATGGCGTCAATTCTCTCTCTCTCTCTCTCTCAAAAAAAAAAATAGTCTTGTTGTTGTAAAAGCTAATGTTCATATAAAATATCCCAGAGAAATTATAGATGGAAACACTCTTTTCACGAGTTAAAAAGATAATTGGTGGATATCTTCACCTAGCAAGTATAATTGAAAATATAAAGACCAATCAGAATCACAGTAAATATTTCAAGAATACTATGTATTAAGATAACATAGCCAGAGCTTAGGAACAGCTGGGTATCAGTAAATCTTGTTAAGCACCTCAAAACCAAAACTATTTCTAATATCTCATATTTGACAGATATTAAATTAAAAAACAAAGCAGACTATGTTTTGTGACTCTCACCATTGAGCTGAACCCCCTGTAATCCACTTAAGTCATAAATAATGTTTAAAGAATCCGTACAGTGAGTTTGTGTGATTGCAGAAACTAAACCTCAGAGTCTTCAAGCTTAGGAATGCTCCTAATTCTCGTTCTTTAAGAGAATCTTCATAATGCATTAGGCCATTTCTTATATTTTTAGGTATTTGACAGTATTATTGGAAAATGCCCATAATGTTTTACATATTTTATAATTTTTGTATCTTTAGTTTATTAATCTTTTCTAATAGAAATTCTTTGAACTTCAGAAACAATTCTATATAACAACAGAGCAAAGAGTTACACATATCTTGCTCTACATTAAGGTATGCATTTCCAATATTTCCTTAGTTAAGCATGATGTTGTATTTACAGGCAGAACCTAATATATTGTTGTCAATAGAGTTATCTCTTATATCTGTAGAGATCTGTAGAGAATACTTTTCAGTTCTTGCCATGCATAATAAAATCTATGAATGCCCATATTCCCTATACAAAATTCTATAATGTTTCACACAATCTAGAATATCCTCTTACACATTAATTTTATGTGAATTACTCAAGATTCTTAATATAATATAAATGTTTTAGAAGATATCCTATTCTACTTTTTTAGAAAACAGAAACAATGACGTGTCTGCTGTATGTGTTCACTGTAAATATATTTCTTAAATTACTGAGGATGAGGTTAGCTGAATCTGTGCATGCATGTAGATACTTAAGTTCACCAATACATCATAAACATCCTTAGAAAACTTCTCATCTTCCAACTTAATGGCCTTTTAAAATTTTTACTTCTCAGTGTTATTTTCCCCTAATGTTTGAAATGTACTTTTTCTAATTTCTTAGTGTTTATCAGAGTGATCAAGAAACCATCACACCTCAGCAGAATTCTCCACCTACATTTTATTTGTTTACTTTCTGTGTTTGCATATATGTGTGTAGGTTTAGATGGCTGATGTCTTCCTCAATAACTACTCTTCTTACCTTTTTGAGACTAGGCCTTTACTGAACTTGGACAACATACCTTTGACTAGACTGGCAGGTCAGAAAGCCTTGGGAATCCTCTAGTCTTCATCTGCATAGTGAGCTAGTTACAGATATCTTCTGCCCCCACCTCCTTTTTTTCTTTTTGTGAGTTTTGAGGACTGAACTCAGATTCTTATGCTTTCATAACAAGTACTTTACCAAATGAGCTATTTCCATGGATACCCTCTAAAAGATGAAGTGTTAGGAGGAAATGTCAGAAGAATAGAAAAATAAGATCTTATTGTTAACCAAAAAGGTTAAATTTGAGGACCAAATTTTCTGGTACTCTGAACTAAAAAAACAAATGATTGACCACACAGTCTCTTGCTCCCTGTGTACTTAAGTGATATTTATGACCCAGATAACCAGAGAGAGGCGTGTGCAGACACATTCTTAAAAAGGAAAAGTAGGTGAGATGAACCATTTTGTTCCACTGGCTGAACTGCTTAGCTATCAAGTCCCAGTGACCTTTTTGTGTCTGCCTCTGCAGTGTTGGGAGTTTTGGGTACCTGCCTTCAGATCTGGCTTTTTCAGTTGGTTCTGGAGTTTAAGACTTAGGGTCACATTTGCACAACAAACATGTCTGTGACTGAGGCATCTGCCTAGTCCTTCCTCTAACTCTTACCACTAACTTTCTGCCTCCCTTTTCATATACCAAAACTTTATGATCACACTGGTATCATCTGGATAACTCAGGATGTCCTTCCCAGGTCAAGAACTCACCATATTGCAAAGTCCCTTTAGTCCTGTAGTATGACATTTTCAAAGGTTTTAATGATGTGTGTGCAAAAATCAGTGAGGGTGCTGTTATTTTGTTTAGTGTGTTTCTTTATATGGAAATGAAGGATGAGGGTGTGGGCACAATGGGCTCTTCTCTAAAACTCAGTATCTTGTACACTTAGCCCATCGAACCTGTGGTAAAGTTGATGCTCAGCTAAAAACTGGCAATTGCTGCAAGAGACAGGTTCAGCTTCTACCTGGTTTCATCCACTCTTACCCCTAGGCTGCTCCTTAGGTAATAACCAGATGTCTCTTGGCTTTCTCTGTTGGATCAGGTGTATGCACTTCATGTTGCTATCATAAAGGTATGAAATGGGTCAGACTTCTACAATAATCTTCAAGGTCAATTTTTAATCAAAACAGATAACTCATTTCTTATTTTATTTCTCATTGCAAATTTTGGCCAGTCACATTTTCAATGGAGCATATCAGAAATTCATCAGTCATTCTATTAAAAGCATCTTCCCTAAAGAAAACCAATTTTCCTTTCTCTAGCACCATCAGCTGTCTGTAACTTCTCAAATGATGGTAGTGTCTTGTGAACCCTTCTACAATTCCTTCTGCAAAGTGGATTGGTGTGGTCCTAGGAAGCCAACTATAGCTGTTGAGAATTTGGGGGGCTATAACATCTCTGTAATATTCAGAAGACACTATTTTTCAGCTGTCTTCATGCTTCTTTGGCTCTGACAGGTTTTTTTCCCTACAATATCTTCTGAAATATCCCAAAGCCTGGCATATAGGGGTTATAATGTACATGTCCATTTGGAGATAAGTACTCCATAGTTATTGGTTATCTGCATTTCAATCACTTGTGGTTTTTATCACTGAGCTTGTTCCACTGCAAAATGATGGTGAAGATTGTTGATAAAGTTTTTTTGTTCTAGCAGCCTGTCCATCTTCTGACCCTATAATAATTAGTCATAAGAATGGAGGGGTCCATGCCTGTACCAGCTTGAATTTTCCAAGTCTTATGAGTAAATTATGTGGTGTCCTCAGCAGTCATTACTAATAGGAAGTTTTGGAAGATAATCAGAGAAAATGCAAGAGCCTGTTTCACTTAGGGAATCTCTTTAGAGCCCCTGGAGCAACAGATCCAAGGTGCTACCTAGGTTTTAGGGGGAAGCATTATCAACAGCCTGATTTAGATGTGAACTGTTTGAAGTTGGTGAGAAATGCCCATTGGTAAACCAACAGCATCAGTTCTGTGGGGGTAAGCAACTCCTTTCTAGTTAGATATATGCTCCATTTCCAACTCAAACCATATTCCTAGTACTGTAACTCTGGTGAAGATTCCATGGTTGAGAGCCAACAGGACCAAGAATGAACCTACTACTATTATTTTGGTAAATGAACATTGAATTAAACTGTTCTCTAAATTGACATCTCTCAACTGGATTAATGTAATTCTCAGATCCCATCAAAGGTACTTTTCTTGTGTAGTGGTCACAAATGGTCCAAGTATAGAATGTGTCAGTGGTATGCATAGCTACAAACAACACATCTAACCTTCCCTGGTAAAGCCTCAGGAACCATTTCGGAAGAAGGGACATAAAAATTGTAAGAGTCAGAGGTCAGGGAGGACCTGAGCAAACAGTGTCTTCTCAACATACTAGGAATGCTGCATTCATGAACTTACACTTTCTGTCATTGCCTGTAAAAGACCAAGTCATTCAACATTCCAGCATAGAGGACCTGTGGTCATTTGACCTCTGGGCAAGGAAGAGTCAGGTGTTTCAGAGGCTTTGAACCTTGACAGGTTAACCATGTTCCATGAATGGCCCCACACCTTGAAGTATCTGAAGAGCACCAATGAAACTTGGTTTACAATTTTTAAAGAGAGGATCAAAATTTGGAAAGGTAGTGGAACAAGAGTGGACATAGAGTTAGGTAGGAGAATACAGTGTCAATATGTTCAAAACACATGGTATGGAATTCTTAAAGAATCCATATAAGTAGTTATCTTAATAAAGATAAAAATTAATAAAACTCAAAATATTATTCTATATTTATGAGTTTGTTTTGCAGCTATTTTTCCCCTTTTTCCATTTTTTCCAGTCCTTCCAGCCTCCATCTCCCCTATGTATGCTTTTCAAAATATCAGTTTCTGCATGGTCTCTGCTAAACACTTTCAGTACTTGACTGGCATTGTGACTTTAGCAACAGCTACATCTTAAACTGTCTTATGTGCTTCTACATACTTTCTTCAATGTCTTAAATGCATCATTAATTTATTTCTAAGGCATTTGTGTTTCTAACCTGGAAAAATTCGATAGAACAATAGGACAGGCAAAGTTTTGTCAGTGCTGGCCCGCATTCGTCCAGCTGTAGGCTAAGCCATTCTGCTTCCTCCAGGCTTGCCATCTAGACAACACTGTGCTTCATAAATAGAGATCAGTGTTGCAGGAATCCATAACAGTGGAGCCAAAGGCACAGAGGCAAGGATGCCAATAAAGACAATCTACTAGCAATGGGCATTGAGGTTAGTGTCCTCCTGTGGATTCTACCATCTATAACTTTAGACTCAGACTAGAGATATCACTTAGAAAATACTATATCATTGCCCATTTGTCTTCTCCATAAGGATGAACTTCCATGTTTCCATGTATCATTTTTATATGTAGCTGTCTTTTTGACAGACTTAGCAGCTATGTGATATGTCTCTCTCAGTCCCCTTTTTGCTCTCACCTTCCTGCATGGGACATTTAGAGTAACATTAAGCACATACTCTACCATGTGCAGATATTAACTCTTGCTATGGAAATATACAGGTGCTCAAGATGTCTAGAACCTGTTTCCTAGGGATTACTCCTTAAATATCCAAATGAGTACTAGTTGATACTTGGGAAAAAGTTATGTCCCCAGCCTACACTCCATCTTGTTGACTATATATGGCATACAGCAAAAGTCCTTCACTTGTTCACTCCATTCCTTTTTAAAATCTCCAATGATCTATATGCCTGTAGCTTCCACAAACAACTTTTATTTTATTTGTGAAAACTTATCTCTTTGCCTATTCTACCTAGTTTAAATCCGGGGGTGAAATTTTAGTATTCTAGTGAATATATACACATTGAAATATCATCATCCTCATCATTATCATCATCATTATCTTCATCATCATCATCCTAATTCAACATGTCAAAAAGATCAATTCATCCTTTCTCTCTCTTCTACTAATAAGATGTTGCTCAAATTGCTTCCTTAAAATATGGCATCCTATTTTACATATTTTAAAGAAAGACAGAAATGTAGCATGAGCTTTTATTCTTTAGCTCTGTATAAATTCTATCCATCTTTATAACCTGTTGCATTTTATTTAACTTATAAAACAATTTATATATATGTATATATACATATATATATGTATATATATTACAGGCAATAAAATAAAAGAGAATATGTGTAAGTATACTATATCTCAAGTCATAAATATATATGTCTATACAAGGAGAGAGGGGGAAGTATTCATAAGCCCTCTTAAGTTTGTACCTCCTCCTCATCTCCCAGTTCATCCAGGTTTACATTAAGTGTAACATCCTCTTTGCTTTGTTTTCAAATTGTTCTATAGCCTTTGCCAAAACTAATAGGGAAATATGCTTATTATTATTATTATATTATTAATCGATTAAATTTTGACAGTAGTAGAGATTAAGCCAGGAGACCTCACACATGCTAGTGAAGTATTTCATCACTGCTTATACCCTCTTAGCCTTCTTTTAATTTTTATTATAAGATAAGTTTTCATGGGGTTGCTCAGTATGGCTTTGAACTCATTCTGTAGCTGAGACAGGTCTTGAATGACTTATCACTGGCATGATAAAGTAGTGCTAGCTGAACCCAGTGCCCTGGATTGGTATTCTCTGAATATCTCTAAGTTTTTGCTCTTCCAAGGATTTCTATTTGATAGATTGTCTTTTTTATTAAATGTGAAAATATGTCTAGTCTCAAACGTGATACTCCATCCTATTTTGGGTAATGATATCACCATTGACTGAATTCCTCAAACTATGAGTCCAGGAATTATACTTGACAGCCTTCAATTTCACCACTCACATCTAGTTGTGAGGCCATCCTTGCTCATAACTCTCTGATATATTTCTCTTTCCCGTCACTGTCCTGGTTTGTCTCTTCTAACTCAGCTGGGAGGCATTCCATCTGGGAGTTCTGACCTCGAGACACTCCCCTGTCCTCCCATTCATTCCTCACACCACTAAAAGATTTATTTCTCCAAATTAAACTTTGATCATGTTGTATCGCTTCCTTGCTTAAAATACTCTTGTGGTTCTCTAGCCTGGTGGGTGAAGTCCAAAATTCTGAGGGTGACATGGAGGGACCCTGAAGATCTCACACTTCCTCACTGTAGGCCTCAGACTCCCACTCTTCAGTCAGAACTATGTGTCATGGACTTTCCTCTTCTCTGCAGTTCTGAATAGCATCATGTTTGTGTATCAGCACTTGCTCATTCTGAAATGCCTTTTCCCTTCTTCAGCCCACAACTTCAGGATCCAAAACCAACTTGACCTTCTTTGGGATCTTAGGAAACATTAGAAGTGTCCTGAGTTCCTATTTTTAAAAATCCTCGTACCACATGGTTACGTAATGATTGTATTATTTTGGTAATTACTCATTCTCTTTTCGATTTTTCATGCTTTCTATAATTCACATTCCTTTTAATGGTCTATAAGGCCATGAGCTTGCCTTTGGCTCTGCTCCTGACCTCATTTTCTCCCACCTTCTCCCCAGCTGACTCTGCTCCAGCGACACTGGCTTTTTTCCTAGTGCTGCACACATTCCCATATGAGATCTTTTGTGCTTGCTACTCCTTCTGCCTCTTGTTTCTTCCCTGGGTATTTTCATTGCTGGCGTCCCCCTGCCTGTTCAACCATTCTTTCCCTCTCTAGACTGATTTCCCTGACTCTGCAAGCTGGGATGGGCTGTGCCTCATATATCCTCAGCATCTTGAATTATATTCTCCATAATAATACATTAGCAGACTGCCTTCTAAATTGTAAGGCTTCCAACTTGTCTGCAAGGATAGATGTACAAATTGTTGATCATGCTGCAAATGAAGTGCCCTGGAACTAATAAAGTGTGGATGGTGTTGACGTTTTCTTTTGGAAATAACACTAAAGCCAAGATTTCATGTGAAGGTCATGGGTATGCATGGATTAACCTAAACTCAAGAAAGCCTTCTGGGATATTTGACTACTGTTGCTAGGAGAGTACAGAATGTAGCAGAAGGTTTATCTGGGCTTATTGCATAAACAAACATACCTCAAGGCAGTGTAGAGTCAACACATATTTCTTAGTAAACAAATCTCACATTACAGGTATTGGCATTTATAGGCTCAATCACTTAGATTATAATAACATAATTAAATTGAGATTTGTGGCAGACAATGTATTAGCACTATTGCATTCTTATAGAATGTATTACAAAATGTAATTTGTCATCAAGAGTAATAAGTAATTTAGATAGTCAAATATCCATCTCAGCCCCCCAAATACCAGAGGATCCTTAGTTTCAGTCTGAATGCTGGCTTGTGCTGACCAGCATACTAAGCAAGCATCCAGGGATTATCCCAACATCTGCTTGGGAAAGACAGATGTTGTCATTACAAATCTTCGTCCATGTGCCTCTCCACAGTTAAAAAGAATTGTTCTCAGGCATTGAATTCATACATGCAAAGAAGAAATTGACGGAAAAAAAATGAAAAAGAAATGGAAGCCTATAGAATGTTCTGAATGGGAATTTTCAAGACTGGAGAAGGAGAAAGAAAAAATAGAAAGAGAAATAAGGGGTGCGGTGACAAAGGGGAACAAAGTAAGACATTATGAAGGTCTCAAGCTACATAAAATGTCTTTTGTATAGTTTGTCTTATGTGGAATTTTATCACCACATAAAACCCAATACGCTTGTTTTCACTGCAAGCAGGAGGACGCTGTATAAAGAAGCTGGAGAAACAGCATGCAACTCATAAAAGACATACAGTTGGAATTTACACACGCATCCATCATGGGCCAGTGTGCAACAAGAGGCAGCCGAGGATGTTCAGTTTGAGTAAAAGCTATGCTTTTTTTCTCACAGCAGAGCCTGTTATTTGAAATGCAAACACCTGCTCCATTCAAGGAGTCCTGGGAAGCATATCCTTTCAGGACATTTACTTGTTTCCGAAATCATGCCTCCCTGCCCATGCCTTCAGAATAGCAGGTAACTACAGTATTTTTGCCAAGTTTACTCCAGCTTCTAGAGACCTGCCCTTCCTGGTCTCTGAGATGTGGGATGTAAAAAAAGACATAACTACCAATGGGTCACTGGCATAAAAATTAATAACCACCTGAGCCTCTCTCAGGCCTTCCCTTTGGAAGTTTGGCTCTGACTCTAACCCACTTGTATCAGCTGATGACAGGTTGTGATATTGCACTGCAGTTTCATTGATCATGGCAGCCAGCAAGGTTTGTCTAACCCAGATTTTATCTAAGTGACAAGGAGAGGGGCAAATGCACCTGGCTCAGTATGATCTGTGTGAGGCCCTGACCCTGCCTAGGTATGGCGCTTGCTGGCACTTGAATATTTCATACTCCTGGGTTTATATCCAGGTCTTAATCCTGCAGTGGCATCATGAGAAAATTCCTTTAGTACAGCTTCCATCAGTCCAATCTCCCTTTTTAAAAAGACTCCTGTAAACACATTTCCTAAACATAGACTAATTACACAGATTAAGATGATGGCTTGGTGATTTTTCAGGGGAATCTAAAAGCTACAGAAGATGCAAGTAGTTTTTATAAGGCTTTAGAATGTACACTTTGAACAACATAAATGAAGGCTTCTCTTGCATTAGGGAACTGGAGTCTGTCACTTTATCCCCATTGACTCTTGTAATGTCCCTGGCACAGTACCACACGCAACAGATGTAAAAGGTCACCAGTGAAGGGCAAAATATTTTGTGACAATAACAAAACTCTGCTATCTGCTAAGCAGTCCTTCTCACTCGGCATTTTGAGTGCTGTCACCTGGTTGTCATGGACTGATTTTTCTTTTTATTTGTCGGAGTTTATTTAGTTAAATATGATAAAAAGACAAAAAGAGCTACACCAAGGAAGCAAGAGAAAGGCAAGTTCCCTTTGTTTCGTTCCCCAGGTCTAACCAAGCATCTGCTACAGTCTGTTTCAAATGGGCTTTGTCTCTCTAAAGAATGTTGTTGGTTACACCTCTCCTTGCCCCTGAACTTGAGTGATTTGCTTAGCTAATCAAGCTTAAATAACATGCAGCAGCAAGGGGGGGGGGGCACGGGGGGGGCGGGGAATCACTGAAAACCAGAAATGGCTACATTTGTTTTCTGCTTTGTAGGAGAATAGGATAGATCTCTGTGGTAGATGCTGCTTTGTTTTGAACAATTTACTGATGGAATTTTCAGGTTATGCACAAGATTCCTAAGACTGGTCCAGGCTAGGGGTACAGACCCAGGAGACAAATTACTATCAACTGTCAAAAATGTTGCTTTTGTATATTGCTAGTTTTATTTTTATATGCACTAGGGGAGGAGGGATGACAAGTGGTAGATACTAGACTTAGGAGAAGATGGGATTCAAAGCTTTCTTATTATATGTTTATTCTCATACCTAGGACTGGAGACAGGAAATCGTGGCCATCTGGACTCTTAGCAAAATGAGAACTTGGAAGAAATTTCTTAGCATGGAAATGGTTGAAAATACTTACTGGTTGTGAATCATATCAGTTTTTGGCTATTATCAAATCTGTTATAGTGCCTCTTATTAGAGTAGTTCTCCCTCTTCTCAGTTAGGGTATCCCATATGTGACTCTCTATAACTAAGATATGTGACCAGGTATCGGGAAAACTCCAGAGACAAAGAAGCAAAAGAAGTCATATAAGGAGATACAGATATGGACATTTGGTGAGTCAGGTAATTGCAAGGCTTTGTGGGAGGGTCTCGCCATGCCCAGGAAACTGGGAGGGTCCTGGCTGCCTTATGGTTGCATTGTGATTATAGTATATTTTTTGGATAGTAAAAAAAAAGTGGACATACAACAGGTAACTATTCTGCTACAAATCTGCTCAGAATGTGTTTTGATGCCAGAAACACAAGTTCTACAACTTTAGTCAGCTGTTCCTTTCCTACCTTCTCCAGTCTTTAGGTTCAGTTAGCCAACCCTCTATCTATCTATCTATCTATCTATCATCTATCTATCTATCTATCTATCTATCATCTATCTCTATCAAATGTCTATGTATCTATGTACTATGTATCTATCATCAAACTTCTATTGATCTCCTGATCTTCTTTCCCCTTTCTCTCATCCTTCCCACCCTCCCTCCCTCTCCTCTTTCTTTCTTTCTTTCTTTCTTTCTTTCTTTCTTTCTTTCTTTCTTTCTTTCTTTCTTCCTTCCTCTCTCTCTCTCTCTCTCTCTCTCTCTCTCTCTCTCTCTCTCTCTCTCTCTCTTTTTCTTTCTTTCATTCTTTCTTGCTGTATAGAACCAACTGCCTTTAACTTAATCCTCTTACATAAGCATCATCAATGATGGGATTATAAAAATGTACCATTACTTACATTTCATTTATCCTACTTGGTTTAAAAATAAGAATTGCTTCATTATAATGCATGCATAAGCTGGGCATGGTGGTGCACAGTCCAAGCACATGGCAAGCCAGGATGTGAATTCAAGGCCAGGCTGGTCTACATAATGAGAAACAAGACAACCAAGGCTATGTAAAGAGATCTTGTCTCAAAAAACAGAACATCAAAACAAAACCAATGAACAAAACTAATAATGTGCTCACACATAAACACATTAAATTGTAAGATTAAGATAGCCACTCAAGCACATACCTACAAAGTGCCAAAAATTTACATTGCAATCAACTTCTACGAATTAGAATGGCCATTTTTTGAAGCCATGCCCTTTGCTTAGGGTTTTACAGGGTTTTGCTTTGTTTTGTTTGCTGTTGTTATTTTGGTTTTCTATTTGTTTGTTTTAAGCTCTTTTCCTTCGTCTCCTCATTTGTTTCTCTTTTAGTCTCTTTTTGTGGCTGTGAAGAAGAAAACAGGAGCCCAAAGATGACTTAGGAAGAAAGAGTTTATTTTTGTCTTTTAGTTTCGGAGAGCCAGTCAAGAGAAGTATTTCAGCATAGAGGGAGAGCAAGAAGCTAAGGGATCACATCCTCAATAGGAAACATTTGAAGCAGACAGCAAACTTGAAGTGGAGATGAGTCTATGAACTTCAAAGCCCACTCCAAGTGACATATTTCCTCAAGCAAGGCTCTACCTCCTGAAGGTTTCACACCCTCCAAGTGCCACTAAGAACCACGTGGTACCTATGGTGGACATTTTTTTTTTTCAAACTACAACCCTGTCCCTATTCTTCCATGCCAATTACCATGTCACCATATTCATGAAACTGAATGTGACTATTCAAACCACCCATGAATCACTGGTAGAAGTCAGTGATTTTTTTATTGATTTGTGTGTGTGTGTGTGTGTGTGTGTGTGTGTGTGTGTGTGTGTGTTCCATCTCGTTCACCTCAGCCCCACTCATCTCCGGATGTCTACCCTCAACTCTTGCAACTGCTCCCCCCAACCCAAAAAATAGAAAACACAAAAACAAATAAATAAAGATAATCAAAACAAAGCATAGAAAACACCTCCTTGTGGAAGCTGTAGTGTTTTACAGTGGGTCCCACAGTATACTCTCTATCCAGGCATCTTTATTTGCAAATGTTCATGGCAGTGAGTCACTCATTGGTCTGATTTGAGGTCTCTGGCCTCTGTGACACCATCAATATTGAATCCTCACTGGGACTCCTCTGGACTCTCTTGTTGTTGCCCTATGTCATGGAGATCCTGCAGCTTTGCATCTGTGGGACTGGTTCTTTTACGTGACCCAAGCATTCACATGAAATGGGGGTGGAGCAACTCAAAGCCTTGGATCTGGGCCTGGAACGAAGCTGGTGGTTAGGATCTGGCTATCCCTTACCTGCACTACTAGGGTAAGGTCAGGAGCACTGGTCTGGCTAGCCCACCCAATACCAGCATCAGCAAGAGGCACAGTTAGCTCTCCTAACTAACAAGCCTTTGAGACCAGCTCACTCCCATCCACATCTTCAGAGCTAGCTCTAATGTGCTGCCCAGTCTAAGCATGGCACCCACTCTCGAAAGTGATGAAGGCTGTGAGGGGCTGGACCTGCTCTGTCACCCACTTCTACCTTCTATGCTGGATCACGGGTACCTTCGCCATCAGGGCAAACTTCACTGTGTGGTCCAAGTGATGCTCAGGGACCATTCTTCCTATTGGTACAGCCAGTCAGGCAGAGGGCTCACTGTGTCCTATATATATGACCTCAGGGCCAGCTTTCTTAATAGTGTGCATCCATGTGCTTGTGTCTCTCTCTCTCTCTCTCTCTCTCTCTCTCTCTCTCTCTCTCTCTCTCTCTCTCTCACCAATGCCCCACATGTCCATTCCACTTCACAGCAGATGTGTGGTCAGGGCCCACACTCATGGGTCTGACTCACTTGTATTTCCACACCCCAGGGACAGCTCTACTATTGTGCTACCCAGATAAAAAGGTTCTTTTCCATTCTCTCAAGTGTTGTAGTCAAGGAGGGGCAAGGCCAGTTCACCAGAGCCTGCAGTACTTTAATAGGAAAAGAAATGTTTTACAACAATGTGACAATTCCTTTTGTGTTTTCTCTACATGATTTTGTTCTCCCTACCAAAACCAAAAGAAATTCTGAGAATAAAGGAAATGTGTTGCTTATTTTTTCAGATATTTTTGACTCTCCTAATTCTATTCCTGGGTACCTAACGAACTTCTCAATTAGCATTCTGTTAATGGTTGGGGAGTTGCATTAGCCTTGAAAATAAGCATTTATTAGCCAGGAAAATTATACTAGTGGGAAGTGAAGCTGTTGCATTAGTGGGTCCAACCAAGCTTTTCCTCCTTGGTGGATACTACTTAGGTGGGCCACTGTATGGTAAATTAAGTTCTTACAATGAAGAATTATAAAACTTCCAGAACTCTGAGTTTATGTGGTGTCCCACTCAACATGATATCTCCCCACTTTACTCACAAAGAAACTACTAGTTCCCACATAGCTTCATTAAAAGGAGTCAAAACAAAATAAAACTTAATAATATCCTTTAGTCAAGGAATCAAATTAAGAAAACTCAGATTCTTTTAATATCTTTTTTTAAATGTTGGGAATACAGTTAGCTTAATGAGAGACTAATATCTTAAACCCCACATCACACTGAGGACTACAAGCTCAGGCATTTATGTGTAGTCCTAGACAAAAGGCATAATTTTAAATATCTCCATATGCTACTGAAGGTATCAGAAGACTTACAAAATTATTTTCATGTTCCCATTTTACTATGAATCTCCCTTTCCAGCATTCTGCTTTCTGGCTTTAGTTTGTCTCTTAATGTTAAGTTTTGTTGTATTCAAGTTTATGTACATGCCTCTCTGTGTGCATGAACATGTGAGTGCAGGTGCCTGTGGAGAGTAGAGTGTTTCCAATTCCTGGGAGTTGGAGGTAGAGCTGGTTGTGCCCCATCCAACATGAGTCCTGGGAACAGAACTCCAGTTCTCTATAAGAGCAGTGTGTACATGCCCTTAATCTCCAAGCCCTCTTTCCAGCTTTGGCTTTGATTTTTGTTTCTCCATTCTTGCCATTATTCCATGCCCTTTCATGCAGCATGCTTTGCATTTGAGACTTTGCAAAGCTCTTCTTTACTGAGATGAGAACTGTTAGTATCTACAAAAAGACTGCCCCAGTGGAGGAACACTTGGAAGTGTAATGAACGTTCAACTTACACTGGGCTTTGATTTTATAACCAGAGCATAAATAAGAAAATTGTCTGTAATTAAAATTCTCAAAAACTCCAATTAGTTGATGTTAATAATAACGAGAACCACTTCAATGAAGTTGAATAAGTTTGTCACTTCCTTCTACATTAAAAGAAATCTGTCTGCACTCAGTTGGACCTGTTTAATAATTGACTTCTTAACATGGGCCATACTTTTTTTCAAAAGTGAGGTTCTTCCGCACATGGAATGGAGTGAAGTGTTTATGCTCCGATACAGAAACATGGAACCAAGATAATGTCAGTTGGCCAGATCTGCATCCTCAGGTTTTGCTAGCATGTTAGGTGGCATCACACATGAGTAACTGTGTAGTGTGAAGAGCCAACATAGTTAAATATCTCTCCTCTATGTATTTTTCCCTTTCTTTGACCTTCTCTCTTTTCATGTCTTTACTATGCAACATCAAATCATAAATCCCATGGAGTCTAATGTATGCATGGGTACAACTTTATTGAAGAGTTCCACTGAGGGGCCCACTTCCTTAGGAACAAAGCTAGTCATCTGTCTATAATGCTTTTTGGTACTCTATTGCAAACATCAACAACCATGCATTTTGGTTTTGTTTTTACTTAGTCTATCATTACCTTGTATTTAAATTATGCTTTAAGTTAAGCAAAAAAATCATGATCAACACTTATCATCACTAAGATGGTTGCTCTTGGCTTTATTATTACCTGGGAAGCCTTCACATAAACAAAAACAAAAAACCATCCATTCTACTTCCAGTCAAGTCTCAATGAATTAAGATGTATGTTAGTAAATGATGTCACGAGACTGCCGGTGTCCACATAAGATTTCAGTCCTCTTTCAGCTTTTAGAGTCAACAGCTGTGGAGGGAGATACTACTGAGATTGTGACAGCACTTATGTTAGAAGAAAAAAAATCAGTATGCAGATCTATGGATTTCAAACCTGTCTATAAGATGTAGTGGATTGGTTCAGAAAAAAATACTGTATCTCACCATATTGAACTTTTAACATCGTGGACACAGATGCACCTCATCATGAAGTCAGCAATGAAGGCAAGCCATGAAGGTCCTTACATACACACTCTCGTACTATATCGATGTCATGTATTTACCAATGCTCTTTCAAAAACAACATTGAATTTCATCACAAACAAAGCAAACAGGCTTTTTTTGTCATTTCTTTGGCATATTTAGAATCTTTTTAAATTTAATTTTTAAACATTAATTTTATATGTATGTAGTTATTTGTCTGCACATATATTTCTGTAACATGAATGTCTGGTGCCTACAGAGGCTAGCAGAGAACACTGTGCTCCCTTGAACTAAGACAGACAATTGTGTGCCACCATGTGAGTGATGGAGACCAAACCTGGGTCACCTGGAAAGAAACCAGTGTTCTTAACCAATAAGCCATGACTCCAGTTTCACATTTGAGGAAATTTTAATGACCAACATTTAATGCATTCAAAAAGTGATATGACTCTTCATGGAAAGAAATAAGACTATATAATGAAGAAAAAGATTTGCCAAATGTAAAAATAAAATTTATTAGGCAATTTTCACTTTGCCAATAATTTTTTTTTCTAATGGTATCTCAGGGAATGTTAATCTATTTGAAAATTCAATACAATAAATAAATATAATTGATTTACCTTAGGTTTTATTTTTTAATTCTTGGGAATGTATTAGCATGATTTTATAGACATGGTCACAGTAGTAGAGATATGATATGTAATTACTGATCTGAAGAGCAAAAAATACCTATATTTTATACTTTTAAACATAACTCAATTTTTATTTGTAGTAGTTGGATGCACTGAAAACTCTAAAGACTATAAGGAAGGGGCTTTTTATAAGTAATCTTTCAATTCTGGCAATAGCAATTATTTTTAAGCACCTACTAAAGTCTTATAGTAATATATTATCATATTAAGCTTTGCACTATCCTGCTAGGTTAATAGAGTCGGCTGCATTGTTTATAGAAGCTGCACACATCAGAAGCACTTAAGAACTTGTTCAGCTTTTGGGTGTTTGTTCCAGGTTTCATCACTATTTTGAACTTTTCCCCATACACTCTTCTACATCTGGGTTTAAATGTATACTTTTAACTTTTAAATAAGAAAGAATAATGTAATACAAACATCTACTCTGTCAGGTAGGGTGTAGTTTTCAGAACAGATCTCTAAATTGTATTGAGGAATGTTGTTGTCTTAGAAAGTGCTAGCTGAGATGTATTCCCAGGTGTCCAATGGGATTGTGTTTTACCTACTAACATTTAATGCTAGCAGATTACTAGCTCACAGAAAATTAACATTATACTATCTTTTAATATAGTGAAATATAATAGACTTAAAGATATTAAGATGCTGGAGGTGGATCAGCCATTGCGTACTTGTGTCTTTTTCAGAGGATCCAGACTCAGTTTCCCAGCACTCCTATAAGATGGCTCACATTCTGTAATGCCAGATCTAGGAAATCTGATGAACTTTTCTAGTATTCCAGGGCATTAGTGAATGCATAAGATACATACATGGAAGTTTCTCTGACATAGTGACACTAAGTTTATGGTTTCTAAAGTCAGAGACCCTGAATATCAACATATTAACTTAACATCTTGTGGTTGTTTTTTGTTTTAGTTGTTCTGTATAAACAAGTAAACTTTATGTGTCTCTTTCTCTTCAGTATGTGTAACTAGGTGTTAACATTTGGCTTGCATACATGTATACACACACACACACACACACACACACAAACACACTTATACAGATGGCCCACTGAGGCACAGAGCTCCTAGGCTGTATAGTGTATGTGATGTTTATGTTTCCTACACTATTCCAGGTAGAAGAGGAATGTGGCGTTGAGCTTTTAACAGCTAAAACCGATCAACAGCCATTAGCTGTTCACTCTCATTGATGAACTTGTTACACACATACATACTGGTTATAAGCAGAAGGTTGTGCATATTATCAGTTAATCTTTTTTTCCGAGTCTATACTGAGTAATACTCAAAATACTTTATTTTCTTCAGACAGGACCTCTGTATGTAATTCAAGTTCCTGACCCTCTGATTCAGTCTGCAGAGTGGCAGTGTTAACAGGCTTGCAGCTTCACACCTGGCATACACTGTTTTTCACTTAATCTCAATAACCATTCTGTGCATTTGGCATAACACAATTTGGAGTTGCCACACAGTAAGGAATAGAGTTGGATTTGAACATGTATCTGTGTGAGTACAATCTATTAGCTACACGAATAAGTTCATGAGATAGAATCTATTATGATGAAAATAATTGGAAGTGATTTCAATGGCTGGCA
Source organism: Arvicanthis niloticus (assembly GCF_011762505.2). Lineage (NCBI taxonomy): Eukaryota > Metazoa > Chordata > Mammalia > Rodentia > Muridae > Arvicanthis > Arvicanthis niloticus. The sequence continues at coordinate 53,995,358 of NC_047664.1, read as the reverse complement.
TCAAAGAATGAGTTTAATTAAATATGGTAAGTGGACATAATAAAACAGGGATGAAGTTATTAAAATTATAATTTAATACAGACACTCCTCAACTTAAAATGGGATTACCTCCCAATAAACCTATCACAAATTGAAAATATTAAGTCAAAATTATATTTAATACTCCTGGCCTAATGAACATTATTGCTTAGCAACACTGTACATTGTTAAATACTGGTGTTTTCCCTGTTGACCTCAAGGATCGTTGTTAGCTGGGACTCACTTGGTTGTCCAGGGTCATAAGAGGCTACCATATTTTATGCTTCCAGAATTTAAAAAAGCAATATTGAGTGTCTATATAATAAATTTTCTTTCACACTATAGTAGAGTTAAAAGACTGTAACATTGAACCATTTTAAGTCAAGAATCATCTGCACACTAATTGTTAAAGGATTAATAAAGAATGCAACCAAATCATGTAAAAGAAATTATTATTATATAAGCACATGCATGTGGAGGCTATGTGCTACTATAAAGGATACACACTTAGCAGTTATAAGGGCATACATAGTTCAAGCTAAGTTGCTTATATAAAGGATACACACTTAGCAGTTATAAGGACATACATAGTTCAGGCCAAGTTGCTTATATAAACGATACATACTTAGCAGTTATAAGGGCATACATAATTCAGGCTAAGTTGTTTATTGTATTATACAAGATTCATGAAGGAAGACTTAGCTATAGTTTATTAATTCTTGCAGTGGGAAAGTTCATTCCTTTATTGAGAAAATTATTTTTAAAAGCAACTTGTATTTATTAGTGATGTAGGTTAGGTCTCTATGAGTAATGGTAATAGGAATTGCTTTACTGGACCAGTGTGTCCATTGTCTGTATATTGAGACAGTCATCTGATGTTTGCAGATAGATATTAGGATGTAGCAAAATTGTAACCTGATAGTTCTGGATTACTTGATAAAAAGAATCAGCCATTTTCAGCCTGAATATAAACTATCTTCAGAAAATACAATGGTGAAAAAATACATTTCCAACAACACAAACCCAAACAGAATATAAATTACTCCTTAAGAATAGAGATTGCCAGTTCGGAAGAGGAGAAATTAAAGAAATTCAAATATTCAAGAGGGGCATGAAAAATTTAAAAAGGCAATTGTATGAGTAAAACTGATAGCTAGAAGACAGAGGCAGAAAGATTATGAGAGATGGAAGATGGGGAGTTTGCTGTGAAATTGAGTCTCCTAGGCATATCAGACACTCCAGCGTACAGTCTCACTGACATGACTGCTAAACTTGAGCTCAACAGGGAGAATAACAGGCATGTGGAAGTGGATCGAGGGACATGTTAGAGGCCTCAACTTTATAAAAAGAACAATGGGTAACTAGGGAATGCTGAAAGCTCAAGATACAGTCTTCCCCAGGGAAAAGCACACTGACACACTGATTGGCTGTCCAATACCAATAGTCATTCTTGAAAACATACATATAAATAACAACATACAAACTGAGTAGTGTGTGTGTGTGTGTGTGTGTGTAAAACAAGTAACAAAAAAGACACCATGAATTGGTAAGATGGTAAGGAAAGCTTTGGGAGAAGAAAAGAGAAGGAAGAAATGTCATTATAGTATAATCTCAACAATAAAAGAAATAAATTAAAGGAGAAAAAAATAAGTAATTGAGTAATTTGATTTAAAGAACAATCTTGGTCATATAAAAATCCCAATCACAAGTGACTGAAGTGAAGTGAATAGAATGGATATATTATAAGTTCCTTGAAATTATTTGAACTGTTAAGAAATATAAAGATGGGCTAAAGGCAAGAACTGCACAACTTTAAACGGAAAAATAAAATCTTGGGCGAAATATCTCACTGTGAATCAAGAAAAAAAATACTATAAAGCAACCAAAAATAAAGTTTAAAAATATTATAGAAATAAAATGAAATAAAGAAATTGTCATAATCAAGATTAATAAACAATTGGATTCTTTCAAAATAGGTTGAGGAGATAGAGACATAGGTCTGTTGGTAAAATACTTATTGTGCAAGTGTAAGGACCTTAGTTCAAACCAGAACACACACATACAAAGTTAGGATTAATACAAGCTCCTGTTATACTAGCATTGAAGAAGCAAATTCCTGGAATTTGCTGTCAGTGAGCCTGAGCACACTGGTCAGTGCTTTAGGATCAGTGAGAGACCTTGCCTCAAACAGAACATTGAGAACAAGACATCCCACACTAGCCCTTAGCATCTACATGTGAGTATACAATGCACATGAATGAACATACACATAGAAGTACACAACACACACACACACACACACAGAAGTACACAACACAGACACACACACACTCACACACAGTGTTTAAAAAAATACTTCTCCAAAATAGCTACACTTACCTGTGGGTATATGAACAAACATCTATATATTGTTGTCAGGGATTATGTTGGATTGGTAAAATTATGGTTGAATATATTCGTCACCATTCATGAAAACAAATGTAATAGATGGAGAACACTAAATCAATCAAATTGCAGAGTTGTAGAGTCCAGTTCCAATGTGTAAATCTGGCTTGTAGAGCCCAGTCCTAGTATGTACATCTACAAAACATTCTTGCACTTAAGGCTCAGGAAACATAGAGAAGAGGGGAAGATAGATTGTAAAACCCAGAAGATCAGGGAATGTGTTGTGATATGGTTGTCTCCTAAGTTTTACCCATAAATTTGCATCAGCAGAACTTCATATACATGAGCTATGGCTACCCAAATATGAATGATAAAGGATGACTTCATATGATTTACCAAAGTGGATGAAGAAAATCCCATGAAGCCTCAATCATATACAAATAACTACAGGTAACTGAGGAAATGTGTATATACATACATATATGTATGTATGTATGTATATATATATTATATTATATGCATATGTTTTTAAAATATAACCAATAATATATACACTCATATGATTTAGATGTGTTTATACATACAATAAAATTAATGAAAAATTAGGTTATGGATTTTTAAGAGAACAATAGGTATTATTTTGGAGGATCTGGAGGTAGGAAAGGGAAGGAAGAAAGATTGTAATTATATTATAATCTTCAAAAACTATCTATAGTCATATACATGCCATTTAGAAATGACACAGCAGAACACATGCAGTAAAATTTTAAAGTTAAAGTAAAATACAAACATAACTATATAACTAATTTATGTTAATGTAAGAAAAATAATTCAAAGTCTAAGATTTTATTAGACATGAGAAAAATTCAAGCCCATAATAATAATGTGTCCATGAGAAAAAAAGATATGGCTATTATACATGTATTACATAATTATTTATGTATCAACAGAAAATTAATTTTATTAATGGATATATTTTCAATGAAAGTGAGGTCCAAGAAAACTTTTAAGGAAAAGCTGGAATATAATCTTTCATTAAATTCAATTAAATTAGAAATGAAAACAGACACAACGTCAGTCTTCATTATTTAAAACATTTTAAAATATACTTAAAATAGTTGGGTCAAAATGTTATGATAAAATTAAAAACTTTGTAGAACAAAGCAACAAGAAAACTACTTAAATCTATGGCGGCTCATAAATCCCCAAATACTCAGCAATGCATATGTTAGTATCAATCAATCCTCATCAGAGAAGCTTCTCACATAGATGGCAATTAACATGCAAACCCTAATTGGTCAATGTGCAAAGAATAAGAGACTATGTAATGCTCATCCCTAAATGGGACATGCATATCACACCTCCTCCCAAAGTGCTAAGAGATCATCTCAGAGGAGGGATGAAAAGGTTGTAAGAGTCAGAGGTAGTGGATAATCTCAAAGAAATGTTGTTTTGCTTTGTTTTTTTTTAAACCAGACACAACAGGACAGATACGTATATTAATTTACAGTGATTGAGACTGCGTACATAAGATTACACAGAATCAAGCCAGAACAAATGAAAGAAGGAATGTGCACATAAAGTCTTGCCCCTAGCTGAAGAGCTATTGCCATTTGTCAACTTCTGGGAGAAAAGAGCCATTCTCTTTAAGGATGCTCTCTGTGGTAGGTCAGCCATTCTTCATGGAAGTTCCCACAGCCAGGAGGATTAGAGCAGCACAGACTGGACTTGATGTGTTAAAAAAAAAAAAAAAACTACAAATGAACGAACAACAAGTTGTGTCATTAAGGAGGTAGCAGTAGACCTAATTTGGGGAAGAAAGGAGGATGTAATCAAAGCATATTATATAAAATTTATAAATAATATAAGCATTACAACAATAATCTTCAGCTTGTTTAAAGCCTGTCAACAACTCTATTCAAAAGTCTTTTATATCCAATTTACTTGAAATAAGAAAAAAAAAAATCTTACTAATTTTAATAAGAGGGAAAGAATAGACATAATAGTAATAAAATAATGGGTTAGAATAGAAATGATGAAATATCATTATAAATAATTTTCAAACATAATCTGAGTTCATTAAAAGAGACCAATAAAATTAGTAAATTTTACTCTAGTAAGGTGTAATACAAAAACTGGAGCCATGTATAAGATATGGGAGAACAGAAATGTTTGTGTACCACAATAATGATTCTGATGATGCAGCTGGAACTAAATTAGATTATCAGCTAGCAGCAGAGATTTACATAATGGAAAATCCTATTCTCTTTATAACTACTTAAAGATGATGTCAGTAGATCTCAAATGCCTTCTCATAATGAAAATTATTCCTAAATACTTCCCCACATAAACTCTACCAAAAATTCAAAGAACAGATAATTCCAGTCTTACACGAGGTATTTCAGGACACCAGATGTTAGAGCTGAACAACTCAGACACTCTATGAGCCCAGTGTAACTGGGTATCAAATCTACAGAAAGTACTAGAAAGAGAATTACAGGCCAATCTTACTTATGAATACAAATGGAAGAACAGAAAACAATACGTTAGCACTCTTAAACCCAGATAGATGGAATAAGCCATCACATCACAACCACTCTGCATGTCAGAATATAAATTGGAACCAGCATTAGAATATTTAGAGTGAGATTTCAACATCACTAGATCGAAGAAAATAATATAATTATTTCCATAGAACCATAAAAAGCTATGTAATAGAATTCCACAGCCATTTGTTATATAAGAAGAAATTTTCAAGTAAACTAGACATAAACATAAAACTCCTCTACTTGACAAAGGGAAAAAAAGATATTCAGATAAATCACTGGAATAAATAGTAGAATTTAGTTGTGCTTCCTGATATAATACTGCTATATAAAGTTCAATGTTCCAGATATCAGTACAATTTTCCTGATATAAGTAAAGACATGCAAACTTAATTCAGTACAGAACATTTGAGAGTATGTATAAGTCCAGTATCAGGTTTTCAATAGAAATACCTATCCATGACACCCGTGAGTAGAATATATAGTATCTTTAAAGATAAAAATTAAAGAGGTTAACAAAAAAATTAAAAGTTAAGTATAAGCTAATGAAGGTAAATACCATATTTAATAATGACAGCACATGTTTTTTTTTCTTGAGAATAATTTTCCCCTAAAGCAGGTTAGTGATCAAGGGCAATGCTAAAATATGGAGTGAAGTTCTGCTAGAAAACAGTTTTCATAATTTGGAAGGATTGATTAAATGACTTCAAAAGCTAAGATAGTTCCCCCTTCACAAATCTAAAGAGTATCCATATCTATACTATATAATTATTTTGCTATCACTATATAAAAGTAAAGACAACACTTTTATGTCCATATTATGGACAGGCAAATCTGAGGTATACTTACCCACATGTGAAAACTGACATGAAGCAGAGCATTTACCCAAGGTCAGTGATTGGGGAAGGTCTAATTATCGGCTCATGTGAGGATGTTACTTAAAGCTGGGGAAAGGCAAACACACTAAATCTTTATCTAATACTGTGCACAATGTGGATGTCTAGATATAGTATCTTTAATGGAAATACAAGTTAAAGTTTAAAAACATAAGACAGAAAACACCATGGTTCCATATTTTGATGAATTCCTAAGCAGTGTTTTAAAACGCTCAAGCAAGAGAAGGACTTACATTTAAAGTAAGATGATGTTCAAAATACACAATACAGAGCTTGAAGAGAGAAAACAGGGTACTTTAAAGAGAAGAGCAAAGGTTTAAAACACCAAAGGTAACTAAAGCAAAGGCTACCAGTGAATCACATGTGAACCAAGATTTCAGAACAGAAGAATCATGAAAGACCCTAAATCATGTTAAAGTGTCCTCAACCCCATCAGTAATTAGGGAAGAGCTAAATAGCATGTACAACTGCACACACACAAGCCGAGTCCCTGACTGAGGTGCACAGAGAGATAGTCATTCTGTATCACAAGCAATCAGTTCTTAACATTGTAAAGGTGCTGCACTGACTGAGGCAAGTCTCCATCCCCTGAATAAAGTACTTTATCATGAAATAGTATGGAAATATCCCTCACTGTGTATTGAGGCAAGAGAGAACAGAGTGGTTAGAATATAGTAAGATATGGAGCTTCCAGCTCAAACCCATAGCCAATAAGGGCATAAATATTCAGGGAATATATATTTAAGATAGAAATATAAATAATATTTATAAAATTATTAGCACAAAAAGTTTAAGTGATTCTAAAGTTGATGAGAAGTTATCTTACAAGGGTATTTGGGAGCCTTGAGGGTGCTTCCCAAACTTAGATACAGAAGTGGTCATATCATGTATTTTTATGTGTATTTTAATTTTCATGGAACTTAGTTATATACATATATATTCCCTTTGGCATGTATGATATCTATATCTACCTGTCTGTCTATCTATCTGTCTGTCTGTCTATCTATCTATCTATCTATCTATCTATCTATCTATCTATCTATCTATCATCTATCTATCTATGTATTATTTATCATCTATCTATCTATAAAAGTCTAAACTGAAAACCTAAAATTTCACTGCCCCTGGAGCTTCTTCTAACCTGTTAAATAAATCTGCTTTTCTGTGCCACTTTCAACACTGGGCAATGATTTGGTTTACAGGAAAAAAAAGGACACTTCCTTCAACTTCATGATATTCTCCATGATCTCTCCGGAATACCAAGATATCTTGATTTACGGATAAAGGATGTGAGACCAAGGATCATTCTTTGTATTTAGCGTCTCCTGCCCACCAGGTGTCCCGTGGCATATTCACTTCTGTCTGCACAAAGATAGTTACAACTAGAATGCCCTTATTCCCATTTCTACCCATGCTGAGAAACAGAATGGAAGGCCTGGAATGAGAAGCCAAAGCCATCTTCTCAAGCCTTGATTCATTCTCTCTCTCTCTCTCTCTCTCTCTCTCTCTCTCTCTCTCTCTCTCTCTCTCTCTCTCTCTCTCTCTCCATTCCCCCAGGTGCAACACCCACTTCAGATTTTCTGGGCCAGGTTTCTCTTTTAATCCCGAGCACAGGGAGAAACTTGCTATCTATTCAGAGAATATGAGTTTGTTAGTCTTTATTGCAGCTTTCGGACTGTAACCTGGACTCTAGTGTTCAATGTGACTCTCAATTGCTAGTAATAGAAAGGAACATTTCAAGGTATTTGGTTTAATGCTCTTGAATTCTAATTAAGTAAACTGAGGTCTGACCTCTTAACATGGCATGACTATTTCACTATATTCATAGAACAAATTGGAAAATCCCTCCTTTCTTTTCTGCTCTTCTTACTCAAACTTTTATCCTGTGGTTTTGTCACCTTTTCTATCCAGTTGGATAAGGCTCAGTTTAGAAGTTTAATACAGACCTATTTGTCCAATCTTTTCCTTGACTTAGATGTTTTCCTTAGTGAATAGAGCTGAAGACATTTTAATTAATTTATTATGTCCCTTCAATTAGGGGACCCAATTAATAATTGAAATGGGTTTTTAATTGGTTTATGTCCTCTAGGGTATCATATTAATAACATAAATAAACTAACAGGTTTGCATTGAATTAGGATCCATCTATATGCATATCTGTCGCCTCCCCATATATTATCTATCGTTAACCTCTAAAATTGGATGCAACTTATCAAATAGACATTCTCATGAACTAGGTTTTGTTGTTCTCACTGTTTTTTCTACTGAGAAACAAGGTCATAGAATTTTCTGATGTAACATTGACATTGAGTCCTCCTTTTCTGACTAGATTCATTCTATTCAGTTTCCTAGGTTTAAAATATTAAAATCGCCTTGTGTATCCACTTATCCCATCGCCTGTTTAATCACAAACTTTTGTTATTTCCTAGAATCCCACTTGTTTTTAACTAATGAAATAAGCAATAGAAGAGGCTTTGGGGCATGCATAAGTTCACACAGCAAACTAGAAGCTTGATATCTGTTGGGACTCATGTATCATTCTGCTGACTTTCATTTATCTTGCCTCTCAATTTCCTTCAGCATATCATTCAGACCATAGTCACAGTTGGGCCAGTCTACTCTTTTTTTGAGAACACCCAAATAAATTATCTTATGAAAGAAAGCATTCTCTTATTCTCATTTTTTAAATTCATATCAGGATTATTTGTGTCTCTTTATGTCATTTGGAAAAATATTCCTAACACTTCCCCGATCTATATCACTATGTCCACACACAGCCTAAAAGGGTCTTGTTTAAATTATTTTTCCTTACTAAGTCCTGATGGGTCTCTTACTAAAATCCCTTCTGCGTCAATCTTCTTTCCACTGAATACCGCGGCCTTTTTCTCTTCTACCAGGCTTCTAGAACTCCGTTTCACAGTGCATTTCCATAGAGCCATCTGGAAAACTGCTAAGAAATGTCATTCTTGGGGTTTAGTAGTCTGTTGCAGCAAGTTTTCCAAGTAGTTCTCAACTTTGAAACTATGTGTTCTAACCTCTTAAAGGAAAACATAACTAAATTTCATGTGGTCCAAAGTTTTTGTTTTGGTTTTGGTTTTTAATAAATATAAAAATATTTTGCAACCTTTTCCCTTGGTCAAACTCTTCATCTTTTAAGAACTTAAAGAAAAAAAATCACTCTTTGTACAACTAAATGTATGCCTCACTGTTCAAATAAAAGTTGGTTGGAGGGTGAGATTTCCAGCTTTACTCTTAACCCAGTTTTTGCATAAATGTTTATTGGGCCACTAGATGTGATAACAGTCACACTAACAGGATATTAACTGATACAACTCATCAGTGGTTGTGGTCTTATGAAAACACTTCCACACTAAGTTTGAGAGCTCCTCATAATACAAAGAGTACTTTCTCAGACTTTTCTTGCACTGCTTCTACTGTACTACCTTGTACTTGTTCTTGTACTGTACTACCAAGTCAACTGACAAGGGCTCTTTCAGCTAGCGGTTTCACACGTACAATGAGACCAAAAAAAAAAAAAAAAAATGATGAAGGTCACCATGTGTGTATTAGTGGTAGTAATAAATTCAAGATAATGCTGCCCAACCTTCAGCTGGGGAAAAGAGAGTCAGTTTCTTTATTTGCCCCAGCAGCTCCTGGAAAATGACAGCCCGGCTCTCTGGTCTGCCCAGTGATAGTTCCAGCTGCTTGATCTCTTTAAAGAAATGTCTCCCTCCTCTACCCCCAATGTCTGTGTGTGTTTGTGTGAATTGTGTGTGCATGTGCATGTTCATGTATGAGTACAGGCAAATGTGTCATGGTTTTTATGTGGAGGTCTCAGGACAATATGACATGTTAGTTCTTGCCTTCGAACTTGAAACAAATATGTCATTATACATGGTGGGCTTGCTGGTCTGTGAGCTTCCAGGGGTTGTACTATCTCCTTCACATCTAACTGTAGGAGCATCAAAATCACAGGTGTGTGCTGCTGCATCTGTATTTAAGTGAATTCCAGGGATCTTATCTTTAGTGCACACACTTGGACATCAAATATTTTTAGTCATTGAGATATATCTCTAGCTCTCTGTACAATTTAATTAATATTTAAGAAAATAAGCCAGAGTCAGTTCTGTTTGTTTACAACATAGAATCTTAACTGATAGGATAATGAGAATCTGCTATACTTTATTGAGTATCTGATCATTTCATAATGCTGCCGCAACAACTGAAAACACATATAACTGAGTTGTCTCTGAGGATGCTTGATAGACCATTGACTAGTCTGAAAAACCACAGATCTTGAAATAAGTCACACTTAGTTACTTTTTCCTCCAGGTTTCCATTCAAGGATCATCTGACACACTCATTGTTCCAGAAGAAGAGTAGGAAGTAAATGTTAACATTCTGTCATGCTGTCAATGACATAATCATCCTTCAAGCTGACAAAGGTGATCAGTAAATCCACTAGGTACCACATGTGTCTGGGTGTCACTGAGGTAGCCTTTCTCATGCCTGTTCACATTCCTAATCTTCTAGGTCAAGGTTCTCTGCTCTTGGCACATCTTGGGTAAATGGAAACATCCACATACCAGAACTTAGACAGCTTGTCTGGGAATACTTAAGCCAGGGGAACTATCTGCCTTGGAAAAGTACTGAATTAAGCACAGCTATGTGAAACATTTGTTCACTGTGGGTCTCATGCAATGTTCAAAGCATCTCTGTTAGGACACTGAAGCACAGTTACCAGTTCTATCCTCAGTTCACAATCAAGTACAGAATAGTGATGCCAACCATGGCCATGACTGCATAGTTTGATGTTAGCTGGGTTAAGGATTTATCTGTGTACTGATTTCACTCAACAGCTCTTATTTCCCTCCTAAAAATGCTGCCATGCAAGAAAGGTCTACCTTAGAAAGCTTTTCTGAATACTCTTCTTTCCTTCCTGGATCTGATCGAATATATTACCCTTTAAGCACTAAATACGTTTCTGTGGTAATACACAGAACACTTAACCACATGCCTCTGTTTACACGCTTGTCTCTGAGCTGTACTGTTAGTACCTGGGAGCTCAGATTATGCTTTATTCATCATTCTTTTCCATGTTCCTAACAGTGCATGGCTTATAGTAGTTGTTTGATAAATATTTATTACATGAATAGATGGGTAAATAAAAGCAGAGGAGAAAATCCATTTTGTATAGGTAACCATGAAATATTCACCTAGCATTCCCCAGGAACATACAACACAGAGGCGAGAGCTGTTCATTAAACCAGAACAAAATCACCATGGCCTCTTTCCAACAAAATAACTAGGCTCTCTAGGCCCTTATTGAGAACTCCTGTGATTCAAATACTCCAATATGACTAGATGCACCATCATCCCTTCACAATCTCTTACACATAGCTAAAGCTGTACGTGGAGGTTAAAGTGGTAAAGCCTGTTGTTCTGGAGCATGGACGGATTCATGGCAGGGGCCCGTATTATACTTACTGTTATGGAAGCATGGCTGAGGGTCAACAATGGTCTGAGTCAAAGAATCTTTCCAAGCATGTGAATCACTTCCTTGAATTTAGATGGTGCTGGGCTCTGCAGATTGGCATGGGACCAACAGTGTATGCTATGGGCACTCAGGGGATTAAAGGCTGCAGCCAAGATGATTATGTGGAATTAAAAGCCATCCAAGAAGCGGCCATGGACTCTGACTTCACTGCATTCCATCCCCTGGAATCTAGTTTGTAATCCCAAGGACTGGAAAACTATGGCCCCACACCCTGTTATCTTTTGTTTAGTGGAGACAACACATGATCGTGAAAAAGAGAGTATGGGAATTTTTCCAACGGAATATTTAATTGGTTGGGAATTTCCCATAATGCACCCCAATCATCTTTGCTTCCCAGTGCTCCCAGGTCCACCGCTACCCTTGTGACACCCACATTCAAAAGAAGAAAAACAAGAAAACAGAAAATCTTTAAGTCTAATTTGTGATGCGCATACACTCACTGTATCATGGTCAAATTCCCAGTGGCCAGCCCCTTAAAAAAAACCGAATCCTTCTCTAACTGCATTCACATCAGAAGCCATCAGTTGTAGAAGGCTTCCTTATTACAACTTTTTTCTTTTCTTTTTTACTGAATATTTTATTTATTTACATTTCAAATGGCTTCCTGTCTAGGCTGTTTCTTTTCTTCTTAGGGGGGAGGGTAGGTGGGGTAGGGTGGGACTAGAGCTTTTCAGAGGAGTATTCTATGACTCACTTTCTCAACTGTAAGTCTGCAGTCATCTTTACCACTACAAAAGTAGCTTTCTTGCTTTTCACAGTGAGTGGAAGCACAGATCCAGGACATCTACTTGGCCTTCAGAGTCAGCAATTGCCACAGACCTCAAGCATGGTATCTGGTGGCAGTATAGACCACACACATCACGTAGCCATGTGGAGAATTCTTGATTCTTCTCTCATTATTGACTTTTAGAAATCATCTCTACTTGAGTCTGAGATTGCCTTTCTGCAAGACTACTGTAATCATTTCTTTTCTCATTTTGTCATTAGGAATTAACTGAGATGCTGACTATGAATAACCCCTACCCCTGCATTATAGGAATTGATCATCTCTGGAGAACTCAATCTTGTTTCTTTCTTTTTTGTCATTGATGTCTGTGTGTACTTGCCATCCTCTCAGTTGCAGCAGGGATGTATTGGGAGGTTCATCAAGGAGGCATGAAGATGGTAGAACTCAAAAGAAAATGAGACTTTGGATCAGCTAAATGTTGGACCCTTTCTCCAGGGTCCTTTCTCCAGGAAAAGTATATTTCTGGTACTGAAAGCTAGTCAATATCCTATGAGTTGGAAGCTCACAGACCATAAGGGTTGTCTACTACTGGTGTTTTGCTAAGTAGACATGAACCCAAACTGTGTTCTATGTGTACATGTTTATCCTTATAGATTAGTGATGTTTCTTTCCGGAGTGGGTGACAATGTAGAGACTCATAACTGGCCAAAGTACTAAGAATAAGCAACACTCAACTGTTAGGTCTGTAAAGACCTGCACACAATTGGGCCCTTAATATCCTGATATGGATGAGAGGGTGAGGCCATTAGGGGTTTTGGGCAGCTAATAGTTGCCTGAAATTGAGTGCCATTTTCCTCATTGGTTAGCTACTGGTAAGTTACCCATGATCCAGTAAGTGATTCCCCAATCCTGCTCATGAAAGCAACCCTAGTTAAAATCAGCATGTCATAAAAAGACATGAAACTATGCAGTGGACCAGTTATGAATGAGTGGATTGGGAGCTGGAGATAGGGAGATAAGAGAGGAGGACTGGGAGTATATATATGATCATAATAATTCATTGTATATATGGTTGAAATTGTCAAAAATCATTATATTTGTGTGTGTGTGTGTGTGTGTGTGTTACAAAAATAATAAAAATATTTATCAATTTGAAAAGGAGAGGCTGGAGTTGGAAACCAGGGATGGATAAAAGGAGAGAAGGAAAAAATGAAAATGATATTATTCTGTCTTAAATAACATTAAAATTATGTTGAATTAAAAATTAAGTTAATTGAATAAAAAAAGAATGGGAAGCCTATTATCATAAGAAAGACAGTCATCTGAGATTTCTAAGTCCACGCAACCTCTTGAACACCAAGCAGGTGTGAGCTTGAAGGCAGCCTTTCATTTAATGCAGTTTTCCGTCATCTTCCAAGTACCACATTAGAGAAGGCCAAGTGATGTTCCTTCAGCTGTATGAGTCCTAGGCATCAGCACTAACCTTGCCGCACATGTGGGAAGGACTCTGACAGCTTGAGAGTGGCTTTATAAGAAGTATCTTTCCCGTGGTCTTGGGATATAGACAATCTGTGCTGAGCAAATGGAACAGACTATTTCATTTCTAATTTTCCTCCATGTGGCCTTCCTCTGGTACAGGGAAGATGGCAGAAATTGTTGTTTAAGAAGAAAAGTTCCCTGTTTATGGAGAGGCTGGTAGGGGTCTGGTTTCTTTGAGATAAAAAATATTATGGCTCCCTTTTATCTAGGACTGGATTTTAGGGACTTCAGCCTATCCAGAAGCAGAGGTGAGTGGGTCTTTATGTACATATTGAGAACTCCAACAGTGAACATTATTTTGCATTGTGAGTCAACATTTCTTTGGATAGATTTAGAATGTTAAATGATATGTGACTATGTGCTCAAATGTGCAGAAGTGCATGTGTGTGTGTACACAGCTTGTGTGTGCACAGTGTGTGTTCACGTGCATGTGAAGAACTGGACAGAAGTTTGGGTGTAAGGCACTTGCTACCTTGTCTTTTATTTTATTTAAGGTTTTGCTTATGTATGTATTTATTTATTTGCTTGTTTATTTTATTTGAAACAGGGTATCTTGCTAACTTATAGTTTGCAAGGAAGCTAGGTTAGCTCACTCACCAATGATCAATAGGGATCTCTGCAGTCTCTGCTTTGTCTCTCCCTCCTCAGAATGTAGTATTAAAAGCATACACCAACATCCTGCTGCTTTTTAAAATGTGAGCTCTGGGGATCTAACTCTGGGGGTCCTTCTGTTTGCAGGATAAGCCCAGTCCCTGAAATTCTTAAATGAAACAGTGCTTAGAGTTACCTTACAACGAGTAAGACATTTGACATCCCCACCCCATAGTAACTATGAGGTTACGGAGAGCAGGCAGCTTGATTTTATGGATAAGAATATTGAGGCCCAGACAGAAGAAAACATACCTATTATAGCATAACATCAGTACTGCAGTCACCTTTTGCATCTGCCTTACCACAGTCCACCATCCTCAGGGGTAGGGGCAGAGTCTCATGTTTCATATACAAGAAGAGTATTATATCTTTGCACATTTTGTCAAATGGGAATGAATATATTTTGAGATCTTCTCTCAAGACTTCAATGTCATTTTTGCTTTTTCCATGGAACAGAGCAGCAAAAGTCTTCTTCTTGGCATAGCTCTCATGCTCAGTAACTCAAAGGTAGTTTGATGTTTCTCTTTGGTTTTACATCTTGACCATGACTTAGAGATACATTTTTTCCCCAAGTGGGTGCCTTAGATCACCTAAGTACTTTATTGGGAAGCTTGGTGCTATTCACATATGACCATTCCTCTGTCTCCCCACCTTATGACCTTTCCCTTCTTGTGGAGTTAACAAAGATGGGTCTACCTCTTTTTCCAAATAAACCTCTGTCTGGCTAGTTTTTCCAGCTACATGACTAATATTGAATGATCCTGGGCCTGACTCAACAGAAGACCTACCCACACCTGCCTCTCTGACTCACTCTTTGTTATCATCTCCATACATTTTTAGCACTGTGTATTGTTTTATCATTTCAGTCCCTGACTCCTGGTTCCTTTTCCCTCTGGTTCTCCTTTTACAGCTTTCTTGACAATGACTGTTATTTTCAGAGCCTCCTAAAAGCTTTGTAAGCACCCATCTGCCTTTGCAACGCTGAGCGCAGTCATCACCTGCCCTTTGAAGCTCACATGGCATGCACTGGGCTGGGTCTGAGTCAGCTGAGCACAGAGAACAGGCTGTGGACAAGGTGCCAGGAGAACTGAGGTCTGGCCTGGCCCTCCTCCTGTCTTCTCATGTGACCTTGTAGGCTACTCTTAAGCTTGGCCTCCTGGAAATAGCAGATACTGCTTCGAGACAGGAAACAACTTTAAGTCATGGATCCTAGGCTGCTTCAGAAAAACATGCCTTGCATTTTGAAACAATGCAGATTTTCAGGCTCCATCTCAGCTCAGTAGGAGTTCTGGGAATGGCCAATCACTAGGATGCCTCTGCATTCTCATCAAAAGCACAATGTCACAATGAAGCTAGCATTTCTGGGACTATTCCTTTTCTTCTGTCTCATACAGAAGCACAATCCTTCACACTTTGAGAAAGAAGAACAAGCTGGGGAACCCCGTTTAACAAAATCTCAGATAGTTATTCAGCTGAGCTTAAATTGGGATGTGTTTCCATGCTCTGCTCTAATAGGTACCACTGGGGCTCAACTGGCCCGGCCACCCAATAAGCTGTTTCTTCATTGCACTTGCACTGGTGTTGGCATCTGGACCGCTGGGGACAGCAAGCCTCCCCAGAGGCAGAGCTGGTCTTTGAAATGCCAAGGCAGTGTCCTTGTACATATTGGGGCACAAGTGAAGCAGAGATCTGGATGGCGCCTACCCTGAAATGCCACTGTGAAGCCTGCAAAAGATCCAAGAGTGGATCAGATTCCCAAGACCAAGCTGGCAGCCGTCTGTAGGAAAATCAGATTCCTATGAGTCCTTAGAGGTCACCAGAGGGCACATGACTGCCCCTGGTCAGAGGCTGCAGGGTAGCTCAGGACAGAGAAAAGGGTGAGTAAGAATCAAGGAGAGAAAAGGTGACAAGAGGAAGTCTACTTCAGTTATAATTTTTTTCAACTTGGCAATCCCAGATGGTGTGGGGCTTGGGAAGAAATTCACAGAAACTTTCTATCATTTCAGCTGTCATAATCCTGCACCAGACGGCACACAGACCCTTCATGTAAATGACTCAGCGGTCAGCTCACAAGCTCCTTGGAAAGCAGTAACAAAGAAAGGAATGTGTGGGCAAGCACACACTCACACACATGCTCATGAACTTGCAGCACACTTGTTTAGCAGAAGCTTAAACTCTCGATGATCATTAACTTTTTTGTTCAACTAATGGCCCTCCAGAGTGCGAACTGTGCCTCATCTGTGTTTAGACTTTTCAAGAGCCTGGCAGCAGCCAAGAGTAAAATTGGTAGGATAAATGAACAATGGTAAAAAAAACTACAAGAGCCACTCCTTAGTGTTAAAGGGTAACTGTGAGAGATGCCTCCACAACTGCAGACGCAATGAACTATACGTAGCATAGTGGGAGCATTCATTCCAGCTTTAAATGGAAGGCTCTCGGCCATCATGAGATTTTTAGGGGTCTTTGCTGAAGAGAAGTGACCTAGTAAAATATTTAAAACATATTAATTCCAAGACAGGTACACATACAAAAAAAAACAAACAAAAAAAAAACCAAACCAGATTTAAAAAAGAGTCACCAATAATACATAACACAATCACGATCATGTTCTACTATTATCAGCACCATGAAATTGTCAGTTCTATGGAACAGCTTCTCATAGGCAATGAACCTGAATTACAGATGCCTGTGGTTCTGTGCCTGGCAGTGTATGTCCGAGCGACTGGGAAAGGCCCTTATGTACTTGCTGAAGTGTGTAGAAATCTAAACATTGACAGAAACCTATTTGAAGTGCTTGTTTACTACGCCAGTTACATATGTACCTTTTCCAATTGACCTTGCAAATGAAACGCTTTGCCACTGAAGGGAAGTAGAACGTGCGCAGAGGTCCTCCCAGTGTTTATTTTTACATTGAACATCAACCAGGCCCCAAGGCTAATGCCATTGACCTGTAACACACATAGAGATCGCAAAGCAACTGGTCACTTAGTTGGTCAGTAAGCTGTAAGGCTAAGAGGATCCTTGTCCTCAATGGGACACTGCCATCTGGTGCATGCCCCAAGTGAGACATGTATAAAGAATAGCCAGACTTGGGAAAAGGTGGGGAAGGCCCAGCTGTTCCAGGAAAATCAGGGCTTCTTCAGTCTCAACCACAATTTGTAGATGAGGATAGCCAACCAAAGAGATGTTGGCTATGGAGATGGAGATGGTAGAAGTTATCCATAGATGTGATGGAGAAACAAAATTCCTCAGTGTCAGTTAAAAGTCACATATTATGTACTGTCCATCTCCTTTAAGCTTGGGATTAACCCACTGAAATGGTCATATAGCAGGGGAGGATGGAGAGGACCAGAGGTATTGAATAATGTGCCTGGAGTCATTCAGTTAGAAACTGAACTTGCCTCCTTTGTTACTTTTATGTTTGGATAAATATCTGCCTTAAAAGGAGAGATGTTCTTCTCCTTATTCAAGTATGGTTCAACTTAGACCTAAACAATTCTTGACAATCAATAACTTACTGCAATGGAAAGATGTCTCCAGAGTTCCTCATTCCTAATATCTAATTGTCTAGCAGGAGCAGGAGATTCATGTATCTCAGAGAGATAGCACTCCATTAAAGCATGGAGCAACCCATGGCTCTAGCTGCATATGTGGCAGAGAATGGCCTTATGGGGCATCAATGGGAGGAGAGGCCCTTGGACCTGTGAAGGCTCGATGCCCCAGTGTAGGAGAATCCCAGAACAGTGAAGCAGGAATGGGTGGGTGGGGGAACACCCTTATAGAAGCAGGGGGAGGGGGGATAGAATAGGGGATTTTTGGAAGGGGAACCAGAAAAGGGGATAACATTTGAAGTGTAAATAAAATATTTAATAAAAAATTCGAAAAGAGAGCTAGTACAGAATTAAAACTAGAGCTATCCTTATGCAAATGATATAATCAAACATTTGCAATTTTTATCCCCATAAAACACAGGAGTTCTAGTGCTCTGATGAAGACAAGGAAAAGTTGAGGTCAATAACCTTTCCAGCTTAAAACTTAGCATTTTTTTTATCATATATTTTTCATCAGTTTAGATTTTACTACTTTCTTAAAATGACATATAAGTTGATTCTTATCTTCATTATCAATTTTTCTTACATTTTGTGGCTGGAGGTCATTCCTGAGTAAGTGTGATCTTGAAAGCTCTGCAGTTGAAAAGACAGTAATGTTTTAGAAAACTCTCAGCTTGGCACAAAGTCAAAATATTCTGGTTTGGTTACTATTGGCAACATGTTTTGTTTTTCTCATGGCATATGTCTTGGTTACGGTTTTATCAGGACCAAAGCAACGCTTATAAGGACAACATTTAATTGGGGCTGGCTTATAGGTTCAGAAGTTCAGACCATTATCATCAAGGTGGGAGAATGGCAGTGCCCAGGCAGTCATGGCACAGGAAGAGCTGAGAGTTCTACATCTTGTTTCCAAGGCAAAGAGAAGAAGACTGGTTCCCATTTGGTTAGAAGGAAGGTCTCATTGACCAACACCACAGTGACATGACACACTTCTTCCAATAAGGTCATACCTACTCCAACAAGGCCACAGACTGCCTAATAGTGCCATTCCCTGAGCCGAACATCCAAATCACCATAGCACGGAAACATTTCTGTTCTTAAGACAAATTTATTAGATGTAGGTATAATCATATGCTCATTATTAGAAATTCTCTACACAGCGGGCATTTTTTCGGTGTCTCCCATGAATAACAACTGATTTACCTGTGCTGAAGGTTACCAGAAAATTAGACAAGCCATTAGATGTAACATCTCAATTTCAAAGGATAATATGTGTGTGGAAGGGCTGTTAATCACAGAATTACAGATCCTCGTTATGATGGGCACCTCTAGAGATGGCATGTGTGTACATTTGCCTCTGTGTCTGATTTCCAAGTTAAACCATAAAGATCACAAGGGAAATAATGTCTTCTACCAACTTGCTGCAAATTTAGAACAACTAAAGCGTTAGCCCTTAGGTCTTCCCCCAATGCAGATTGATGGAGATGGAAAAGCTGCATTAAGAAGCTCAAATAAGGAGCTCTCTGCAGGGAAATATTTGGGATACCTTTCATGCAACAATATATCAAGCCACAGCCATTTTTATGTACCTTGCTAAATATCAGACACAGGTTATTAAAATTTTAAAACAACATAACAAGTCCTGGGAAAAGTCCCCATTGATATTTCCAACTTTGTCCAGAGGTCGGAAATTATAAAATTCAAGCAGACACCATCAAAGGGTGCTCGTTAAATAAGGGTTTATCCCTACATAGTTCAAGTTGCATTAATTGCCTTTTGACTGTTAGCAAGCAGAAATTAAGAAGATCATAACATGGTGAGTAATTTGTTCTCAGTCCCTAATGTAATGTCACAATCTAGATCTTTCTTCTGAGATTTAGCTGAAACTTTGGCACAACTCCTTGAAAGAACACCATTTAATGTTTCATTAGGAAAGCGGAAGACATAATGAAGAAAACTCTCAGAAGGTCTCCAAGAAGACATAAGGGAGGGCCTTGTTTTCATATTAATCTTCTGGTTAAAGCTGAGCCTGGGTGAAGTTGTACAAATTCTTCTGTAATTTATCTGACAAAATAAGATTTCAGTCAGACAAGGTACTTACAACTGAGAAACCAGCTTCTCCCAGCCATAAAGCATGCTAATTGGAAGGTTGTGGCTAGGATCCTGCCAAAAAGCAAGGAATCTTCTTAAATATTAATGATGCCTCCTTGCCAAGCTTTTGAATGCTGTCACGAATCTGGTAGTTGCAAGATTTTTGTCACTTCATTACGTCTTTGGTCTTGGCTTTGGTACACACTAAGTATACTGTCCTGTGGTAGGACTGGAAGAGCAAAGAGCACAGAAGTTCATTTGCCATTCTGTTCATTCACATGTGGATGTGTACATGCCTGAAGTGTGTGCTCCTGTCTGTCTGTCTGTCTGTCTGTCTGTCTGTGTTTGTATGGAAGGAGATAGACTACTGACTATGAAAGTGAACCCATACTATAACAGAAATGAGTATTCCAACATTGTCACAGGTACTGATGCATTCGATCTAAATGATAACTAAACTTAAATCGGAAATGCAAATGTTTTGAATTCAGTGACTGTGGATTCCATCACTAGAAGACATAGCAGGGAAGAGTCCCAATGGGACTGAGTGACTCATCAGTTGGTGATTATAAGGAAGAAGATGGAAGAAACCTTCCAAAAATGGTTGGAATGCTATTAATGAGAAGGATGACCTTGGGTGCATGCAAATGTGGTTGACTTTGATCACATAGGCAATATGGGAAGGCTGAAGTACTTACAAGTTGTTTTTTTTTTTCTTTTTTTTTTTTTTGAACAGCTTGATAGAATTAGCAATTTCTCCAGATGCCTAATTTACTCTATAGAACTGGTTTCCACCTCCAGCTCCCACCAGAGGTGGGTTTGGTAGTTGGCAAGCATACACTCGGGCAACTGGGAGGACTAGGAACAGAGGGGAGCTTGTATCCTTCTCCTCTTCCCAAGGAGAGCCCAGTATCCTTACACACCAGTTTGGGAAGATTGCCAAATCTGATTTTAACACAGTGCAGTGATTTTCCTCAAGTGCCAAGTGCCTCTCCTACAGTCAGGGTGGTCAGAGAGGCCCTTGATGAACTAACAGTTGGGTTGTTCTGCTGATGTCACTTCAGGACTTCAGGATTTTAGGAATTGGTTTTCAGATACTTGTGGGAGTGATTGCCAACTGAATAAATGGTTGTCAAGGAGTTTTCTGTAGAAGAGAATTGAATTCTTATCAAGGCATTCCAGAGGGTAAAATTGTGTGGAATAATGATGTAAGGAAAGGTACAATAAATCCCCACATTTATGAAGTTCTTTATAGGTTAGTATGCTGGTTAAGAGCAGATATGTGGAGGTTAGGCTAAGATAGACTCTTGACTTATGTTAACAACTATGGTAATCAGTCATGGGGACCCAGATTTTATTATTCCTTAAAGCCTCTCTGCCCCTTATTAGGTGTGTGGCTTCAAGAAAATATCCTGACCTCTCCAGCAACCTTACAGATAAAACTGGGATAATGCTGGCCATGAAAGTGACTTAGTTTTAGGCTTAAAAAATAATTCCTATGGAATATATATCGTTATATAGTTTTTATTATTTCTCCTTGAAAAAATTATAATTTCATTTTATATGACTATATTTTGATTTTCATTATTTAAATTTACATGCCTTCACATTATATATTTGTTTTATTTTATGTCATATGTAATGTTATTTATTATGTTACAGTAATTGCATATGTTATTAATATATTATACATTAATTAATTTACATATTATGAAATGCTCAATAGTAATGAATGAAGTTTTATAAGGTTGGTCTAGGCAAATTTGTCAAGATAAATGGGCTCCATAAGCTAATTGAAATTTGCTGTTAAACTAACTAATATGTAAGTGGACTATAATGTCTTTGGGAAGAGACATCTTTTTGTTTAGCCATCAACATTTTGTATTTTTTAGTTATAGGTAGTGTTACTATATAGTAACATTATTTAGTAATATAGTGTTAGCCACTTAATAAAGAAATGGTTCAGGCTCAAACTGCAGTCTTGTGTTCCTTTTACCATTTGCAACTTGACAGCAAGGCCAAGTATAGGATTTTGGTGACTTGTTTGACTGCTGATTCATGGGATGACTTGAGGAATTTTCAGACTTTTAGATTCTTAACTAAAAATGGGAGGATATCATTCACAAGTTCATAGGGTTTAGAAAGTCAGTGGAGTGATGCTTTAAAATGCCCAATGTTGATTTTGATATGGTAAGAGTACCAAACATATTAACTACTGTTGTTATGTCCAAAAGAAAAAAAGAAACACAAAACAAATAATAATTAAGTAGTAGCATTGTGCATTAAAGTCTGCCAGGACCATCTTGTGTATTATTATTATTATTATTCTCAGATTCTTACATGATTGGCAGTGCTATCTTTATGATAAGAAATCTGTGGGTCCAAGAAACTATCCAAAAGTTAACACATTCATGTCTCACTTTCAAGAAACATCAAGCACATACTGAGTTCCAGACAGTGTTCTAAGTGCTCTGGGAATCCCAGAGCCTCATCCTCATATAGATGACTCAGTAGTGAGTGGACTAAAAAGTTGATAATGAGAATTATCAGACAACTAGAGGAGGCAAAAGAAGCACATCTAATTACAATTTATTATAAGGCCCAGGGGTTTGACTTTTAAGAAAATGTGATGCACAGGTACTATTTGATTCTAGAGTGTATTGATTGTTTTTTGTTTTGTGGATTTTTGAAAAACATCTTTTCTTGAAAGCATTATTGTGCTTTGAATATGAACTCCCTCTTATGAGGCACTGGAACACTGGATTCTCAGATGGTGACACCAGTTTGAGAAAGTTCTAAAATCTTAAGGAAATAGAGACACACTGAAGGAGGTATGATATGAGACAGGCCTTAAGGTTTTCTACTCTGGCCCCATTTTCTTATTACTTTCTACTTCTTGAGTGTTGCTATCTTGTAATTGCCATGTCTTCTGCACTATGCTAAACTGTGTCCTCTTGGAACTTGAAGCTGGAATAAACCCTAAATGTTGTTTCAGTCAGGTAATTAGCAACTTATAAAGTAACATAGACAAGTGATTATTTTATCAGATTTAAATTTCAAAATTATGACTTAAGATAGGCAATGTAGAATCCTCAAAGGATGTTAGAGTACCATAGTAAGCAGCTACTGCGCAAGTGGCACTGGCATGTATTCCTTGGCAGTTAGTAGGTGCCCCTTCAACTTCACAGTTATAACAAACACATAATACTTCTACTGTCTCTGTAGATTTCTAAGTGGCATGGTCAATAGGCAAGATCAAATTGAGAAAAAGGTAGTATGGGTCAATTATGAGTTGAAGTTTTGAACTCATAGGATTCCCACTTCAATCATTTATTTTTATTTTATGGCAACACTGTTTACACTACATAGACCTACCTGTATCTGCTGCACTTTCATGACTCATATTATGCCATTGCCTTCAACAATTAAAAGTTAGTATTTCCTATGGTTATTCAGCTTCCCCAAAGGACAATTGTAAGTCATGTTTGGTAAGAAAAGGGGGAATGCTTTAGTAGGTAAGTGACTAAGTAAATACCACAACCATCTATTCACCAGACCCTCTTGCTGCAGGCATTTCTGTTAGAAGATAGATTATTCAGACTCATTAACATCTATAAGAAATGGCATATCATAAAGCTTTATCATGTACTTTTCATTTGAGTTAACCCTTCCACTAACCCTCCAGTTCCTCAGCTTTCACCGGCCACAATGTTTGAACCTTGCCACCACAACTTTTCCTTTTTCTCTCTTCGTATTTTACATATATTTTATCTACACTATAACCCAAGAAATTATGGAATTAGAGGGGAGACTAGAACACAAGTAACATGAAAGGAAGTGAAAAAATAATTAGTCTCAACAGTTTAAGAGGGGTGGAGGGCTGGGGAGAGGAGAAGATAGGGCATTTTTAACCAAAACTAAGAATATATGAAAATCCTTATGGAAATCCAAAAATGTTTAGCTAATTACAAAATATAAGGTATTTGAAGTATCCTACATGCATAGACAATGTTGTGCCCAGAAATCATGTGTTATTAATTAAAAATCTTAGTTTCAGGCCCAAGACATCCCCCTCTAAGTTATTGGTAAGGGAGTCCATAGAAGCACCCAAACCAACAGAGGCTTTTGGCTTTTCTCTTGATCATCCACTAAAACTAAATGTTAAAACACTTTGTTAAAGATACCACTGAATTTGAGTAGAGGACCTAGAGATGTCCACGTTGAACTGACTATGAAATTCTTTCCCTGATGGCTAGCTTACATGGTGCCAGAAGGTATTATTTAAGCTGGTGGGCAGAAAAAGACAGTAATGGACTGACCAGTCCTTGAACCATCCATTTTACAATCCCAACCTGACTGACAAGATGTGGCAATTGTTACAATAGATCTATGGAGAGTGAAGTAATTTTTGTCTGGATATAAGGTCTGAGAGATAAGTTCATGCTTGACACCATACAATTATTCAGAATCCCATGAGTGAAGATAACTAAGGCCCTAGGAGAGAACTTACTGTTGCTGTTTTGCTAAATTGTAATGCTACCATACTGTGTTCTAAATACTTAAATGTTTATACCAATATGTCTATGTTTCTTTCATTGTTGGCCAGAAACACAACTTTTTGCAATGGGTAATGGTATCCTCATGCCTATTCAAAGTTCACGTATAAGTAACTTGAAAGTCAGTTGCAGATGGGTCATATCTATCCATGTGCCCTCAACGAAGGCTCAGGAAAGATTACAAAAGGTGTACAGATAGGATATAGCTGGTGGATGAGGAGAAAAACTGTGAAGTATACACTTCAGAATATAACATGGCTACTGCACAAATCAACTTACATTAGCTGTGGTTACTTACACAAGATCAAGCCAGTTTGTTGGAAGAACTACTGGAGACTGTTGCCTGCTGCAAGATGAAAAGTCACTCTCCTTATGGGATATCATCCTGGTAGGTTGCCCAGGCTCCAGTGGATGACCTCACACCTATTCACATATTTACAGACTAATTGAGCTCAAGGAGTTATAAATATTAATAACAAAACAGGATGGGAAGATGGGAGCGAAGCAGGGTAGGGTTGCAAAAAATGTCAAAGGGAAGAAGTGGTACATAAGTATGATAAAATCATTGTGTAAATGCCTGAAATGTTCAAAGACTGATTACAAATATTATTTAAAAAATATACTACACCAATGAAAAACACAGTCTAAATGTCATCACAGGACATTATAAGATACATTCTCTTAAACTCATTTTATCATTTAAACTCATTTAACCTAAAATCATGTTATTAAGGATGGAACTGCTGATGCCATAGTCAACTGCAAAACATTCTTTCTGAACATAAATATATTTTAAAGTCAATACTGGAATTTGACTATATACATTCCCCTTCACAGTTACTTTGGAGAATGTTCTTTTATTGAGATAAGGCGACTTTCCATATTCCCAGAGTCACCAAAAGGACTGTATGCTAAACACAGACTTGATGTCATTTTAGTTGTCAGTTCAGAGCTATCCAAAAATTGTATAAAAGTTGGCATGAAGGACAGTAATGTTGGAACATAGAGTGGTGGTTCTAAAATATAGCTGGACACACTGTGTTTCAGGCCTTTCTCTTTAAGGGGAGTAAAGAATTCAAGGATTGTCTGGCCAGAAGCAGCCAAAAGATTTTGTTCTCCTAACTTTATAAATCAAACATATGTATCAAAAACATGACTAAACTATAACACACACACACACACACACACACACACACACACACACACACACCAGCTGGATATAGGAACTGAATAGGCAACCATGAAATGAACTGATTTTTCAGTGTGAGTAAATGACCTTCACTGTACCCTCCAGGTGCCTTGTTTTCCCAAGCATCTGAACATTCCTTCCCCTGCTGCAAACAGCTTGCATTAATCCAATGACTCTCATTAAGCATGGTGAATGTTCCTTTTGACATAGTAAAACTAAAGCTAGTGTACTGTGTGCATGCCAGTGGATAGACTTCTTTGCCGAAGGGGTTTTCCCTGCTGCATATAGAAGGTGCTTAACTTATGTCCTCTTGCCAGGAGATGATCACGCACTGTATATAAATGCATAAGTAATTTTATGGAGCATGACACTCCCTGTGGGTCTCTAGAGATATTAACCAGACTCCTCCATTTTCTAGACTTGAAGTTTCCATGAACTGAGGAACATGTAGCGTTCTTATTGATATAACCATTGAGTCCTACATCTGCTGTGACTGCAGAAAGGAGCACAACCCATGAACTCTGAAGGACACAGAGCAATAACCATTAGCATAAGAGCAACCAAATGTGATTTCCATAACTTCCTTTCAATGGAAAGATAAATCTATGCATATATAAACTCACACACATATACATATAAAAGGTTTACATTAACAATTTGCAGAAGAGATTTTAGATTTTGTAGCATTTGCCTCCCCATGATGCAAAGGACCATTGCCAAAGTCCTCACTATCAACAATTATTGTCATGTCTATCTAGAAAATATCTTTATATGCGGAGTCTGTGTCTTCTCATTTAAAAGACAGGGAACATCTATGTCCCCTTTCTTCCAAATGAGATAATAGAATAAACCCAGTCAAGGGAAAGGACTTGGAAACAGAAAGCAGATTTCATGTCCTGAGGAGGGGTTGGAGGATTCCAACAGAATGTAAATATCCCCAGCATATTTGCATAAGCATCATTTTACTACTACCTTTAGAGGAAAGTGTGTTCATCTGCACCCACAATTCTTAAGATTACTTTAAATTCTGAAGCTTGATAGTTGGTGCATTATACATGAGATAAGCCTAGTTTCACAGCTGGACAGTATAGGAGTACTTAGAATATTTTTGTGGATAATATAGTCCTCTAAAGCTTTATCTTTCTAAATTAGAAAAAGAAACGGGATGCATGAAGTATGATTTTTTTATTCTCCAGGAGTCTCAGATCGGTGTAGACCATAGTTAGAGTGATTCCAAATTTCTTGTTCTCTTTCTCACCTTTACAATGGAAACTTCATGGATTAAACTGCCAGTTCACACTTAGGCTAAACTGAGAAACTGAGAAGAACATTCCTGAAGACAGATAAAAGAAAATAATTTGATCTCCCATTCATCAGAAAGTGCTAAAAACAGAGATAGTGAATAAATAAACAAATAAATGTTTAATAACAATGATAATGATGATGATGATAAATGCTTACATAAGGAGATGCTGATTTCTCAATGACAGTATGTGATTGACAGCTCAGTGACAGTGGTCAGGCCAGCCCTAGGCAGTATGCCAGAACCCTTTCTGCTTTATGGGAAAAGGGCTTTTGCTATCTAATCCTATCAAGTTGTCATTTGTAGATGACACCATTGTCAATTCTCTGGCAAGGAATCAAGGCCCAAGAAGTCATGTGATGACTATTTAATGTATAATTTTAATCTGTGAAACCTTTCTTTCAGAAAGAATATCAAGAATGCAAACAATACGTGAATTGTAAAGTCTAAATTATTTTACTATTGAAATGTTCTTGCTATTTCTGCTCTCTGTTATTGGATTTTATTCCACTAAAGCAAGGTCAGTAAGTTTTCCCTGCCACAGCCAGATCATCTTGTATTTTAGGTTTGTCCAGCATTCCACCTCAGTTCTAGCTGCTCATTTCTGCTATTGTTGCATGCAAGCTGTAGTGCATAACACATAGATATGGGAGTCTGGTTGGGATCCAATCAATCCAGACTATCATAAACCAACTTAATATAAATAGTTTTCATATGTCAGGAATTCTCTCTTCTCAAGCCTCATTCAAACATCCTGTCAAGTTTTCTTGGACCCACTTAAGCAGTCTTCAGTTCAGAATAACAGAAAAGCTTTCAGTTTTGCATTGTTTACAAGCATCATATGGGTGCACCTACTTATGTATGTGTGTACATTCTGTATCTCATTGTGTCATTTGTAAAATATCTTTTAATTTATTCTTGCATTTTTTATGTGTGTTCTCTTGGAAAACAGAGTGAGTTGTCCTTTCCTTTTCAGACTTTTATTTTTTTTTTAATTTAACAATTCATGATGAAGATGTGACATCAAGAAGTGTGGCTGTGTGCTAAGGAGGATTAAGATCTCAACTCTTTCAAATTTAAATAATGAATATGATAAGAGTATAAAATGTCTATAGTAGACATAACAGGGTCCCATTCTTGTAAATATAAAAACACTAGAGATACATTTTGATACTTGTTTAAATGCTCTATATTTGAGTACAAGATTGAGAAATGTTATTTTACTTTCAATGGGATAGGGCTCTTCCAAGCCATCTTTGTTTGTGGTCCAGACATCTCCAAGGGTATCAATTCATCTTGCATTCTAGTTAAAGACTGATGAGCAGACAATTGCTGGTCAATTTGATGTTTCTTAGTGAGGGGAACATTTTGACCTTTATTAAATTTTTAAATATAGTACTCTATGCTCAATACTATAATTAAAAAAATGTACTTGGACCACTTTAATAAAAGTTCTTGATGTCTGTCAATCTGGTTCAACTTAAGTTTCAATAACTTAATTGTCATGATAGGGTAAGCATGAGCTCACAAGTTGCCAAAATCAATAAGTCAACCTTTCTGTTTGGATAGGGTCTCTGTGATGCTATATCCTTTGCTATTTCAAATGAGAGATTGGCCACCTGCCTTGTATTTGCAAATGATCCTTTATTTTCATGTACAAGAGTAATCTAGCTGGCCTGATGCTGTCTTACAAGCCAGTATTCTGTGAGGTGTCAGTCTCTTAAATAAATTTCATATGCTGATAATCTAAGGATATTGTTTTCAATTATCACCCTAGAGAAGGTGTACTTTCAGATAGAACTAGGAAGAATTGTTATTGTCAACATCATAGATAAAAGTTATGAATATTCTTATTATTGGTTATTAGCTATTACACAATCTGGATGTTGGATTTCTTCCCTCAAAAAAAATAAACACTGAAGATTTTTGGTTTGTACATTAACAAGTCTACATTGCAGTTTGCCAGCACTGTCCTTGGATTTCCAAACAGCCTATTAAATTAAGCCAAACTTAAGAGAAGGTATGGAGTTATGGTCCAAACAGAATCATTTCCAAAGAAATGTAGATGAAATATATACTAGTGCATCACATACTGATATAAACTCATTTTTGTTAAGTTGGTCCAAACACTTCACAAACATATTGCTGATTACTTCTTTTTGTTAAAGGTTTATTTATTTTATTTATATGAGTACACTGTAGCTATCTTCAGACACAGCAGAAGAGCGTATCAGATTCCATTACAGATGGTTGTGAGCCACCATGTGGTTGCTGGGAATTGAACTCAGGAAGAGCAGTCAATGCTCTTAACCACATCAGCCCTGCTGATTACTTCTTAAACTCTTACAAACTCAGGTTTTACTCTGGTAACATAGGACACACTTGCTAATATCAAAGATCCATAGTATATTATAAGTTACCAAACATTTATTGAGAAAAGATTTTCCTGGTATCCATAGCAGTATATAACTGGAAAGGAGAGCATGCCACTCAAGTTTGAAAACACCAACAAAAAGTGTCTTAAGATACCCAGGAAGCTCATGGTTTTACATTTACTTACTCACACTTAGAATCAAATTAACTTTATGATAAATAAAATTCAACTTCAGTTGAAACAGAAATGAGTTAAACAATAGCTTTCTGTGTATGGACTATTTCTTAGTTTCCACACTAACTATATTTTGACATTTTCAACAACTAAAAAATGCACTTACATTACCTATAAGACAAAAGTAATACCATCCTTCCTTCCTCAATTCCTCTAAATTAGAGCATCTTAACCTGTAGGTCACAATACCTTTGGGGGATTAAATGACCCTATCACAGGGGTCATCTAGTACCATCATAAAACACAGATATTTATATTATGATTCACAACAGTAGAAAATTTCAGCTAAGAAGTTCCCATGTAAACAATTTTATATTTGGGGTCACTACAACATAAGAAACTGTTTTTAAGGAGTCCTAGCATTAGAAAAACTTAGAACCATTGCTGTAAATTAATGAGTCAAAGAGGAAATCCTGCAAACAAAGTATGCAAATATGGTAAATTATAAAGGAATAGTACTACACTGTCTTGGAACTCTAGCTTAAAGAATGTTATTTCTGGAAAACAGAGCTGTGTACAAGATTCTGACATACTGATAGACCTGATCATGAGTGAAATGAGCATGATGAATATTGACAAGCAATATCAATGTAATTTCTATAAAGAAATACTGTGTCATGTGATTAGAGTTTAACAATTTGTGTCCTATGGCATATTACTTAATAAAGCTTTGTCAATAATACCATTCCCATTTACAGAGATGTTACCTGAGTATCTAGGGTTGCACAGTTGCTAACTATCATAAACTAAATTCAACCACAGGGGACTTCAACATTAATGTTTTGTTCTCCTATCCATTCCTATCATGTATATTTATCAAATACTTCCTATGTTTAAAGAACTGCTCTCTGCTATATCTGGATCCTGTTCTACCTCTATAGAAGGACAAATTTCAATAAGAAAGCAAGTGGAATAAATTGTCTTGTGCAGCATATTTAAACTCAGAAAACAGAGATAATGAAAAGCTTTGCACCATGCTGAGTCTTGTGATGCTACAGGTCCTGACAGGGAGTCTGTCACATAAAGGATGCTTAATCAATAATCCCTGATGATAATGATGACCCTGTGAATTCCCTCATTTCAATGTACTACCAAGCAGTGCAATAGCACAGATGATTTTTTTTTCTTTTTTGGTGCATAGTTGGTGTTATGTGCTGAATCACATAGCCCCCAAATTAATATATTGAGAGCTGTGTGTGAGAGTCCTGACAACTTTCTATAAAAATTTGTCATTCTACCCACAGACAAGTTTAGTCCTTACAGTCTCATCAAGGAAACTTTCCTTTACAAAAGAGAGAGACCATTAAAGAAAAGCACAACCAATAAAAAAACAGAGTTCTGGAGTCCAGTTCTAATGGATTCAACTACTAAACATTCAAACACCAAAGGCTCTGTGAACCTTGTAATAGAGGGAGCAGAAAGATTGTGAGAAACAGAGGGTCAAGGAATTTGCTGTGAGATTCCTTCTCCTACTAATGTCAGAAGTTACATCCATAAACTCTCACCAAAATGGTTGCTCAGATAGAAGCTGACCAAGGAAGACACCAAAAAAAATATGCCAAACTGCATGGGGAAAAGCCCACAAGGTCTCAAACCTACATAAAGTACTATAGGCAATAGGGTAAGACTGGAAACAAGAGAGGTGGCCATCCCCAGAAAGGAGCACATCAACTAGTCATTCAATGCCAAATGGTCAGCCCTGAAAACATATGTACAAGTAACATTACATGGACTCAATACATTATTTGGGAATATACATTTATAAAAATAGATATTTTCAGAAGTAATTGATGAAAATATACTATGAATTTAAAGGAGAGCAGGAAAGGGTATATGGAAGAGTTCGGAGGAAGAAACGGAAAGTATGTTGCAATTAAAATGGAGTATCTGAGAAAATAGATAGTAAAAAGTAAAGGAATTAAGGATGGACAGACAGAAGGAAGAAAGGAAGGAAGGAAGGAAGGAACTGAATTCAAAACTGTACATCCCATATAAAATTCAGATAGTAGCTTGTATCAGTAACTAGAGTGCCAGGAGGCAGAAAAAGGCAGATAGATTCCTGGGGCTCACTAGCTAGTGAGTATAAACAAATTATAAGCTTTGGTGCCAGAGATTTTGTCTCAAAAATAAAGTAGAAAGCAACAGGAAAAACATGACATTTACATATGGTTTCTACACACATAAGTACTCCACACCCTCCCACACAGACAAGCATACACACAAAGAAAAAATCCTGAGAAACAATAGAAAAGAAAAATTACTGAAATAATCAAATTAATGTCAGTAGAGTGGGTCCTAATCCAATATGCCTGATGTCATTAAAAGAAGAGACAAGAGTACAAAAGTAAACAGAAATCATTACTTGAAGATACAGGGAGATGGTTTCTACCAATAAGTGGAGACAGGTGTCAGAATAAAATTCTGAAGTTGTAAAGAAATATGTCTCTGTGTTCCAAGACACATAGTTTACGGTATTTCATTACACTATTCCTAGCAATCTACTGTAGTTGGATTTAAAAGAAAAGTTTCAAACTCACAGTGAATTGTCTATTTATTTGATATATACTTACATACATTGAAAAAGTCTAAGAATCACCAGTGTCTTCAGACACTGATAAAAACATGGTATCAAAGGGGAGCAGAACAATATATGTTAGGTTATATGTAGAAAGTTTTACCTTCAGGATTGGTATATAATAATGTATTGTTCATTATTCTTTCTATTTACATAAAAACCTATTATGAAATCTAATTCATAATTTTAGATGTAGATAACTGCTTGCCTTCTCTTTGATTGTATTTTTACATCCAATTGTATAGTGGTATAATAGATTGGATTTCGGCTCAGTTGGCCTCCTCTAACTTCCTTAGATATATAATGATGGGGATGGGCCTTAAATAGTATCCTACTGTAGAAAACATCCCTATATATTTATTTTCATTACACATAGTGTATTAAGGTAGTGCCATGTCACCTTTTCTCTTTCAGGGTCGTCTGGGTACCAATATTTTAAAACAATTCTTAGGCCACCTAGAATTCAAGAATGCTTTTGATATCATTGGGACATGATAGTTTTTTTTTTTGTTGTTGTTGTTTTATAAAAACCATAAATTATTTTTCTTCTGTAACTTATGGTTGCACTAGAGTTCTTTACTTAGTTTGATCCACTGTTTCTGTGAAGAACTGCACACTGAGACGACCAGTTACTATACAATATTCATTCTGTCTTCATTTAAGTCAAACAACATTTGAGGATAGGCATGTGCCTAATAGAAACTATGTTTCCCTGTATATTTGCAAGCAAATGTGGCCATGTGCCTGAATGCTGGGCATTGAACTGTAAACATAATTCATTGGGAAACATTCTGGAAGTAGTCTTGTTCTTTACCTTTTGTTGTCACATTCTCTCCATGAAAGCCATTGAGACTGGAATGCATAGGAAAGTGATGATAAACTTGCTACCTGATGGATCTAGAGTGAATAACTGGAGTACTTGTGGTAAATGTGAATGTTTATTAATTTGAACATCTCTACTTTATAAGTTCTCCTGTACAGAAGAATTTAACCCTAAGTGCTCTTCCTTAACTCAGGAATGAACTCTTAAATCAACTGTAAAGCAGTTTCTACCCTAGAATCTTGTTCTATCTCGCACCTCCTTAGGAATAGAAAATAAATATTCCCTACTTTTGGATTCCTTCCAAATCTACCTTTATTATCTTCTTTGTTTATTCTGGAACATAGCCAACATGTGACTGAGAAGCATGGAGTTTCATATAAAAAAATAGTACTTAGTATCTCCTTAGATCTTTTCTCTACATGGCTCTCTCCAGCCACTATTAATGTTTTATATTGAGCGATGTACAATGCTGGAGAGCTTGATTGGCTAAATTGCATTGGTACATTGGTCTATGTGTGAACTTAGCACTTTAATTATTGTCTATAGGTTTTCCATTTCCCATTTGTAAAGAAAAGAGTCCACCAATTCACATGGAAATAATGTAAAGTATGTTGGGCATATTAAGTGTCCAATATGATTCAACAATCATTATTGAAATCTCCCATTTCAAGAAGGGGAATTTTAGTGATACATCCTTGTTTCTGCTATTAAAGTTCTTGCAATTTCTTAGGAAATCAAACTTTTCAACCTGACAAGACAGTACTTCACCCAATTCCCTGTTATAGACATTACCTTGTAAACAGTGAGTTAAGAGAGGCCTCACTGAAAGAGAAATCACAAGGCATAAGCATTACAAGAAAGACAAACATTTAAAAATATAATGCACTTCTCTAATTTACCAAACTATACAGAAGACTGTACAAAGAATCAACAGTTGATCCCCATGAAAAGGTGCTAGGGTTTACCAAGGTAACCAATGACCACCCTTTGCTTGGGGTCACAATGTGTCAGATAGATATAGAATTGAAATCTGAGTTCCCTTTCTTTAATAATGCAAGTGGCATAATTTTTCCTTTTTATATAACTCTATTACCAGGTTAACCTAATTCACCTTCAGGTTCTCACTTTATTCAGATGCAAAATGGGAATGATATTACAAAGTACCTTGGATACTGTACTTGGCAAGAAGAAACAGTCCTAACTAACAATAAATATTCTTCCTTTTCATTTTATGTTATACTAGAGAGCTAAATGCCTACAGCATTAAATACCCAGGAATTAGGGCAGAACTTACCATGTATGCATCGTCAGTCATTTATGACCTGAATGAAACTTTTAACAAAAACAAATGGCATACTGCACCTTCAACAGTGATATGCAGAAACCTTCTATAAAAAGACCCTATTTTAAAACCATTGAAAAGAAACTCTATCACTCTAGTTGAATGAACACAGTCATCAGCCACTGAAAATGGAAATTAGTTACCAGACGGTCCCTGGAAACCTGTGGAGAAATGACTTAATAATCATGGTGTCTAAGACAGAGGTTTCCTTTTATACCTCAGCAAATAAAAAGAAATGTGAAAAATATACCTCCTTGGGCTTTTAGAAATAGCTTACTTAAAACTAACATACTTATAACAGATATACACAATTGAAAAGTGAGTAGGGAAAATATTCTGTATTCCAAAGAAGAGAACATTGAATCACATATTATAGAAAATACTACATCTATTTTAATAAGTATAGACATTCAGTTATCCATTGAGGTCAAGAGGTAAAATTTCTTTATTAATCAAGCATTCTACCTACTAGAGGAAAACAACTCTTTTACCTGCTAT
The DNA here is from genome assembly GCF_011762505.2 of Arvicanthis niloticus. Taxonomy (NCBI): domain Eukaryota; kingdom Metazoa; phylum Chordata; class Mammalia; order Rodentia; family Muridae; genus Arvicanthis; species Arvicanthis niloticus. The sequence continues at coordinate 53,960,503 of NC_047664.1, read as the reverse complement.
CAATTTTTCTAAAAGACTCTTGCATTGTTCATTCCCATTTATAAGTCCTATTTCTGTGAATTTGTAGCTAGAGGGAAGTACACTTAAGAAGATATACCAAGGCTACCACCCTCATCCTCAGCTCTAGCCTTCCCTGCGTCCAGAGAAATTAAGCATTTCCTTTGAAAATGTAACTGTGAAACTGGTACAGAATATGTCTGTGAATTTGCCACATAGAAGCACAAAGTATCTCAAACCAGTAAAAGAAAGTAAAATTTGTTGATTGCCTTGTGAAATGTATAAGAAAGAAGGAAATGATGAATTCAGTGGTAGATTGAGTCACAAAGTGAAGTGAAAAGGAGCAAAGAACACATCTTAACGGTACCCATTAGAAAACAAAGAAGAAAGAAGAGCAATGAATTTAGCCAATAGAGATCATCTCAGTGTCAGAAGTGAATGTAATTAAATATTGACCTCCTTATTGTTATGATCAAGAATCCAGCAGAAATGTCTTTATCATTCGATGGCGAAGTCAATCATGATGGCAACTCTCTCTACCACTTATCAATTTTATAAATTTTGTAACCAGCAGAATTTGCATCAAAGTGCTTCCAGAAAAGGAACTTTCTTGAAGCCAAAAGCCAAGGTCAATGTAGCATCAAGACTGGTTTCTGACAAGTTCTTGCTTCCTATATTGCCATGTTGACTTACTGCACCTTCTCTGTGTAGACATGCTCTTGGGGTTCTTTTTCTCTTTGTATTAGTAAAATTTATTTAATTTTAATTACTACCATTTGGCCCTGACTTTAAATACAGTTCCAATTAGAGTCAGATCTTTAATGAACAAATTCAGAGAAGTTGTGTCCCAGCCCATAATACGTATGTGCTCATGTGAGTTAGCCAGCATCTACTCAGTAGAGGAAACTGAATTATGGAATAACATGTAACTGAAATGTTGCTCTTGCAAGTTGCTATTAGTACTATTTATTACTCCCCATTGATATCACTATATTTTGATACCCTTTAAAGACCTTTAAAGATTGTTATAAAAAAGTTTCCTAATATATATATATATATATATATATATATATATATATATATATATGCATAAAATGAGTAAAGGAGTTATCTAGAACAAGGAAACAGTAGCCCTACCAGATACCAGAGACTAACAAATATAAAGTCTGTATCTGCAATGGATTATTTCTTTTAGAACTGTTGGCCAATGACCTACTGACTCATGAATATTACCAGTTTTTGCTTTTGTTCACAGTTATGCTTTGGAATTTGATTATAAGTCCTTATTGCAAACCAAACTTATACTGACTTTGGAATACACCACTGGCATAGGTGCAAGTAATAACTTACAGAATGCTTAATCCTAACTGTAATAAAAAAATAATATAGCCGGGCAGTGGTGTCACACGCCTTTAATCCCAGCACTTGGGAGGCAGAGGCAGGCGGATTTCTGAGTTTGAGGCCAGCCTGGTCTACAGAGTGAGTTCCAGGACAGCCAAGGCTATACAGAGAAACCCTGTCTCGAACAATCAAAAAAAAAAAATAGCCTTCATACATATCACAAGATTCAGGGGTCATTGCAGAAGTAGGAGCAGACAAAGTTTAAGATCAAGAGCAGTGGATAATTCCAAGGAAATAATGACTTCTAAACAAAGCAGAACAACTGCACATCTGAACTGGCAGCTGTTGAGAGAGTGTCCACAAAATCTGTGCAAGCCCAAGCTAGTCCAAATTGTAACATAGACAGGAGAGTTTAGCGTACAACTCCCACCACCCACTCTGCAACTTCCAATTAGTGAAGTTCACAATTCACTATTCACAATTGTAAGGTTCTTGGAAAGAGAGAGAGAGAGATTTTTTTCAAGAGTGCAGTTAGGGGCTGGAGGGACAGCTTAGTGCTTAAGACCACCAGTTGCTTTTCCAGAGGACCTGGCTTCAATCCCCAACACCCATATGGCAGCTCACAACTGTCTGTAACTCTAGTTCTAGGGGATCTGACACCAATGAACATGGAATAAAATTAAACAAATTATTAAAATAAAGTATGTGGTCATTGATAATTGAATCACACTTAAGTGTAGCCCACACATGTTAGAATGCTTGATACTATAAATTGGCCTTGATGAGTTAAAAGATAGATAGATAGATAGATAGATAGATAGATAGATAGATAGATAGACGGACAGATAGACGGACAGATAGATAAAGTTGGATGGCATGGAAGCATATATTTTTAAAGATTAGCAGCAAGGGTAAACATTATCAAACATATCTAACAGTTTCAAAGAGCTAATAAATATTTATGATACATAAGCTATATACACAGTTATGTAATATTGATATCAGGTTGATGTTTTTAATGACCTGCTAATATTTTGACAGTACAATGAGGAATATTCATCAAAAAGAAATGATCAGTTTGATAAAACCTGTAAATTTTGGCTTTTACCATGATCTCCTATGTTAGAATTTTTGAGAAAATAACTATTTTAAATAATTTGCTAGGCCTTTTATTTGTAGAAAACAGACTACAAGAGGTTTTTTTTTTTTAATTTTCTGAAATTCACTTGAGCTTCAGGATACTAATTTTATAAATATTTCTTTAAATTCCAAATAGAAATAGGAGTGAAAGAATTCCTTGTGTGATAGCTAGGTTTAAGTTAAGGATTTCTAAATAGTGTCTCCAATATCAAGCAATTTAGCTTTACATGTCCCTTGTAATTCTATAGTTTGTCTCCATTTACCTCTGGAACCTATAGAGCTCAAGTTTATTTATGTCCCCAAAATACAATTCTAAAATGTTGTAAAATAGAAATCTGATCACTTACCCTATGGAATTAATTTAACAGTTTTCTAACAATCCCAAGATGTTAATTCTTAGAATAAGGAAAAATAAAATATGATTTTACTGTAGGCATTTGTGTATTAATCATGTACTTTCAAGCAGCAAATATGATATTACTTAACATAGAGTTGTGAAAGAAGTTAAATACATCTCTGCTGAAACTATATGAACTGACCGTCTTTCTCCATTGCTATTATTTCATTAATGGTTCTACCTCACAATGATCATTAAAGCCAGGCTTAAAATTTCAAGCCTTAGACCCTATAATATGCTAAACATGCTTATAATCATGGAATTTACCAACCATCTCAAGCATCACCTACCCCAGATAAAGGACTCAGACACTACCCAATTAGTAGGGCAACACCATCATGTAACTTGGAATGACTTAGCACAGGACAGCAGATCTTAGGAAAAGAAATGCCAACATTCCCAAAGACCTGTCAGACCCTGGCAATAACTATTTTATATGCTACCTAACTTTATTCCTCTGGATTCTAGCCTTTATTGTGCTTCAACTCCTCTCCAGTGCCTCTAATTTGTTTAGGTAACTGAGTTTTCTGCACCTCTACTTGTGTTTGACCTGATGTCCCACCTGAACGTTCTATCTGGTCCATGCTGCTCTTTCATCTACCTCTTTAGATGTCATGTAAGCCACATTTCAACAGGTGTTCTTGACATTTTGTAGCAATTTCTTAAATACTAATAATACTTACACAACACCTAGAAGTTGTGATAACATTGGGGAAAATGTTGTTATTATTTCCTGTTTTTTGTTTATGTCAGATAAAATCAACATTATCAAATGTGAAAAGCACACATGAACCTGACTTTCTATCTTTATGTTTCCATGATTCCAATTAGACTTTAGATTCCTGGAGAAAACATTTTTTTTTTAATTTTATAACTCTGACAGATCACTGTCTAGTGTCTTGTGGGATTTAAAATCTAATGAGTTAGTGAATAAATAAATGGCTCATGAAATAACATTAAAAATAAAAAATACAATAAAGAATAAGTAGAGAGAGAAAAGAGAAAGAATGAGTAAATGAGTGTATGAATAAATGTAAGACACCTATGATGACAATTTTTATGGTAAGATAAACAATTACCACACAAACTATTGTGAAGTAACTGAAATTGCTAGGCTTGAAAACAGGAAATTCAAGTTGTAATCTTCCATCCAGCTCTTTAGGTTGATAAGCAAAGAAACATTAAATACCACACAGGAGGCAAGGCGGCTGGCTGAGTGTTGCCTGGTATCTTCAGATAATCACAGACAACAATCAATGCATATGCGTAGAATAAAATTTCCAGAACCCATCGCCTACAGGTATCACTTATGGCATCCCCATCTTATGAAAATTCCCTTGATGAAAATGTAAAAGGTTATATTGGGGAAATAAATGAACCAGATTGACCTACAACCATTTAAACAAATATAATCTTATCAGAGAGTGCTGTGTTGGTACTTCTGTTTTCAACAGATAATCTCTAGAGCATTGATGTAAACAAGCAAATTAATCATATTGCAGAATGATGGGCAATTTAGAAATGAAGATTTGACACCTGTATATTCAAACACAATTCTAGAAAAAAAAACATGAGGTATCACTTATGGCATCCCCATCTTATGAAAATTCCCTTGATGAAAATGTAAAAGCTGAGATAGGTCCTGAAGGTCCATTTCTTCTTATTGACAATGTATTTGTTGTTGATATAATCGAGTGATAAAAATTGAATCTTGTTATTATTGTACATAATCATTTCTTAAAATTTTATCTGTATAAATATTTAATCTACCATTAAAACACAGTCTACCTCATTTATAATAACAATAAAATATTTTGCTTCTGCTCTGTCTAAAATCTCCTATTGAAGATCTTGGAAATATTTTTAGTTTCACAATTTTTTCTAACCTTGAATGTAATGATTATTTGGGAGCTAAAATACTTACTTTCACACTAATCCAATTTAGGGATGTTTCTATGGTTTGAATCTTTGTGTATTGTTAGAAACTTTTAAAGTTGTTGGAGATCCCATGAAGCCTCTGGGTTCTACTTTTAAAATATACTCTGCATTTGCTACTACTGGTCACTAGCTCTCCATTCCCAGCCTTTTCCCATCTCCACTATTTGTCTCCTAGACAGTAGCCAGTTTGGACCCTGTAATCTCTTCTTTAAAGGAAAGTTAGAGAAACTCTACATTGTCTTCCATTTATATGATTCCTCTCACCTTTCACTGGCTTCTTATTCTAATTTGCAAAGCCAAGACCTATCTATACAGCCAGACATATCTCTGAGCCCAACTCTTCCATTCTGCCTCCTCCAGCCTTCTTAATACTTAGCATTTCTGCTACCTTTTCTTCAGGGAACAGTCTACCCTGTTTGGCTGTTACACCTGCTCTCCTACCAACTTTGAGCGTATTTATCTTTCCTTTGCAGACAACTCCAACTACCTGGTAATTTAGACCTTGACTTCAAGCCTTTAGAGAGAAGTTATTCAATATTTCATAAGAGTATTTATTACTGTCTCATAGTCTATCTCAGTTAAATACATCATTCCATGAAGTTTTCTGTTTGTTTTTGTTTTTTATTCGTTTTATGCACTATTATATACCACTTGATCCTTGTTCAAAAAGGGCCTTTTCACTTCTTTATTCTTTACAGTGCAATTGTTATGGAATTTTTATGGAAGATAGAAATTTTATGGTAGAATTGATATTGTGATCTAAATATACTTAAACAAAATTCATGACTTCTTTGAGTGTTCCCCCCCCCCCCCAGGCTCACGAAGCTAGGATTCATATGTAAGCATTCATTACCATCAAGTCAGAACACTGGACTAAAATTATCTTATGACGAACATTGTCCATGAAAGTTTATGGAAATAGTTAAGGGTATATTTGTTATTTTACTTTCTGAGAGTTTTTTTAAAGCTGAGTCTTCTTTTCCATCCTTCTGCTTCTCCACTCCCTCCTCCTCTCTCTCCTCCTCTTCTTCCTTCTGCTCTTCCTTTTTCCCCTCTTCTCTTTTAGTTCTTTTCCAAATCACAGAGCAAGAAGTGCATGAGTAAGAAGTTATTGTCTGAGTTTATGCTTACCAATGATGTTATGGTTTGCTATATAATGACTATGTGTGGACCTGTGCAATGTCAAATTATTATGCTACATGTGAGAAAGGCCATGTTTCACTGCGTGCTTCTGGGCAGTTCTATTCTCTGCATAGATGTTCTTGGGTTGGAGGAAAATGTAAGGGTCATTCTTCTGAAACATAAACAGTTTATTTCTTGAGATGTCTCTGAAAATTGTTAAAGGGAGTTTTACATTCTATACCTTTTAAAAATGATTATATTAAACCCATGCTCTCCCGGAGCTGTAAGAGCCAGAGGCAGTAGATGGATCTTTTAGGAACACAAGGGCTGACACACATATGAATTTCCTGGAAGTGTGACAGCAGTACAAGACCTGAAGAAGAAAAAAAAATCCAGCATGTTGAAGGAGAAATGTACACAAATTCCTACCCTTAACCAAGAAGCTATTTGGTTACTTGCAATAGATACTTGCTGTGGAAAAGAAAATTATTCTCTTCCAAAGGAATGACACTGGGTTTCACAACACTTTGTGGCAAGCTCTATGCCCAAGAAAAGTTGGCCAACAGAAAATGGACATAAGATTTATGTGTAGTTTTTGTTATTTCGTTTTAGTACTTTTGCTTTATTATTTGTTTGGATTTTTCATTTTTATTTATTTTTTAAAAGAGAGGGAGGGAAAGAACCTGAACTTGGGTTGATTGAAAAGGTGGATTTGTGAGGATTTGGGCAGAGGAAAGAATATCATCCAAATATAGTTCATGAAAATATTTTTAATTAATTAAAAGGACTATGAATTCCAAGGCTGAAGACATGTCATATATTTTGGATACCAGAAAAATTCACTGAATTAAGCACATTGCAATCTGTTATTTCTTGTCATTCACATTTTAATGATCAACCAGGCGTGTTGTTTTCCATATTGTGTGTTATTATCAATCATCACTCTATCATATCATCAATAAAATAGTCTCAGAACTGTTCCACAGATGGATCTAGAGGGCTTGGTTACTAATGTGTGACTAAGTTCTTTTGCTTTGCTCCCACATGAATGATGTAAATGCCACAAAGACACCCAACCCAGTATGGTGCCTTGATAGGCAGTTTTTCTTTGGTTTATAGGAGGCCCTGAGCTTGGGTACAGCTCCAACCCCGGGAGTAACTCATCCAAGCATCTATTAAGCTATGAGATGTGTGTCCTTGTCTCACTTTCTCGCTTGAAGGCATCCATTTATGCTTATTTCCATCCTTCAATTGATGGATTGGTACTGGAACTGATATACGTCATTTGTTTTTCCATCCAGTCCCTCTGTAGCAGTCATGGATTCACTTCTGGTGCCAGATTGAGTCCAGGGCGATTTTAAACTCTAATAAAGCAAGGAAAATCTCTCCTCCCAGTTGGATTTTTCCTACATATTTGTTAATATGCAGCAATCTGGGGAGAGATGAAGTCGGTGGCTCATTTTCAAGGGAAGAATCCAATTTGGATTTATGGATGTTGCTGTCACCAGGGCGACGTCGCTTTATTCTTTCACCAAGGATGCAGCGTCAGGGTTTACTGCCGGTGCAGCTAATGGAGATCTCTCAGGCTGTTTGGGTTGAGAGCTTTTCTGTTTTTATGTATTGGAGTAATTACCCCTCCTGTCCATATCTCAGGAAGTGTCTGGATTGGAGGATTAGGATAAACATCTTCAGTCAGGCTTTCTGAGTGTGATCAATGTGGGGTGTTAGCATCTCATTTGATGTGTTTTTATCAAGGCTATGGGGTTTCCTAACTCTCCCTTTGAAGGAACTCTCTTTCATTTCTCGAATCACCAGGGCTTGGCTTAAAAGACTGGGACAAACTTAAGGATACTTTTGCAAACAATTTCTGTGTTTGAGGTTTAGCTTAGTCTCTGTTTCTGCCTGAATCCATCCCTAAGTACCTACAGGTGGGTGCAAACTCCGTCTCTCACACCATTTTCCCCTAGAAGTGAGGATATTATAGGCTAGAAAGAGCACTGTGTATTAAATACAACATTTGTGTTGCAGACGTTTTTGAAAATAGACTATATTTAAGAGAAGTTTTACGTTCTTGACACAAACTTTGCCGAGGAAACAAACCCACTTCATCTCCTGTCTTCGTATATGAATTGCATCCAACATGAAAAGATTCCAACAGGAGTATACCCGGTAGAAATGATGGAATCCCAGCAACACAAAATTACTACACAAAGTACAATTTATATTAGGGTTCCCTGTTGGTTTGTACTTTGTATTGCTTGCACAAATGTGCAAGGAGACATCTGTGTTCACAGTAGTATCATTTGGAACAATCTTGTCCCCAACATCTTCTGCTCTCCCAAATCATCCCTCTCCTGCAAACACTGTCTCTATAGGTTTGTCTTTCATAGAATGACATACAGTTGGAAGTAAACAATAGATAGGCTTTTGCCAACTGGGCTATTTGACTCAGTAACATACAATATTTATTAGTGCTCTCCATGATTCTTTTGGCAAAGTTATACCACTTTGTCTTAGCCCTGAGTAATAGTCTGTTAGCTGAATATACCACAGTAACTCTTTTATTTACTGAAGGGGTTTTTCCCTTCAGTTTTTCTGTGTGAATTTTGGAAATTAAAGGTCTTGTTTGTATATGCTAGTTCTTTTTATATTACCACTTGAAAAGACTATGTTTACTCCACTCTATTGTGATTTACCACATGATTCAGTACTACCACTCTTGGGCAAATACCCCAAAGACTATATCCTACTATAGAGTTACCTCTCATCAACATTAAATGCTTCTATATTCACAAAAGGCCAGAAATGAAAACAGCTTTGATGTTTATCACCTGATGAATGAATAAGAAAAAATATCATTTATTTCCACAATGGAATATTCTTATGCTACTAAGAAAAATGAAATTTGTATCTCAATAGATGAAACTTGAAGTAGGCCAGACCCAGACCCAGATAAATGTCACATATTCCCCCTCATTTGTGAATGTTAGCTTTGATATATATGCATATATATGCATATATATATGCATGTATATTTCACTTGCAATATACATATATATTAACAAATTACTAAAGGACCATAGGTGGAATTTTAAAGAAGAAGAGATAGAAACATTGTCAAAGAGATTAAAGTGAATAATGAGGAAAGCAGAGGTAGATTAGAGTTGTGGATGGGAGGGTAAATTAAATAGTGAAATATGGGAAAAAGCTTTTGAAACAGTAATGTGTGAACTTACAACTGTTTGGCCTTGGGTTTTTATCTAAATTTTAAAATCTTTTATTCTCCTGGAACATTAAGATATTTTATTTTGAAGAACACACAGAAAATGTCTTCAGTTGTGCCCTGATGTGTTTTCCTCAATGTTCTTTATGAAAGAAATGAATTAACTGTACATTCACTTCAAAGTCAACAATTATTTATCTACATAGAACTGGGTCCCTATTGAAGTCACCAAAGTAAAGTAGGATACAATTAGACAATAGAAGAGCTGTCTATTCTATCTGTTCCTTCCTGGTCTACACTGCTCAGAAATTTCCTAACCCGACAGATTCTGTTCTGGGTCAGAATTATGGATACAGAGATAGGTCTCAACAAACTCCCAATTCTTCAGAGTATGGGGTATGTGATTATTCATTTTATGACTCAGGTATTATATACAGTACCTGATCTATCAATACTATACTCAAGCTTGCAGAATGTTTGAAGTTACTTTTTATTTCCACCTACCACTCTTCTACATATCTTAACTTTTATTGATAATAATTTATTAGGGTTTGAATTCCAATGGAACCAGAGAGCCATTTTGTCCATGCCCCAGTTAAAGTCATTATATCAAGCTAACATTTTGAATACTGCCTTGCTTTAGTCAGTGCAATACTTTAGAAAGAAAACAGTATCTGGCCACGTCTTTTTTTTCTGACATGAGACAAATATTAGACTCTAAATGAAAGAGCAATTTTCCACCTGCAGGCCAAAGCACACAAAATGCTAATGAAAACTACAAATTACAATTGCAAGAATGCCTAGAAATGATGAGGAGAGTGAAGTTGTTACAACAGTTCTACCTCATTTCAGCCCCTTTCTTAGGCCTTTTAAAGAGTTGAATGCCAGGAAACAAGGATAAAAATGCAGGTTAATTTTATCATTGGCTCAAGCCTCTACAACTAGCTTTTAAAGAAAACAACAATTCCCCCCCCCCAACAGGAAAAACAGGAAAAACAAAACACAGGAGGTGGTTACAATATACAAATCTACCCCATTGAGTTAAAGTACCTTCATGATAAGGAAAGAACAGTTTTGCATGAATGCTTCTTATAGAAAGCACTTAACAGTTACCCAAGACAAATTACAGCAGAGGGTGATTTAACTTAGGGGATGAGTCATCCTGTGTGGTTAGAACCACCACTAGTGAAAGCCTTTTAATTTAGCCTTCACAAAAGCAGAAAACACTGTAAGATTTTGAGAGTGCCAGCTGCACTGACAAGATGCATTAAGCTCTCTAGGTAAATGACTAAATCACAAGATTGAAGGATGGTCAGTTTGATTTAAAATGATTCAGATGAGTTGCTATCAAGTTCCAAAGTTTCTATTGAGATCATCCTTGATCCATACTTTTTCCTCTCCATGTATCATAAGACACACTTATACTCATATATGCAATGCATGAATCTCATGCCAAACCAAATCCACAGTGACATCACCTTAAACTCTGAGTAATGTAGTGAGGACAGAAATAGAATTGGCCATGATATGATTCCATGTAAGCACATTAGTGATGCTTACTTAATCTTGTGGCATCAAGCCATTCTCTGCACTAAAAGTTATGTTAGCTTTGTGACTTACATTTTGAAGAAACTTTGATCTTTGGAGAAAGCTACACTTTGAGTTATTGATTACTATATTGATTATATCTCTGTTGCCTTTTTCAGACTATTTAAAGGTAACTAGAAATATATAAACATGTTAAGAGATTCCATTACTATACTGTGATAGTCATTACATATTGATTGTAGTGTTTCTGTTAACATGAAACTAGACTTCAAAATCCCTAGGAAGATACACTAAGAAGACAAAACAAATCAACTTGAATGATGTGTGAATTCAGATTTTTATCCACAATGACAAGCCACAAAAAATCGAGATATTAAGTCTCATGTCTCACCCTTAGCCAAAAAACCATTTGCTAACTGGAGATTATTCCATACCATGATGGCTACCACTGGTTGCCCAGTTGACCCAATCTAGAATTACCTATGAAAAAAGCCTCTGAGTATATCTATTAAGGATTATCTGGATTAGGTTTATGGCTAGGTATGGCTGTGATGAATTTTGTTGATTATGTTAGTTAATTAAGATGAAAAGATTCATCCTAACACAGATTGTATAAAAGAGTGTAATCTACTTCAACACAAGCATTCTTTCCTCTCTTTCTGACTCTGAACACAATGTGACTAAATGTTTCATATCTCTGCAAACTGTCGTAACTCCTTTACCAGGATGGAATAAATCTTTGAACTGAGACAAAAAAAATAAGAATTTCCATTCTTAAGCTGTTTTAATTAGAGTACATTGTTATAGCAACATGCAAAATAACCATTATAAATATCAATTATCAATAGAAGTTCCTATTTAAAATACTACTTTATATTCTAGTATTCTCATGGGTTGACTTTATATTTTTTTATTATATACCATAAAACCCCAGCACTATGGGACCCAATGTAGTATATTCAATGAAAAAAAAAAAAGTAATTGACCGATTAGTAAGAATTCTATTGATTTACTTAGATTATAAATGTTGGACAAAGAAAATAATTTTATACTAAAGGCTAAAATATTTATGTTCTATTCCCCAATATACTTGCAAATACCTAAATTGGGACACAAGTACTCAGTTTCTGTGGATGTTAGTTTTCTTAGCAAAAAATTGAGGTTAAGAACAAACTATTTTCTTTATTAGAAGAAAAAAGGATTAGGTTAATACATTTGCATGAACAGGTTTGTCCACAGCAGGCTCATGGTCAGACACTTTGAAAAGACTGAAGTGTCATCATTTTTAAAATGAAATCTCCTTTTCTGTTCTTCCAGTTTAACAATTAACTTTCAAAACTTTTTATTAAATACATTTTGATCATATTTTTCCCCTCTTCAAATTCCATCAAGCTGCTCTTCTACCCCCTTCATCTACTCAACTTCATGGTCTTTTTCTTTCTTAAAGAAACTGCAAAACAAATTTTAAAAAAACAAAAAATACACAAGGCAACAAACAGAAAACAACCAACCCAACAAACAAACAGAGCCAAAACATAGAGTCTATTTTGTTTTATTCAACTACTGCTAAGCCTAGCCAGGAGTGTGTTTATTATATCTAGTATCACTTCATTAAAGAAAATTAATTATTTTTCTTCTCCCCACTCATAACAATTACAAGTACCTTCTTCTCTAAGGGTGGGACTTTATACCTAATTTCCTTCTATGTGCAGGGATTTTGTATGGCTTGAGTTCAGTAAGATCTTGTGAATGTTGCCCCATTAGTGTTTAATCTCTCTATCTCCTATGTTTGTTTCTTAAAAATTGACTAGCTAAATGTTCTAAAACTTATAGATGGATATTGAAAAGTATTGTACAATGAATATTATTCAGCCATAAAGAGAAACAAAATCATGGAATGTGCAAGTACCTTTATGAAAATACAAATATTATACTGAATGAGGTAACCCACATCCAGAAAGAAAAACACTCTATGCTCTTTCCACCTTGTGTATTTTAGCTCAGAATCTTTAGATATGTGTAGAGACCTTGGAGTATCTGAAGATACTATGAAATATATATATATATATATATATATATATATATATATATATCTTCTTCATACTCCTTTTTGATATCCTTCACTTCTTTAAAACAAGCATGAAAAGTTTAGAGAGATTCTCTAGAGATATTTTTTACTTGAAATACATACATATTAGTTTTTATAGTTAAAGATGCCACTGAAGGATATCCTAGGACTTGCATATATATATATATATACATATATATACATATATATGTATATATATATATATATGTATATATATATATATATTGATGCAGAAGTATCAGAGATGGAAATATAGGAGGGAAGGAAGTAGGGAGAGAAAGAAAAGAAAATGATGGGGATAGGTAGAGAGGAAGGTTGACTCTGAAAGGTGTTGAAGAAAAGGGAAAATGTTGGGGTATGAATATGATCAAGATACATTTATTAACTGTTCAAAGAATTAATAAAATTTAAAATATTATAGAGAAGTTAAGCAGTTTTATTTACTTCCAGAAATTACTATTACAAACTGAGAAGTTCTACTGTCTAATCCTCAACTTTTCTCATCCATACCATATTTCCTCTTGTTATTTGTATTCCAGAATTCCCTTCACCAGAAGTTCACCATGTCTGCATTTGAAATTCTCTACCATATCACCAAATTCTCTTCCTGAAGTGCTCTCTTGGAACTCTGCATCTCTGTGGAAGAGGTTATAAAATTTTAAAATTTGGGTGCGTCTACTTGTCTCCCCCTATTGCTTAAAATAATAGATGATTGAGGTATACCTGGATTGTCTTCAAGGGATGTACTAGCATGTTCTAAAATATTGAGATGATATATTCTCCCTTTGAAAGCAAGTCCTAGGATGCCCTTCTGTGGCATCTTTAACCTGTACAACTATAAAAACCAATATGTATGCATTTCAAGTAAAAAATATCTCTAGAGAATCTCCCTAAAGTTTTCATGCTTTTTTTTAAAAGAAATGAAGGCTATCAAAAAGGAGTATGAAGAAGAAAGCTGTAATCCTATGATGTCAATTATTTTAAAGGAGAATAGATTATCATATTTTAAGACTAAAATAATAATGTTCCTTCATGTTACTCTTCTAATGATCTGCATATATTACTAGGGAACCTGTGACCACAATTTTTAGAGTCATGCTCCTGGTCTTTAGTTCTTTATAAGAATCCTGACTTCAACAAGTACTTGATTGGCACTTAACAATTTTTAAAGGAAATATTTTCAAACTCTGGCCTTTTTAATTGACTTTCCTTATCTTCAAATTTTCTTTACATCCACCTTCATATAGGTATGGGTCTTTGCTTCTGTGGGCATAGTTCTCATATATCATAGTACATAGGGTCACAAATTAAAAGCATTATCTAGCAACCAGTGTACAATGGTGAATATGCTTACAAAATGATACAAATGTCTTCCCTGTATCTTTGTCCTCTTATGAAGCAGATCTTTATTAATGGTGAGCTCAATAGCAGACTTTGCCAAGGCTACTTTTGTCATTTACTTGGTAGATGTGTTGGCTACAGCAAACAATCCCCAGTCACTGTGTTTTTCAGATGTTTGCACAGTGGGTTCAGTGTTTTTAAACTATCCAAATGATGGTTCCAAATGACAAATGTTCATTTTCAAAATTAGAGCCGATTACAAATTACCTGCCAAATGCAGTGTGCCAGGGGAGTCTGAAGGAATTAGAAGTCTTGTTCAATGAGAATGGATGAAAAAGAAAAAAATGTAAATTAGTCAGGCTACTCCATCTCCAGAAGGAATTTTAAATAACAGTAGTTTAATAAAAGCTGTTGTATTAGTGACATAACTTACTTTCCAAAGACTGGTTCCTCCCTTTTAAACACGTCTCCAGTTTTGACATTTTTATTGAGAAGAATAATGAATAGGAAAGACTAGGATGATCACTAATGTGAGCACATCTTTTCTTAATCATTATCTACAGAGGCTAATGTTTAATATACTGGATGATCATGTGATGAAGACCTCAAAAATGCTAGTTCCCTCTTCATTGGATCATAGATGTGTTCTACTGCTGGTCATCACTCATTTTTCACATAGACATAATGAATGTGAGGCTGTTTCTTCACTTGTAAGGTATAAATAATAAAGTTGGGCTGAAAATTAACTGTGTGAAAATAGGCATAGAGATGACTTTACAAACTCCAAAGTACCATTTGTGTATACTGATAGCAACATATTTCCTTGCATGGATGTTTCCATATACTAACTATTTTCTTACAGTTCATTTGCTTGCATACGCATACCATATACTGAGAACCACATTTTAACTATTTGCTACTTTCTAGATGTCAGTTCATACTGTATTACCTTCTGCAAACCTTGTAAATTTTAAAGGTGGGTGATAATGTCTTTATCTTATAGAGAACAGTGGATACTATGGTGTAGGTAAGTAACTAAGTTTCATCATTGCTAGCTTTGTTTGGACAGGACTGACCACAGTTAGTTATTCTAGAAACATCTCCTCATTCGTTGAGCTATATAACTCTCATTATAATGTTGATGTCACTTTGGTGCAATTCATTTGGGGCATTGTTGTAAAACTGTCTCCAGATGCAACAATACTAAGCAAGTAGCCCAATGATACCTTAAAAAAGACATCTTTTTGAATTGAAAGAACCTCGTAGACTGATGATGTTTCATTCCAGGGATGACACTGATGGATATCCACAGCTGAGAATTCCACCTCTCAGAATCTCTTATGAGATTGACATTTGCCTTCATGATAGACATACGAGTTCTCTCACATCACCCCAGCACTGGGCGTTATGTTAATCATAATGAAACCACATAGTAACTTGACTGTTTATATGTTCAACTTACAAGTAGCAACGATTTAGAATTACAATATCCCAGAAACAAGAATGAAAAATGAGTAGTAATACTAGAAGAAATGAATACTAAGTTCTTTTGATGCTTCCTTGGTAAACTTTGGACACTAAAGAGAAAAAATGTGAAATCAGGCTGACCACAGAGTCAAGATTTGCTTCCTGGGGCAAAACAGAACCATCTAGATTTTCCATCTTTAAAATTATAATCAGCAGCGGGAAGTAAAGCAATATCCATGGCCTCTTATAGAAATA
Organism: Arvicanthis niloticus; assembly: GCF_011762505.2. Lineage (NCBI taxonomy): Eukaryota > Metazoa > Chordata > Mammalia > Rodentia > Muridae > Arvicanthis > Arvicanthis niloticus. The sequence continues at coordinate 53,944,645 of NC_047664.1, read as the reverse complement.
TAAAGGCTTTTTTTTATAGAATTCACAGCAGCAAATGTTATCTTGATGCTCGAGAAAACCATTTTCATTATCAGTTGCGTTTCCCCCAATTGATTATGACTTTTCCTTTAAAAATGCATTTAGGCAAAACTTCTCTATGCTTGATTTAGCCGAAGGGAAATTTTTCTGAGTGAGAAGGGGGAAACTAGTCTGAACTGACTTCTTCTGCTGCCTTTCAGTTATGCACCCATGGCCAAATAGATCACATTTGGTTGAAATTGTTTTTTGGCTCCTATTGCTTAGGAAAATTTAACAATAAAAAAATCCAGTTGAATGACATCACTGCCATTATTATGCAAGTTAATGAATGATCACAAGCCTTGTCTTGAGTGTGTGTGTGAGAGAGAGAGAGAGAGAGAGAGAGAGAGAGAGAGAGAGAAACAGAGACAGAGACAGAGAGAGATAGACAGAGAGACACAGAGAAAAGGAGAAAGAGAGAGATTTTGAAAGGGAAAAAGAAAGGGAGAGACAGCAATAGAAACACACAGACAGACAGATGAACAGATAGACAAGCAGAGAGACATAAAGGTGTGAAGTTTTAAGTTGTAAGACAGAGATCTGAAAGTCAGATCCTCTTGGTTTTACAGAATGACTCTGGGCTCAGTCCTCTAAAGAGCAGTGAAGATCCACTCATTCACCTAAGAACCTAAGTGAGCAGAAAAAGACACTGGAATTAAGGCTGATATCAGTTAAGATGGACTATCCAGTGGTACCACTTTGGATGAAATGGGAATGAATTTATATGTCAGTTACAATGAAAGGTTTATCTTACAATGGGAAGAGGTTAAGAAATAGGAAGTGTTTTTAACTGGATCAAAGCTCTTTAGATTCTTCATTAAAACATTATGTATTACCCATGAGGCTGAACAGAAATCTCTACAGTGACGGAAAAGACTAAGATTTGTTTGAGCAAAGCAGGAGATTTAAAAGTCTAGGACAAAACTTGCCTTCTACTTCAGAGAACTGAAAAGACAAATAGGTTTAGAACAACATTTCGATTTTGCAGATGTAAAGGGCCTCTGAATTTAAATTTCAATATATAAATCCCAATTTTGCCATGTAAAATTAATAATGGATTTTTCAAAAGCCAAACCCTCTTCAACCTCTGCTGTAATTCTCTTAAGAAAGCATTAAATGAAAGCATTTCACTTTAGTTGAAAATCAATGGCACTTCAGTGAAGCATGAGTCTCCCAAGCATTATGGAGTCAAGAATTATACAGTTCCACTAGCAAGACATGAGACCCTGGTTTGGTGGTAATAACTTTGTACAACATAAGAATCTTATGGGAAAAAAAAGCATGCAAAATAAAGAATTTATAATCCAGAGTGAACATGCTCAAATTCTCTTTGAAATGTCAATAAAAGTGTATCAGAATGTAGCAGTGATGGAGTAATAATAGAAATAAAGACTGAGATAGATAGAAATAATATTTATTTACTGCTTATTTCAGAATATACCTTTTCTAAATATTCTTCTAAAAAAAAATCTCACTGGATTTTCTTAAGAATGCTGTCACTGAGTGTTATTGTCTATATTTCTATGGGAGAATTAAAAAGGAAAAGAATTGCATGAAAAGAGAAATATTTGCAAAAGATTAAAATATTTTATTGTATGTTAAACTATAGCCACTTGAAAAATGAATCAAAATGTTTGATAAATTCGGTGAACTTGGGACACTAACTCTCTGAAGATGAGCAGGAATTAGTCTCTGCCTTCCAGGAACTAATAGTCTGAATATAAAAGTGAAACGTATTAAGAAATTGAACTTACATCTAATATATGGGAGTTTTTTTTTATCAACTCTATAATGCAGGAGAGTTTAAAACTGCAAGTAATCAAAGAGAAAACAATTTTCTAAGCTGAACACAGAACAAAGACGGATCAGGAATGTCTCCTTGGAGAAAGAAGAAATTCAACAGATTTCACAGATAGGTAGACTGTTACTAGAAAGCAATGTGACGGCCACAAGAAATTCTGATGTGTAATGCCTTTGGACATAGCTATAAATATAACATCGGATGTTTTGGAATTTTCTAAATTTAAATGAACCTTCAGTTGGAAAGGACTAGATCTTAGAAAACCCTCATTGCTACTCTAAGAACTTTAAACTCTGATTAATATTCAGTAGCAGTCTTTGGAACTGAAGTATAATATAGTCAGAGTTCTCTTTGGAATAGCAGCCTAACAATATATTAAATATATTTATTATTAAATATTAAATATATTTATTATATAATTATTATTGAACTCCACTTATGAACAAGTAGTAAATTCTCACCACATGCTATGACTTATACTATGTAATAGGGATTATTGAAATGGTTGATTCTGTTGTCATAGAATTTATAATCAAGAGAATTCATTCCTTATAAAAAAAAAAAAGTTCCTTCTGAAGCAGACAGAAATCACCAGAAAAAGCCACATCTAGCCATTTTGAGCCCATGGCCAAAATGATAAATCCACAACATAAACCCTACACATAAAGCTCCAGAATCATCAGAGAAGAAGGGATGCAAAGATTGTAAGACCAAGGGGACCAAGAGATCTGCTCTAAGATAGTGTTTTCTGTATATCACAGGGAACTGCACCCATTAAATAGCAATGATATGGCAGTCTAAATAAGAGCTGTACAATAGCTGACAACTTGCCACATCAGTTGAAATCCCTATTCGGATGGAGAAAATATTGCAGGGCACACTCCTGTATGAAAAGCTACAGACAATTAATGGCTATGAAGGCAGAAAGAATCAGTCTTCTCCAGAGATGTGCTGCACAATTGATTATAAAATCTTAACTTGTCAACCTTAAACAGATAATGTATATGAACCACACAAAATGGATTCAGCAGGTTTTGTGTATTTATATGTGAATGTGTATGCACATGCATATGTGTATGTATAAACAAATATATCAATATACACATATATATAATTTTAATTACAATATATAATTATTTGTATAAAATATTATACATAAATATTTATAAATAAAATAATGGTCATTATTTATATGTAAAATAGAATATAAAATTTATATGAAATTATATATAATAAATAAAAATAATATATAAGTATATAATACATGTCACACTAAAAATTATAAAAGAAGAGGTCATGAATTTGAGAAAAAATTGGCGGGGAATGGAACTCATAGGAAGAACTAGAGGAGGCAGGATGGTTAGAAAATGATGTAAATATAGTACTCAGGTATGAAATTCTCAAAAATATAATATGATAAGTGTAAAAAAGGAAGCTAATAACTAGTAAAATTTCAGAGGAGTACTTAGCCATGAATGATACATCAGTATCATAGCCCTTCTGAAGGCTAGGAAACATGACAGAAGAGAGCAGACCAAAAAAGAGTGTAGTGGGAAACATTTAGAAGGCATTTAGAGCAGTGATGGCTCTTTACATAGAAATGGAGATTGTATGGTTTGGGGTTTTAAAATAATTTTCCAAAGTCTTGGTGATTACACAAGCCTGAAGTGAACACATTGATCATTCATTACTCTTAGAATGCATTCATTCACTAAATTATTCAGTATTTGTTGGCACCATAGACTCTGCCATACTTAGATTCTGGCTGTCTAATTCTTTAATAGTAATGGATCATTGCTTCTAATAACTGTTTGCTTTCATATTTCCACATACCTCCTTAAAACACATTTGTGCCTCTCTGTTCTATGAGTTATGTTATAATAAACTATATTGCAGTACCCTGAATGGAGGATCTGTGTTCTATTTAATCATTGAGTCAGATGCAATGGGAGTTTTGTTGATGATTTTGAATGAATGAATCATAGATGAATCTTCTTGTTCTCAAGATTTTAATGGTCTGTAAATATAGCTCAAACATGTATAGTTATTTAGAATAGTTTTCAGTATTCAAACTTTAAGGTGTCTCTTTTCAATTTATGTTTATGATGATAGTACTACAAGTTTATTGTGACTCCAAAGATTCCCCAAATTCTCCATATAATATCTAGAGTTCAAAATGTATTTTTTTATATTAGAAAGATTTGACTTTTATGTCTTCCAACATAATGATTGATGAATTTCTCTTCAAGATCAGATAAAAAAGGAGACCTGAGGCCTCATGTAACCATGTATACCATGTAGATATAGTATAATTTGCCTTTAGGTTACACTGACACAAGAGGAAAAAAACTGAACAGGAATTGTAGAGAATGCTTGTAATCAACACTAATCCAGGAGCAAATGAAAAGTCCGAATTTATCTTTGCAAACAAAATAAAGCATGGATTTACTTTTTCAAATAAAATAATTATGTTTTACAGTTCATCTTTCAGTGACCTCATCTGGTAGTTCTTTCAATGAGGTACTATTATATTTTCTTCTTATTCCTCCTCTTTCTACATGGTAAAAATTGTGTCTTGTTGATTGTTTTATGCTCTGAACTTAGACCCGAGCAACCAGGTAAAACAGAATTGAAACTCTCAAAGGGTTGTCTATCTTGGCTGTTGTTGCTCAATATCATATTTTGAAAAAACAGTGAATAACCTTAAATTAATTTTCTTTATATTATTGGATAAGCTTGTCTTCAAATTTCATTGGATTAAGAAAGTTCAATTATACCTAAGGTTCTTTTCCCATTTAAAATAAAGATTTCATTTGGTAACATTCTAGAAGTCAGGAATCACCAGATGTAAGATGAAAGAATATTGTTATAGCAAATTAGGCAATATCCAAATTAAGATTGCTTAGTATTATAATCAGTATCCATTGATTTAAATCAAATAACAACCTTTTTGAATGGAATTTAGTCTTCTTATCTTCTAAATAATAGGGTTAGAATTGACAAATTGTTTCTCAACATTGACCATTAAAGATTTTTGAAGGTATCAGAATGTGCCCTTTTTGCTCCATTTTGAGCTGTGTTAGAGGGTGAGCAATGCTTTAGTCTCCTACATAATACTCAAGCAGCATCAATACATGGAGCTATTTAGGAATGCTTATAAACTTTGATGCCAAGTACTGTCTTCTTCTCAGAATTCAGTAATTCAGAATTAGAATACCGAGATTTCTTTTTTTTCCTCTCGTTTTGCTTTATTTTTATTTTTTTAAATTAATTTTTACTGGATATTTCATTTACATTTCAGATGTTATCCTCTTTCCCCATTTCCCTCCCCCCCAGAAACCCCGTATCCTATCCCCCTTCCTTTTGCTTCCATGAGGATGTGCCCCCACCCACCCACCCACTCCCATCTTCCTGTCCTCGAATTCCCCCATATTGGAGCATCCACTAGTTTCCTACAATGCTAAGTGCTATTGTTTCTTCATAAAAGTCCAGTATCTACTTTGGATTATCTTGCAAAGCAGATGGTTGTTTCCCCCCCCCCCTTCTTTGTTCTTTCTGAGTCATTCTCTTCCCCTTCTACTTTCCCTTTTATAATTACCTCTATGCCATGCAAACTTTGTTGGGATTGCTGTTTCTTGCCTTGCCAAATCCCAGTGCCAATTTCATTCTTAATATTTGAGAAGCATCCTTGAGTTCATCTCTCTCAAGAAAAGTCCACAAAACACACCAGCGCCCATGACTTATTTTAAGTTCTGTTGTCACTCTGAATTGGGAATCTTAGTGTAAGGTAGCTAAAGCAAGAATCCATGAGTCTTATTTATTATGTAGTGCCTTGGGCATACTATAGTAATAGATGTAAAATTTGTCCAATTACTAGAACTTTTGGGAGGCTTAGATGTAAAAATAAAAATGGAAGTTAAACTTCTTGAATAGCTTTTGCTCTATAAACATGGATACAATTTAAAGTAAGCTTTTTAATGAAATAACAATATAAAACTGTAAGTATATCACTCAGTTGGAGACCTTGATGAACACAAGACTAAAGGAGTAGACACTGCAGAACTGTTCCTAAGCAAATAGAGCAGAGTGGATAAGACAAATCCAAACATCTGCAGGTGATTTGCTACTTATGTAAAAAAAAAGAAAGCACATGACTCATGATTACTAAGCAGGAGCAACAGCAATGGTCATAAGTAACTGCAGAATGATGTGAATAGATAATGTCTGCTAAGTTCTTAACTTAGAGATACATGGTAGATTTTCATTAGTATTAAAATATCTAAATGGACTTGAAGAAATTCCCACAACTGCTCTATTGGCTATAAATCTCAAACATGTCTGGGTTTCTGAACCTGAAATCCTGTGAGACTTTAAAAAAAAAAAAAAAGCTCTCTGTGGAGCCAGAGACATTACAACACCTAAGAATCAGGTTCCCATGTAGCTATCATGTGAGTTATGCTTGGTTGGTGTCTTAGTCAGTACTCTATTACTCAGAAGAGACACAATGATGATGGCAATTCTTATAAAGGAAATCTTACTTGGGAATAGTTTACAGTTTCAGAGGTTTAGTCCATTATCAGGATGGCGGGGAACATGGCAGCAACAGGCAGATGTGCAGGAAAAGGAACTGAGAGTTCTACATATGGAACCACAGGTAGCAGGAAGATGAAGACACTGGTTTTGGCTGGGCCCTTGAAACCTCAAATCCCACACTGCATGAAACACTTCCTCCAAAAGGGCCAAACTTACCCCCAACAAGGACACAATTCCGAATAGTACCATTCTCTGATGACTAGGCATTCAAATCTATGATACTGTGGAGAACTTGCTAATTCATACCACCACACTAAGCTAATTCCTTATCACTCTTGAACACTCAATATGGTGTTTATTTCCTATTCTTAGTATTTGTTCTGTGTATCTCCCTGGACGCTTTTCTATGTCCTTTTCTCCTAGTTCACGTATACAGAACTCTAATGGCTGCAACAGTTTGTTCGTGTTTTATACTCTTCTCATTTATCTTGCTACAGTCCTGTCAAGATTCCACAAATGGACAAGTAAACACAGAGACATCAAAGTCCCGGAGACAGGAAACATAAAAAAGATAATAAAGAGAAGAGAAGGTTATGTCTTGATCAAATGCACCAGTTCAATGGGACACAGAAATATTGAATGACTTTTGCTGCTTCATTTGACAAAGAGGACAATTTACCTAGTTTATATTTATCAGGTAATTAAAATGTTTCCCATTTTAATGCAGATGGTCTTTCAGTCTTTAAACTCAATGCTGTCAAATGCTAGACTTAAATGAGCGAAGGGAAAAACAAAACCTTAGAAAATATGTTCTATATATTTTCTAAGTAAAGCTTTGTCCTTCGGAAGTACACAGGTACACTTGACTGGGCATTGCTCTTTGGGAACGTTCTGAATGCTGATGGAAGTAATGGCACAGAAATTAATCAGTTGGGGCTTGTTTTAAGAAATGGCTTCAACCCCTAAGTGGTTTGCCAAGCTTCTGTTAAACATCTCCTATTATTGAAGATACAAGTCAAAATCACTTATCAGCAGTTCTTCTAAATAGCGAAGAACATGTATTAAAGAGGCCATGAAGGAATTTCTAATGAGGAAAAATGTTCTTACTTTTTGAGAAATTAACTGCTCCAATAAATTGCAAAGATAAAGTAGGAAAAGTTATCACAATAATGTCTGTTGTAATAAAACTAAACTGTACAGCTGATAACAGTTAAAATGCCAGAAGGTGAGTTAATGGCATACCATTCTCCTAAAGGCCCCCTTGGTCCTTACAGGCACTGAAATAGAAGTCATGATTCATATATTAGGAACATGGCTGGCCCGTATATATACGTGCCCTATAGTTTCATTGTCTACGAATTTCATATATCTATATCTACATACTTGTCTCTGTCTTTGTTCTCTCTCTCTCTCTCTCTCTCTCTCTCTCTCTATATATATATATATATATATATATATATATATATGTCTATATATAGACATAGATATATAGATATATAAATATAGATTATCCAGAGTATATCAGGGTGTCAGGAAGCATCTGCTTTGACTTTGTGTAGCAAGGTGAAGATGGCTGCAGGATAGAAAATCTCTAAGCAAAAGATCAATAGGGGAGGAAAAGGGAGAGAGAAGAAGGAGAAAAGGGAAAGGGAAAGGAATTGGGAGGGGAGGGGGAGGAGGGACAGGGACAGGGAGGGGGATGGGGAGAGAACACGAATAGCAGAATTTGGAGTTCCTAGCATTAGTGTGTGTCATTGAACTTCATTCATACAAGCCTTGATGAAAGTAGTCAGACATGGTGGAAAGGTTTGTGAGTATGTAGTGTCTGAGGTAGAGTAAGGCAATAGTAGAGACAAGAAGATAAAAATTGAGGTCTTCAAGATGACCAGACCCCAATTTGAGGGAAGAAGCCTTGCTTAACCACAGGCCACACAGGCCAGAAAAGCAGAGAGGAAACAGAAACCAAGGAACAAATGCACCCATCCAAAAAACCCAAAACCTGAAAATAGAATCTATACCTATAATCACCCCAAACCCAAATATCTAGACACTAGCTTAAGAATACAATCAACAACATCCAGAGCTATATGTTAAAATTGAGAAAGCTCCAATGATTCAAGTTTTCCACATGCATAAATGATCAGATACCAAGGATGCCATAATATGACCTGTTTCTTGCCTCACAGTTTAAAGCATCTTTCAAACAGTGAAAGAGAAGAAAGAAAATCAGAGTTGCCTCCTGTTGCTCAATGGAAGCTAGAAGCAAGGGTCCTAGATATATAACTACTTTTACCTACTTAAGTAAAATAACAGGAAAATTGTGAGATAATCATTCAAGAAATAAAAGAGTTTGGAATCATGCAAATGTCTATTAGAAAGAAGGCATAAAGAGACCATGCCATTTGTGCCAGAAACTAGACTTTCTGCTCAGAGCACCTGTGGTTCCCATCAGCTGGTGACAATGTGAGTCTCAGCAACAATGGACAGAATCAAAAGGACAGCTCCAGGAAGACAGAGCAACATCAGTTCACTCTTTTTGTTGGCTTCTGGGCTTTTTTTCTATGGATAACTACATGTTTTTATGTGTTCAAAGGCTCATCCTGTGTGTATAGCTCTATGCTTTAAGTTCAGCATCACACCAACTAAATGCTTGGAGTATGAGAAAAGCCTCCAAGTGATGTATGGATTTAACTTATGAGTAGATTTAATGAGTTATAGAGAAGTCACTAATCACATGTCTAAGTGAGCATATTTAGATGCCCAGTAACGGCAAATCTGATTGACTTATTTGAAATATGTTTTGTCTTCAAGTCACAAGCATTTCAACCTACACTATTATAGAACTTGTTGAAACCATTCCAATATATTTTTTATTTTTGTAATCTCAAAGAAAGGCAAAGATAATTAGATGATCTTAATGCCCTTAAGTGCATCCTGCTCTAAGAATGAGGTAGTGTTTTATGAAAGAATACAAAAAGTCCTAAGTATTTAGATCTGCCTATAAATGCACCCACACACTAGAAGTAAATGATCAGATTGTCAGTGGGCCAGTTAGAATTTTTTGGTAGACTGAACAAGAACAAATATTGACTAATTTGAGCAAAAGCAAATATTAGAAAAAAATAGAATTGCTCTAAAACCCTCAAAAGAAGAGTTCATCAAATGCATTAGCAAAGTCAGATAAAGAAAATTTGGCACCCAGGCTCACAGTAACAGCAAGCTCAGCAATATGGCATGGTTTGGGTTTGTGGATGGTGACTACTTTTAAACTCCGTTTCCCAGTCCAATATTAAATATCAGAAAGAGAAATTTATTATGACCTAGTTTATTTACCAATCTCCTAGTAACAAGAAGAAAGAGACATAAGATTGGACTGTTTATTAAGACTATAGTCAATGAGAAAAACTACTGTACTGTTACCAGAAGAAAATGAATTCTCAGAAGACAAAAATTCTATCCATAATAAAATATACTTAAGATGAAAGTTAATACATAAAATACTAGAGATAACTCAACATGAGAAATAGTTCTAGGATAATTGACAGTTTCTTAAATTTAATTTATAATTCCTCCATTGAAGTACTGATGTTAAATGCTTCTTTCTGAGCCCATACTGACTAGAAAGAACTAGACTATTCATTCATTAAATGCTGGAATAGTTTTTACATGTATTAGTATGATATAATTTAAACTCTACCTTGAAGATGCTGATAAAGTTGTAACTCAATTTTGACTAGGTCTGAAGCCACCTCAAAGGCTTTATGTCATTTGGGACTTGGACTGGGACAAGTGAATAGGACCTTTATATATGGTCTGTCATATAGCCTGGACTTCCCCATAGCCTTGTGCCAGCTTTCCAAGAGCAAGGAAATGAGAACATACAGTTGGAAGAAGCATCACTGTTCTTTATTAGCAACCACACACCATCACTGGTACTCTACATAAATGGATAAAGCAGTCAGAAAGATTCATCAAAGACAGTGGCAGAAGACAAGCATCACATATCTGCAGGAAATAAACACTAAGCCACAGTATTAAAAGTACAGGTGAGACAGAAGGCAAAATTCAAACTAACTTTAACACAAAACTAACATAAAGTAACTATGAAATGTAATCATCTGCAGTTGCATCAACTCTAAATAACTTTTAATTTTTGAAAATACTTAAGTTTGAAACAAAAATGAATATTTTCATAGTCAAGTAAAAGACATAGCCTACATGCCTATCAGTAGATAAACACATAAACAAACTGGTCCAGACATATACACAAAGAAGATTATTCAGCCTCAAGAAAGACAAAAATAATATTATTTGCAGGAAAATGAAGAGAATGTTAGGCAAAATAAGCCAAGCCAGAAATAAAAGTATCATATTTACTCTTCTATATCAAATCTAGATGATTAAATATGGAGAAGCAATCAGAGAGAATTAAGAATGGGATGAGAGAGGATAATAGATTGATAAGATCAAAATAGGTTATATATATGCATGAAAAGTATGTATGAAAATGTCAGAAGGAAATTCATTATTTTTTACAATTAATTATGGTAATTAAAAAGAAATAAAGATATGCACCTAAGAGTTAATGAACGTGGTAATCACCTATAGTTGAGAAGATAACAAATGAAACACAAGCCCATGTTGCAGAACATTAAAAATGTCATGACCTTGAAGCATCAGGTGTGTTAGAAGTCCTCAGTAATTCCTGATATTGGATAAAAGTTTAGGTCAAAAGGAACTAGAGTTGAGGGAGACTTTCTTTATTCTGATTTAATTTTCTCTCCCTAGTCCCTATCTTCCACAACCCTGCTATCAGGACAAAGTTTTTACCCTAGAGAAGTTAAGGAAATATTCTTGGATAATCTCAAAATTAAAAATAGTGAAGTCAGAAAATTAACCTAAAATAAGATAGTCACTTTTGTTCTTGGTAGTTGTGATAACTTTGTGATACATGGAGAACAACCAAGATGACAGCTAACATAACCAGAAAGTGCTCAAAAAGAACATTAGTGCACAAGAAAACAAGGATGGCTGAAACCAGTGATTCCACAGGGATGCTCTGCTAGTCTCGCTGATTACAGAAGAGGAAAGTCTTTTGGAGGTGATAGTATCAATTAAAAGTTCAATCTCTAGTATGTTTAGGTCTTAGATTCTAACCCTAGTATGAGAGAGAGAGAGAGAGAGAGAGAGAGAGAGAGAGAGAGAAGAAGAAGAAGGAGGAGGAGGAGGAGGAGGAGGAGGAGGAGGAGGAGGAGAAGGAAGAGGAGAAGAAGGAGGAGGAAGAGGACGAGGAGGAGGAGGAGGAAGAGGAGGAGGAAGAGGAGGAGGAGGAGGAGGACGAGGAGGAGGAGGAGGAAGAGGAGGAAGAGGAGGAAGAGGAGGAAGAGGAGGAAGAGGAGGAGGAGGAGGGGAGGAGGAGGAGGAGGAGGAGGAGGAGGAGGAGGAGGAGGAGGAGGAGGGTGTCAATAGCCATACTTATCTTTAAAATGTGGGAGAGAACATGGAAATTTGGGGCAGGCATCTCTGGAACTAGTGGAGACCTGGCTGGGAGGCTCCAGGGATTATACTATGGAAGTGACCTTACTGGGACTCCTAACAGTTGGAGATACAGAGATTGAAATGTCCACCTCCTGTAGCCAGGCAAGACTTTTAGTGGAGGGAGGAGGATACCAACCCACTCACAAAATTTTAGACCCAAAATTTGTCCTGTCTACAAGATTTGTAAGAGTAAAGATAGAACAGGAATTGAGGGGGGCAGCCACCAATAACTGACCCAACTTGATACCCATCCCAAGGAAGGGAGCCAATTTCTGACACTTAATGATACTCTGCTATGCTTGCAGACAGGTGCCTAGAACAACTATCTTCTGAAAGGCTTTATCTAGCAGCTAATAGAAATAGATGTAGAGACCCACAGCCAAACGTTAGGGGGAACTCCAGGAATCTTATGGAAGAGTGGAGGAAAGGACTGAAGGAGCTGGATACATCAAGGATACAACAAGAAGACCTACAGAGTCAATTAGTCTCAGACCATGAGGACTCAGAGATACTGATCTACCAACCAAAGAGCACGATGGATCTAGGACCCCTAAAGTAACAGATGTTCACCTTGATCTTCATGTGGGTTCCTTAACAATGGGGGCTGTCTCTGACTTTGTTTACCTGCCTTTGGATACCTTTTTCCTAGCTGAGCTGCCTTGTCTGGCCTGTGGCAAAGCATGCACTTAGTCCTGATGAGACCTTGATGCACCAGTGTGGGTTTGTACCCTTGGGGCCTGCCTCTTCTCTGAGGAGAAAGGAGGAGGAGAATGGAAGAAGAAGTGTGTGAAGTTAATATATATATATATATATATATATATATATATCTTGATAATGTATCATGATCCTAAAACTTGCATCTTGGCCAATATAATTTCTGGGAAACAAACAAAAAAGGCATGATCTAAAAAGTTTTATACTATGAAAACTAGCATTGGAAGTTGGCTTAATATCAGTCAGAATTGAGAAAAAATTAATGATAGAAACAGAAAATTAGTGAAGTTTAATTAAAATAGTTAAAATCTGGGAAAGTTGAAAGTATCACATGGAAAAGGTAATTGATATTGTGCTTGTGTTGACTTAGGAGGAAAATATAATTGCTTGGCTGTCATAATGTAAATACTGAAAATTACTTTAACTGCACAATTTTGATAAAAACTTCTTGAGTAACTGAAAGAAGGTAAAGCAGATAAAGGGGACACTTGTGTGATAAGTCTCAATATTTCATAGCAGAAAAGTAATGAATATGTCTAAATTTGATAGTTCAAGAAACGGAAATATTTGTTACTAAAGTCAGGATTGGACTTCAAGTAACATGATAATATTACAAGAGAAGAGGTTGTTACTGTTGGGTTTGTCTAAATCACAGAATGGTATTTACCTCTGCAAAATAATATGTGGCATTGTATTGATGAAAATCACAAAGTTTCAAAAGATAAACTGAGAACTGAATCTACATAGATGATCAACAAATATGATGACAGGATTTTGACCTTAGGTCCTTCCCATATGGTGGAAGAAGAGACCTAACTACAACAGGTTGTCTCTGACTTTTATACATGCACCTTGGTATATATTTCTTCCAGGACATTAAATAAAAATAATACTAAAAAACCTATAATATCTATATAAAATGAGATAAAGACATCAAATTTAAAAAAAAAAACTGACCTGAGTCTCTTGATATTATTACCTGATATTATCTGCATGCCCATAGGCATGGCCTATTCTTAAAGCCTCAGTTCTGGGTAAGTAAAGTGAAGAAAGTAATAGCTATTACATATGTCACTTATGACCTGCTATGAAAACTCTTACGTTCATTAATTCATTTAATCATCACAAAGCTTACATGAATTTTCTAGCTCTTTTAATAAGTATTCTATAGATGAGATGAGTATGTCACCAAATGGTTGGGTAATTTGTAAAAGTTCATGTAGTCAGTAATGAAAATGGAATTTAAACTCAGGCAAGAAAATACCAGACATATGCCCAATTCTTAGCACAGAGAGGTTAACTTAGAATTTAAATGAAGCAGTTAGAAATGTGCTTTACAGGAAGTAAAGATTTAGTGCCAGAGAAACAGTTAACAATTAAAGACAGTTGCCCTATAAGCCTATAAGCCGAGAACCTTAGGTCAATTCGTAAGACATACATAATAGAAAGGAAAATCAACTCTCCCAAGATATCCTCTGACCTCAACTTGTATTATCTGACAGACATGTATGTGTAAGTGAACATACAAACTAATACATAAATAACTAAAAGAGATTGTAGACAAGCAGGTAGATAGATAGATATAGATAGATAGATAGATAGAGATAGATAGATAGATAGATAGATAGATAGGTAGACAATAAATGTAATACAATTAAATATTTAAGGACTACTCATAGATTAAGTGAATATTTGTTTAGCAATTACATTAGGTACATAATATACATCTCCTGTTATATTTTCATTATGGACTTTATTCACACTGATAGTGAACAGGTATCACCATGATTTTAGCATGTGATTTGGACATGCAATGAAGCGATAAGACAAAACACCATGGTCTATACAGTTTAGGAAACCATATAATAGTTAGCTGTGACAATCAATGCCATTGCTTAGTCAAAAACAGTTTATATATTGTGTGAATATTTTTAATTACAGAAGCTTAGGCAAGAAAAGAAATGCCTGCTGTTCCATAATTATACTTTTCAAATCTTGCCTTCAAGAAGGAAATCCTCTTCTGTCAGTTCTTCCTTCTCATCTTTGTCCTGGATCAATTTTTGTATTGATTATGCTAATATGAATCACATCAGACATGATACCCAGATTCTGTACTGTCTAGAACTCAAATTCTGGTAGGGATATGCATGGATTTCTTATCATCCTGCTAAGGTTGGCCTCTCTACAACATTATCATCAGTCTCTGGAGGACAGCATTTTCAAAGCCAGTTTAGACTCTTTCAGTCAACAGTTAATTATCACATATCCTAAGAAACTGGGCCAGTTGAGGCTTAAAATCTTACGTACCTTGGAGATATTTTAAAGATGAAAAATTGGTTTTAAAGGATATAAATGTCTCTAGGGAATATTTTGATAGCCATATTTAGGAAAAGAGCTCAATAAACTGACTTCTAAAATATGTTTAGAAAAGATAAAGAAATTTTCTCACTGATAAAAGATTTCATTTTATTTTACTAGTTGCATCAAATTCGGGATGTTTAAGTTAACAGTTATCCTAATACGGAGTCTCATGATTTCTCTATTCTATCATAATGCCTGATTTTAAGATGTCTCAGTGGATACTATGAGCTATAAAAGAAAATTAATAAATATCATCAGTTAACACTGGATTTCTTCAAGTCCTATGTCCAAAGTGTACAATGTCTTCAAAATAGAAACTTACCATCAAGTTTGTGAAGCAACCAAGGTAAACAGCTTAGATTGGTTTTGGAGCCTCGTGTATAACCCTGACCAACAACTTGAAGGGAAAGTTCCCATGTCTGGTATTGGAATTTATTATGAAGTATTCAGTTGTTCTTGGAGGCTGAGGATAATCCCTCAGAGCATGTTGATGTCTTTTGCAAGCTGTCAATAACGAAAAAAAAGATAACAATGATCAGCAGGGCAAAAGATCTTTAGGCATGTACTAGTAGCCTATATATCTTAGGGATAACCAACAAATGTTTAATTGGACTTAAGGGCAGCTCATTAGAAGGAAACTTATAACTAGTGCTATAAACCTCGTCAGCAACTCATGGATGGTGAGATATTAGACAGTAAACCTACTAATTCTACTTTCTTAAACAAGTAAAAATTTTAGTTGCGTTCTAAAGTCTTATCCTTATGTTTTTAGTAAACTTATTAGTTCTCAGCACTCATCAAACAAGCTTTATTTTGCATCAGATAGGGATATTACAGAATTCCCAAAGTAGCCAAATTGCAGAGAACAACGGACCATGGGATGCTTGACTGCAATGGGTACATCTACAGCACAAATATACTTTAAGTTCAGGGAAGATCACAAAAGATGGTTTGGAAAGATTTTAAGATCTAAAAGCTGAGATCATCTGTTAAAATAATGATCTATATATATCAGGGAAGTATAGCACATAAAATATCCATGATAGGATTATCTAAAAGAGACATGAATAGCAAGAATACAAATTGACATGCCAACATGAATATGGCTATCTTACTGGGCCCCAGCCCTAGATAAATAGCTATATGCTATTAATGACTGCCGTGAGAAGGACAACCAGTACTCTTACATGAGATGCCCCTGATAGATTACCAAATCCCAAGTACTTCACCATGAACAGATATGACATATAAAAAACACTACATGGGATTAGAATGTTTGTATGTATATAATTTTATTTAAAATATATAGTTATTATATATTTAAAAATAAAGTCATGAATTTTAGAGAGAAAAGACTGCACATAGCAGGAGATGTAGGGGTAGAAATTATGTAAACACACACACATATATATGTTATAACTTTATATATATAGTTAAAACTGTTATAGTTGTAGTAACAGTTACAAATAAAAATTTAAAATGAATATGTATTAACAAGCTATATATAACTTTATAATATATAGTATTATATATTAACATATATTAATTAAAAATGAGGTAGTGAATTTGTGAGAAAGAAGAATGTACATAGAGGAGATACAGAAAAATTACATAAATACCTCAAATAATTGTTTAAAGACTACTAAACAATCTTTGTTATGTACAATAAAAATTAGAACATTCAGTAATAAAAAATAAACATTTCTAAGTACATAATTAAATGGAAACCAATAATGACCACTAGTTTCTCTTATATTCCACCATAATTCCCTGTTTAAAAAAGACTCAGACATTTAAAAGAACAATCTGAATTTTTACATTGTTTCTATTTCCAGACATGTAAACCAATTTATTATTGCTGTTCAAAACTACTAAATTTCAAGAATTGACTTTTTTTAAAAATCTGAATCATAGACGAATTAGTTTTGAATGAAGCAGATGGAAATAAGAAATAACCTTGGTTCTAAAGTAGGATAGATATTAAGACTACTTACTTATTTTTTATGAGCTACCCATAGTTCTTGAATATTTTTCAAACTCATATCCCCATGGTTTCTTTAAGGTCCATATTAAAGTGGGTCCTCATTCTTATGTTTTTTATGTCAGACACATTGTTTAATAATGTAAACATAATATAGTAGGTCAGCTTATCTGCAAATAACCTTGTGGTTACCTATTGCTGATTAGAAATTACTCAGAATTTAAAAATTATTTACTTAAAAATTAATACATTAGTATATTATTTATTGGTTAGAAAATTTGAAAAGTATATTATGAAACAGTTTCTGAACAAATGACTCATTTACATCCACAGTAATTAAAGCATTACTCATCACTGTAAGCCATCATCTACTGCAGCATATTTCTTGATTATTGTACTAGTCACTCTTCCTATTGTGAGAAAATACCCAACCAATGGATCTTAAAGAAGGAAGTGTTTGTTTTGGCTCACAATTTAAGGATGTAGTCTGTGTTGAAGAATGCATGATGGTAAGCGTGTAGGATGGCCTGTCACATTCCATCCTTCCAGCCTTAGGAAGTCCACAGAGATGAATGCTGATGCTCAGCGCTCTCTCTCTCTCTCTCTCTCTCTCTCTCTCTCTCTCTCTCTCTCTCTCTCTCTCTCTCTCTCTCACACACACACACACACACACACACACACACACACACACACACACGCTAGGACTCAGTCCATGAACACTTGCCACCACATTTAAAGTGGGTTTTTCCAAGTCAATTAGATGAGTCTAGAAACTCACGCAAAACACACCTATAGGTTAGTCTCCTAGGTGACTAAAAGGCTATCACATTGCTAATCAACGTTAACTATTATGGTAATCAAAGAGTGTTAGTGAGTTAAAAACCATGTACCATTGAGGTCATTTACTAAGGCTTCATTAACAACATATAGCTGTGAAAATATCTCTACGAAGCAGAGGTATGGAACTGTGCAAGCAGTTTTCAAATATATCTGCATTGTGAGTAAATAATACAGATAGAAATACTGCATCACTAGGTTTTATAATTCAAATATAGAAAATCATGTTGCATGGCTTCAGAGAAATAAATAGTGCTGTTTATACAATTCCTTGGTTTGAATTAGTATACAAAAGAAAAGTGAAGATCAGGAAAATGTCTAGGAAGACAGTACTTGTTTGAAGATGACTTAGACATTAACATTGCTGGTTCAGGAGACAACCTATTGACTTGAGTAATGAAAGACATACCCTTATTCTAAAGTGATGCAGGTTGCTGGGGGATTGGGGATGTAGATTGGCTTGTACCTTGAAAATTTGGTGAAATTGTTTATTTGAGAACGATGCAGGAACAGTCCAGAAAGCAGGGAGATTGCATTATGGTGTTCCACGGTACGCCTTTGTGATTTGTACACAAGTTGGTAGAAGTGCACTGAATCAAGAAAACTTAATTTTGACAGGTCTGATGTATAGTCTATTTTGGTTAACCAAAGGGAACACATACATTTACTACATTAGAGAGATTTCCATTATTTTTCTCTCAGCCATGAAAATCGATTTTGATGTGATTATACCCAGAGTCTGCTTGATGTGTCTCTGACAGGACAAAATGGATAGAGACAGTGGGTGGTGTAGCATGTGAGATGCTGTGGTTACGCTGGACTTTGAGACAAACTAAAAGAAAGCAGGATTCAAATGACAATTAGGATAATTTACATGGCAATCATCTTAAGATAAAATAAGTGCTATGCTGTACTTTAAATGGAAGGGCAGTTATTTGAGTACATCAAATAAACATTTGTATTTTACTATACATAGTTTTAGTAAGTGTAAGATTTTGACTTTACATAATCAAAACCCACTTCATAATGTATAATGTATAATGAATATTGAGTTCTTATATGATATACATGGTATTTCAGAAATATTTAATGGATTTTAGGCTTACTAAAACTAAAAGCTTTATATAATGTGTATCTACTGACAATTTCATTTCTCTTCTTACTCTGAGCCCTTCTCTTCCTATATATGAAACAATCATTAGTTTCATTCATTTATTCCATGATAATTGAGCACCTAAAGGCAAGGCATTTGGTTCTGTACCTGGGACACAATAACAGACAAAGTACATAGTACCTGCTACCATAGGATGACCAATATAGTTGTGAATATGTATAAAGCCATCAATTATAATAAAGTGTGAAGGTTGTATAAGAAATGAAACATGGTGGTTCACAAAAGTGTATGGAAAAATGCATCACTTAATAAGTTAGAAATTCACTGGTAGAAAATTAAAGTCAGGAAGGACAAACAGACTTTATTCAATGTTGCTTAGTCAGCAATCAGGGGTTTGTTCAGTTGATAAGGATGTATGGGAAGTAATGACATCAGGAAGGGAGGTGACATACTCAAGGACCAAGAGTAAGGGAATACATGACCAGGGAAACAAAGTAAAGCATTGACCAAGACATCAGTATAGAATGTGTAAGAACATGGCTGAGAGAATAGCAATAAGAGGTAAGTTCATAGGGGAACTGATTATTATTTCAATCAGTGTCAGAGTTACTAAGCAAAATACAAAAATGAGCCTCAATTTTTTTTAACATTTCGATAAATGGTTTAAGGGGTGTGTGTGTGTGTGTGTTATAGAGGTGAGGTAAGGGGAAGAGAGAAGGGGAGAAGAGAGAAGAGATACAGAGAAAACAAAGTAAAGCAGGGGAGAAGGATGGGAAGGAGAACAGAAAGGAAGCACAAAGGACATCTATACTAATAATGCCATTGGGAAATGGAAGGATCCTAGGAAGGAAAGCTTGAATCTCTTTTGCTGAGCCTACATCCTGAGGAGTGGCAGAAAGCAAAGTTTCTCTGGCTACTGGTCCCCAATAGTCAAAACTGGTACAAAGCTTTCAATTCATGATCATTTATGCTCAAAGCCTGTATTTAAGCAACCAAGGTGAAACTCAAGGAGCCTAACAGGAAAGTCTTCTTGTCTGAAAGCAAGTAGAAAGAAGAAAGCAAGCGTGTGCACTAGCACACACACACATCAATCAACAAATACTTACCAGAATGTTAACAACAAATAACTCATAAAAACTGTTTCAAAAGTTGGTAGTGGATGGAAATTTGGTAAATTTCAGAAACAAAATCATTAAAGGTACTCGAGTTTCATATACAAAACAGATATTTTATACTACATAACTTCTAAAATTAAACAACACTCTATCTAGCACAGTGTCTGAAAGAGGTTAGAAAAATGATGGCTAACTTAAATGGTATAGTCAACAACCCAGTCTTGGAAAATGTGTGAAAGGACGCCATGTGACCATCCTCAGATGTGGGAAGTTGCCACAAAGAAAACTGAACTGAAGAAAGTTCTGATGAATGCATTCTGAGAAGTCCAAAAATGAACTAAATCACAAAGAGTAAACTAATGTAACAAGTTTTGTGGTTCTTAAGTTATTGTCCAAGAGGAGAAAGATATTAACTTAGAATTTATGAGAATTAAATTAATATAATAATATTTTATAAACTTAAATGATCAAGGAGAAAAATAATAGTATTGGAAAGAGAGAGACAGAGATAGAGACAGACAGACAGACAGACAGACAGACAGAGAGAGAGAGAGAGAGAGAGAGAGAGAGAGAGAGAGAGAGAGAGAATTTGAAAGCATGAAAGGAAGATGTAGGAAAAAACAATATAACCACAAAAGCTAACCAGTGTGTTTGCTAATTATAAAAGATATACAGTACTAAATTTGAATTTGAATATTTTTGATTTATTTTATTTTTAATTAAATGTATGATGCATGTACATATGTATGTGTGTCTGTCTGTCTGTCTGTCTGTCTGTCTGTGTATTGCACTGACATTGTGACTCCCTAAAGAGGTCAAGGAGGGCTCTGGATCTACCTGAGCTAGTGGTGCGGGAACCCAATGTGGGTTTTGGAAACTGAACGGGGGTCCTTTGCAAGAGCAAGAATCCCTCATAACTGCTGTGTTTTCTCTCCAGCACTAAATTGGATCTCACATGACACTACATGCTTTTTGTAGAGACATGGTTAAGATTTGTAGGCATGGAAATTTCTATGTAAAAAGATACAAAAGGCATATCAAACAGAGGTCAACTGAAAGAGAATTAACCTAACTAACTTACCAGAAGGAAAGTTTATCATAAAACCTAAAGCATGTGTAGGGATAAAAATTCCCATCATGTAATGATAAGAAGCTAAATTTACTACCATTGCCTAAACATAATATTGTTTTATGCCTCTAATAAAACTATCTTAAAATAAAATAATATTAATGATACTATTGAGAAAAATGAATAAACTAATAAGGCCTCTGGCCTTGTAGCAAAACTGATACAAATGTCTCAGTTTTGACAGATAGCATGAAAATGATAATTAGTAAAAATAAAATGTAAAGAATGTGATCATTTTATAATGAATAGCAATATAAACACCTATACCAAATAACAAATAGATTCTTAAACTTCTAAAATACTCACTGAACCTATACACTGTATTATATGGAGATTTTATAGTATTTCAGAAGTATAATTAATGTAAAGCCCACATTATCTAACCATATACTATCAGTAGAAAAATAGATCTTTATGATCTTCTAAATAACTTATATCTTATAATTCAGTCATTATAACTGATGGATTTAATTGCTACTTCATATAAGACCTCTTACCTAAAAAGGGAATTTAATAAACAAATATTTAAAAATCATAATGGTGTATGAGTTGATTGCCCAATTAGTAAGTGTGATACAACAATATCAACATAAAAGGATATAATAAAATTAGTAAACTCCTGAAAATTTCAAAAGTTACATAGTTAACTTAAAGTATATGTAAGTTGCTTCATTGAAGATATTAACAAAATATATATGTTTCAAAAATTTATTAATGACAAAATCACCATCAAATAATATTAACAAAAATGTGACTTAATTACAATTACATAAATATAAATAATTCATGTAACAATTGAAAACTGTAAAGAATGAGGAATTTATGGGATAAGAGTCTCAATGAGTTAGAAAGCACATGTAAAAGAGGATTCTGAAAGTATGTTCAGACCATGAGGTCTGGGTTTTCCTATATGACAAAACAGTAGAATGAAGTAGCCAGTAGACACTAGCTTCAAGCTGGAAAGACATATATAGACTCAGTAAACAGAATAGATGAGTGTTTGCCACATGCCACTGCTTTTTTTTTTTTAAAGTGAAGCTCATGATTCTTATACTATTTTCAACAACAGTTTACAAGTGATTGATCTGAAGTTTAGACAAGAAACAATAATTCTCCATAAGTAATCCAGCCATCAAGAGGCAGAAGAATAATCCATGTCTTGAACATAGATCCCCTGTCTCCTGAATTCTGGATGATATTAACATTTTGGCATCTACCAAACAAGAGCCAGAAATTGAAGTTCCACAAGAAGAAAATCTTAGCTAGGAAAATTCCTTAAATAAACATCCAAAGAGGTTTGGAACAAAGTTTCAAAGATCACCAATAATTAAAGGGTAGGCCAAGGAGAAAGGGAGGCTCACAAAGGAGAAGGAAATGAGATGGGCAGAGAAATATAAGGCAAGAAAAGAGAGTGTGGGAATAGATAAGTCCCAGTAAGAGGACATTTCAAGAAAGAAGGGGCAGTCAATAGTGTCAGACCTTGCCAAGTGTTCAGGTAGATAAGGCTTGGAAATTATTTATTGGATTTAACTACAAGGCCATCATTGCTGACATTGACAAGAGCAAGTACAGCAGCTCTGTAGAAACACAATCCAGGTTTGGGGAGGTTGTGGAGCAAGAAGGACAAACAGCAGCAGAGGAAGAATTCAGGCTTTAATTGATTTGCTTGTCTATGAATATGAGGAAGAAATCTTGTTGGCGAATGGAAGGGAATACACATCTATTATTTTACATCAAAAATGTGCAAAATTCTGGTTAGATGTAAATAGAGTGTTAGATTTGCAATCTGTAGAAGGGATAAAATACTCTGTTAAACATTTTCTTATTATTGTGAAGTATTTAGAAACCTCTATTCAATTATCATCACAATTCTCTGAAAGAGAAGTGTTTCATATCTTCACATCACAGTTAACTTATAAGACAGTTCACAGAAGAGTTTCTGTTAAACTGTAGGCTGTGACTGGCTCTGTTAGGTGGTCAGCTCTGAATACAAAACTAAGCAAAGACTTTGAGAAGGAGGATCCAAAGGTTTACAGCAAACACATAGAGAGGTGAGCCTGGTTTGAAAGAGAGT
Organism: Arvicanthis niloticus; assembly: GCF_011762505.2. Classification (NCBI taxonomy): domain Eukaryota; kingdom Metazoa; phylum Chordata; class Mammalia; order Rodentia; family Muridae; genus Arvicanthis; species Arvicanthis niloticus. The sequence goes on along the minus strand of NC_047664.1, from coordinate 53,921,391 downwards.
CATTTCTTAAAGAGGCCAAGGTCCTCCTCCTCCTCCTTCTTCTCCTCCTCCTTCTTCTCCTCCTCCTCCTTCTCCTCCTCCTCTTCCTCCTCCTTCTCCTCTTCCTCCTCCTCTCTTTCTCTCTCTCTCTGTCTCTCTCTCTCTTTCTCTCCCTACATCCATCTCTCTTTGTGTGTGTGTTTGTTTGTATATGTATGTGTCTGTATATGATTGCCAATAGGAAGTATGAAAAGTTGCAGCCACAGCCACATAGCATGTGTTTCAATAAACATTTTTATTTTTTCTAAATTTCATTTAGGGAGATGAGAGTGATGAGAGGAAGCATGGAAAATGTAGCAGGACTATTAACCACTGTCTTGTGATCCATTGAACAATTGTAGAAATAGCGACTGTCACTAAAAAGATACGGAGGATAAAAACAGAAGAAAAGATGTGTTGAGATCACATAGTTGAGTTAGCATTGACTAACAAATTATGAAGGATAAATGGGAATAGAAAGAAAATGCTGATTGGCCATTAATAGGACACTGAGAAGATGCAAAGTTTAAGGAAGGCAGATGACAGTCATATTTAAGCATCAATCATGAGGTATCTTTGCTAAAACTATAAATAAGGCCTGGAATCAACTTACATCTCAACTACTATCAGAGTTTTAAAACCCTAATGATTTTTACAGTTGTATTTTATTTCATATAATACATTGTCTAATGAAATAAGCACCTTATGTATAGCTTTGCTTATTTTGTTTGCATTCTTGCCACTCATTGAATGGAATTTTTTTCTGTTTTACTATTACATATACACATGTATATTTGCTGTGAAAAGTATCTATTCAATTTTTATTAGAAATGGACACTTTATCAAATGCTCAAACATCTTTCAAAATATTCATATGGAATTTTCCTGTGAACACTGATATATACATATAAGCAGTATGTAACATATATATCTATGTATTAATACAACTAATATAATACAGAAAAAAATCTTGAAGTTTGAGTGCTAAGAACATTTCACTATTTTATATTGCTTCCTTAAAATAATACTAAGCAAAACCTGGTAGTATTTTCTGGAGGGTTTTCAATCAATATTCCTAAACACAATAGCTATATGATATGTTTTTGTTTGCTATTTTTGATGTTTAGGGATCAATGTTTTCTTGGCTTCATAAAGTATTGTCTATGTTCCTAAAAACTTTTAATAACAAAAAAATGATTTTTGATGTTTCCATAAACCATCTAAATTGTCTTTCACTTGCAACATTGTGGAGAAATATGGGCCTCTCTCCCTAGAGAGAAGAATTGAGGTTCTCTAGGGAAACAAAACTATTACATATAGAAATATACATATCAATATAGGATAGAGGATTTATCAGGAGAACTGACTTCAATGGTTAGTGGGGCTGGAGTCCCACAACAGGCCTCTGGATTTGGAGATGCCAGGAAGCCTGCTGCATAGCTCTGTCCAAGTTTGGAAACCTCAAAATCTCAAAAAGAATGCTGCAAATATCAGGCCCGTGTTAAATGTCTGAGGACACAAGTCACTGTCGACCCTTGGAATCTAAAGTCTAGTGAGCCAGTGGTTTGAATGCAATGGATGAAAGAGTGCATTCGTAACTTCACAATATAGAAAGAAATCTTTCTCTACTTATTTCTTGCATGTAGGAACCAGGTGATTGGATGGTGTCCTTCCACAGAGAGGAAGATACTAGCCCACAGGTCAATCTCCTCTAGAAATGCTTTCATAGACACATTCAGGAGTAATGATAACCAGAAAAGGGACACCTGAAGTTAATTATCACAGATGTCTCATGTGATTTTCTTGTCTAAGTTAGTATTGATAACTTAGTTTTATGTTCTAGTGCCTTTGGATTTTCTAATCTTTAAGTTTATGTTTGTTCTACATTACAAATAACATGTCCATAAACCTAGTCCTTCTTACTCCTGATGATTCATAGAAATCCACAAACTGCTTCACTTTCTTTTCCTGTTACCAAGTCGAACTGCTCTCTTTTAATCAGCTTGCATATTTGTTTTTCTACTTTGCTTTTAATTTTTATGATCTACTGCTTTTTCTTCACATTAATTCTCTCTTTTATTGCCTTTACTCATGGTTGTTTTTGCTTTATCATGAATTCTTAATTTATATACTTTATCTTTTCATTTCTGGTATCTTTTGTTTACAATTTGCTTATTCCTGTTCACAAATTTTCCTCTAGTTGCTTTGTATTTGTGGAATACAATATACATTCAATTAAAAACTCTACTTTTAAGTGTCCAAATTCCATCTTTCTCTAGATTACTCAGCAGTAATACAAAATTTTCTGAGTGTGACAGATGTTAGAATTATGAAGAAAATATACTATCTTTCAAAGGATTTTTTTATTAATGTCTAATAGAGAATGTTAGTAAGTCACTAGCTTCAGTTAGCCAAATACCCCACAGTATACTGTACTGACAGGCTACAGTGCTCACTGGGTTAGGTGTGGAAGCACATCTTTGAGTTATATCTTCAATGTATGTTTTCAAGGATATAGCCAATCATAAGTTTAATAATGTCTGTGTATTTTTCTGAATATTTTTCTCTCTATTTGTATAAATATAAACAACTCTATATTCATTTCTCTGTGCATGAATATTCATCTATATGCAGATATACATATATGTGTGTATTCACCTCTCAAATGTTTTCTAGTGCAAGAAACTTGAATGAGGATAGGAATATTTGTTCATATTTCTGTGTGCATGAATATTCATCTATATGCAGATATACACATATGTGTGTATTCACCTCTCAAATGTTTTATAGTGCAAGAAACTTGAATGAGGATAGAAATATTTGTTCAATATTACCTTTATGTGCTAGAGAACAAGCCTTTCAGGCCATCTTCCACTTCTTACAGTCACTTTTAATTCTTTCACTTATATGTTGCAGAAAAACTTTTTATTTTCTTTTAAAAATATCAAGTCGTGGAGATTTTTTCTTTGTTATTTTCTAAATGGCTCATGAAACCATCTATTACATGAGAGAATTAAAACTCTACTGTCTATTTGTTGAGCTTGCTCTCCTTAATCAGTTTTCAAGTAATGGTGCCATATTACTCAGATACTGGTTGAAATTTCCAAATCAAGTATATGCAAAAATAGGTCAGCAAAACCTAATAATCTTTTAAATGTCAAATTTGAATGAAATATTTTAATAACTAATAAGCATTGATTTTTGTGCTGTGTATTGTGCTGCTCTTTTAGAAAGACCACTGTGTGTCTCAGAGGTTCTTCTGGGTACATTAATTGGAACTTTGATTAGAATTTTTAAAAAACAATAGAAATTGCCTCCTTGTGGTTATGCTTTTGGACTGCATGCAAGCGACATCATGGTTAAATCAAAATTTGTTTACTCAGTGTTCCTGTGCACTTTATCTATACAGCCCTTGCTCCAAAATATTATAACATATGCATGTTGGAGACATTTTCTGCATACCTGATTGTTGACTTTGAGATGACATAAATGCACCACATAGCACTGAAATGTTTACTGAAGATTTGATAGTAATTATCATTCAACAGGCTCATATTTTTCTGCTAGCAACTCTTGTTCCCTCTGTTCACCCAAGAAGACAAGGTCTAAGTTCAGTTAATTGATAATGTACACTATTTCAAATCTTACAATATGCGATATTACAATAGCTTCTATACTGCTGAAGGGAGAGCTCATCTTAGTATTCTAGTTGTGATGTTGTCACTAGCCACTATGATATGTTTGTATGAAAGTATCTCTTATATTCAGAGACTAGTCTCACAGTCAAGTTAATAACATACCTTAAGAAAACTTAATACTTAGCGTGGCATCTTACTGTGCATTCAGCCTGTTTCTTTAACCTGCCTTTAAGAAAACAATTTAACAACCAATGTTTCTTGCTTTAAATAAAAAATAAATACATTTCCCATATAATCAGATTTTATAATATAAGCTAATGAATGAATAAATAAATTTTTAAAATTTTTTACTGGATATTTTATTTATTTAAAATGCAGATGTCATCCTCTTTCCCCATTTCTCCTCCAGGGAACCCCCATCACACACCCCTCCTCCTTTATGTTTTTATACCATTTTGATTACATGCATGTATTGTCAGTTCTAGGTTGACGGTCTATCAATACAATAGATGCAAATAATCAAGGAACAGGCAATACAATAAACACAAATAGTCAAAGAAAAAGCAAGGCATTAAACACAGTTACATGAACATTCCCATGATCACTGTTTCTAAGGGCTTACCAAGGTGACCAAAGTATCTGAGCCTACTTCCCAGTCCGAGCTGAAGGTCATTTTCATTTCTGAAGCCTACTTCCTTGTTCTAGTGTGAAATTTAAGTTCTATACCTATCTGTCTCTCTAACTAAGAGAGAGACAAAGTCAGAGAGACACAGAGACACAGAAAGACAGGGAGATAGGAGAGAGAGAGGGAGAGAGAGACAGAGTAAAATAACCATAGGCAAAAATATCCAGCAGAGATGTTGGAAACAATGGGGATATTGCTAAATAGCATATGCTAACAGTACTGTTTATTTATGTGATAGCTTCTGGGTCAGTAGATAGCAGCAATGTAACTTAATCCATTGTAAATCTCTGTTATAGACTTTTGTAAAGAATCTCTCATTCTTTTTGTACTCTTCAATGAATACAGAGGTTTATTACAAACATTCAGTAGAAATGAGGGGAGAAATGGAAAATTTGAACTCTGGCTCACTCTTGGTTAAACTATTCAAAAAGGAAGTGCTGAGTTTTCATTCCTTAATGCAACACCAATGCCTTTCTCTGTGTTTGAGGCTAGCTTGGATGCATTTAATCTATACAACTAATTGTAGCGCCTTGCGTTGTCTCTTGACCTCTTAGTCTCTAATTCATAAACAAGTACATATTGAAAAGATCCACTAGGCAAATTGGCACTTCACAAGGTCTCTAGAGATAAACGAATGCAGCACGTTGGAATGTTCTAGATAGAGAGAAGTGAAGAGACATAGGCTACAAAGTAGAAATTATCTTTGTCTATATATGCATATATATAAACACATATTGAAGGTTTTACTTTGGGCCAAACTGTAAAATGTCAAATATCATACATAAGCTTTTTCTGGCTTTTTTATAGGCTCCTTTTTTTCTATTTCATATTCCTTAATTTGGTCTAATTTGCTTCTTGTACTTTTTATCATCGTTGTCTTGGTATCTACCTTTCCACAGACCTAAAATAAAGAAAAGATTATGGCTATCCTCAGGGCTCAGTATATATTGTTGCTAGAAAATTTTAAGTATGACATCAATGGTATTCAATTGACTTAACCATGACCTCCAAGATATGGATATGACAGTAAAGCTAGAGCATGTTGTGTTATATATTCTGAAGCAAAATATATCAACTGAGATTGTTCAGTGAATACCAGTATTATTATTTACCCATAAACACACCTTTCCACTTATGCAGAGACCTAATGTCTACTGTGTTCATTTTTTGTATGGCAGAAATTGTGCTAAGGGCTTAAAACTTAATCTCTATTTTGTAGAGACTAAATCTGTGTGTTAAAAGACAGAAAATGATATAGATACATGAGTGTGATTTTAAATTGTGATGAATTCTATAAGAGAAAAGCTAGCTGTTGTGACAGATTACCATGAGTAGATATAATTTATAACATGTCCTCTGTACCAGCCTTGTTGGACTCTATGTTCTTAATTGCAGGCCATGACTTCCACGTCAATGCAAGCAATTTTTTGGGAAATAATGACCTCTCTTTGGCAACCACAGTGTCTATTATCTCTCAGGTCAACTGGTTCACTTATTTTTTTTTCTCTTTCTGTGATTCATGAAGTTTTCATCTCCTGAATAGGTTTGACTCAATTTATTGTGGAAGTATATTGAGACACATCTTAATTTATAGTTCTGAACTTGATAATGGAACAGCACATTGGCTCTTTTAAGTCTTACAAATGTATTTGTTTTTATTTGTGTGTGTGTGTGTGTGTGTGTGTGTGTGTGTGTATGTGTCTGTTTTGACAGGATACGTGTACATGTATTTCATGTGCCTATTTACCACAGAGGTGAGAAGAGGATACCCTGGAACTGAGTAACTGACAATTTTAACTCATCATGTGGGTGCTGAGAACTGAATCTTGGTCTTCTACAAGTGTACTCAGTGCTTTCTACTGTTAAGCCATTTCTAGAGCTCCAGTAATTTTATTTAATCTTCTGCTTATGAATATGCAAATTGTTGTACCTTTTTAAAAATTAAAGTGGTATTTATGTTGTAGATATTAAATGTAGTGGCAATGATGGTTGAACAGGCATTTGAAATTCACTGTAGTGTGGCATTGTTTTCATTATTCTTATCTTCAAAACAGTTCTGCAGAATAGAAACAATCATCATCTTATTGAATGAGACATTTGAGCATCCTTTCCAAGACAAATAATGCATCAAGTGAAATGTAAAAGATTAAATAGTTAGTTATCTGCATATCTTCCTAGTCCATAGGCAGTATCTTCTGTTCAAATCCTAAACACTTCAAGTTTTTTGTTACAATTTTAGAAATCCCAACTGTAGGTCAAAATATGTGCTGATGTCATAAGCACTAGTCTCAGAATGTGAACTTAATTTTAAGTGTGATCACTACAGACGCAATTGTTTCAGAGTTCACATTAGAGTAGGTGAGATCTTCAATTTGACTGTTGCATCAACTACTTGAATACAGAGATACATAGAGAAACCAATACATGGCAAAACTTATGTTTCAGTTCTTACAGCAAAGACGGTCAAGGGTAGCCAATGAATTGCCGTAATCCAGAAAAATCAAGACTATATTCTTCCCATAGGTTGCCAGGGAAGTAAAGCCCCAATTTTCATTATGATACTGCTATTTGGGGCAAATGTAAATAGAAATTTAAAAAGCAGTCCTAAAGCACATCCTTTGAACATAGCTGAAAATACATTGGGACAGATATGAGTTAAGTGTTTCTGAAAGCCTGCTGCCTCCTTCTCCATTCCCACACTTTTTTATTTAGATTGGGGATGTGGAAACTGCTGCTTTTACTTTGTAGCTTTAGGTTTGACTTTAATGTTGCTCTAAGACAAAACATTGCACTTTTTTACAAGAAAATCAACATGCTTTTTACAAACATTTTTGGGGGATCAATATGTATTATGTTTTAGGATGATGTAATCATCTACTTTCTCTTCTATCATACTCTGAATGCAGCATATCATATCCAACTACCTCCTTCTAGTCTCCTTTGTATTTTTTGTGGGTTTTTTTTTTTTTTTTTTTTTTTTTTTTTTTTTTTTGGTTTTTTGAGACAGGGTTTCTCTGGAACTCACTCTGTAGACCAGGCTAGCTTCGAACTCAGAAATCTGCCTGCTTTTGCCTCCCAAGTGCTGGGATTAAAGGCGTGTGCCACCACCACCCGGCTTAGTTTTCTTTGTTTTATCTCCTGTTATTTTGACATTGTACTGATTTCTCTTCCCTTGTCTCCCTCCCGCCCTCCCTCCCTCCCTGCCCCCTCCCTCCCTTCCTTTCTTCCTTCCTTCCTTCTTAGCTTTCTTCTTTCATTCCTTCCTTCCTTTCTTCCTTCTTTATTTCCTTCTTTCCTGTTTTCCATTCATCTGTCTGTCTCTTTTTTTAACCTAAACAAAAACAACAACAAGAACAAGAACAACAACAACAACAACATCTTGAATAGTGCCCAGGTCCATGGTTCATGAAATAGAGGTTAAATAAAGGAACTTGAAAGTGAATCTATTTGAAGAAAACGGTAAACTGCATTGTGTTCCATGTAAACTATAAACTACAATTAATATTATGATATTAATATCATAATCAACTTTTAGCAATCTAATAACAAGTTATTTGCTTCTATTAGCCATGAGATAGTCATAGCTACAGTAACTTTATGATACTTTATGAACAACATTAGATAAATTACCAATTTGAAAGTCTAATTGTAAGTTACCAACAGTGTAACTTACAATAACAGTGTGTACAACAATACTGTACACACTCAAAAAAAATGCTGAGCTTGAGCAAAGAAAAAACAGAAAGACCTGAGAGCATGTACCTTATTTCACTATGAGCTCTAACTATATCTTTCATGTGTTTAAATTTGCTGTTGTGAAAACGGTCCAAGGAACAAAACAGGTTAAAATTTCTGCCCCTGAGTGACCTCTGTTGGGAGTGGTGGGATGTCCTAACGATTTATTGCTGTGACTCTAATTAGGCATAAGACTACATTAAAGCACTGCAAAGTGTTTTGATAATTTTAAATGAAGATATAAAGCAAATGGGTAATGTGCTATTTATTGTCAGTTTGAAGGGTATGGTTTCAGAAATTACAGCATTTTTTCCAAGTACTCTTGGCTGAGATAGAGGTCCTCTCTGTCCTCTTTTGTCAAGTTAGACTTGATAGATATTTCCAACTATTCATTAAATAATATCTAAATCATAAAGCAATAACCATCATATGACTCTCACATAACTATCTGTTTCTAAAAGAATTATAGCACGGATGGCTTTTAATGGCCATTTACAATGCCAGAATACTCTTAGGTGATCTCCGGTGGAATCAGTCCAAATTGGTTACCCAGTGGAATTGATCTTTAGTTAAAGGTCAAATTCAATTTTTACCTTCAAAATTGAGAAGACCTGGGTGTGAAGGTGGTCTCTTAATAATAATCTTCAGGGGGAAATTCATTTTACATTTATTTTAAAAATCTTTAGGTTGAAAAAGGAATAATACCAATCCTTGTACACTACAGGGTTCCAAAGGATTGACACACTGACATGAAGACTATCAGGTACAGAGTTAAATCAGGGTAGTTCATTCTATTTAAATTACTTTCAGGAAAAAAAAAACACTAGAGTACAGAAAATAAGAATGGGTAATTAAAAAATTAATTTCCAAATGAAGAAAAACAGAAATACTGAAGAGATATGGAAAAAACTCTAAATAGGAAATCTTTAAAACTTACAACAAATTGGAAGACATTTATTTTTTCCATGTAAAGTCTTTCTTCATGAAGAGATAGAGAAGGAAAAGGGGAGGGGGGGCAGGTTAACCTGAACATCACCAAGTGATTTTCCCAAATGTATTAATCCCATAGCAGTTCCATGGAGAGAAGTGTTTCTCCATGGAGTAAAAGAAGAGGCAATCAGCTATACTCTTCCCTTCTCTCTTAGTGTGTCTGGTGCTGACAGCATGCTCTTCTAGCCATCTTCCCACTAAATAAGGCATAATTTTCAGTCTTTAATTGGCCACTGCATCTGGAGTGAGCATCTCCTTCTTAATATCAGGCCTATCTGCTTCAATCCTTGCTATTAAGAAGCTATTCACAATGCTGAAACATCCATCATTCTTCTAAAACTTGACTTTGCACAAAACCCAACAGCAGCTTTAACTGCACAGGGAATGACCCTACATTCTTTCAGTGGCTTCTAAAGGTGTATATACTCTGGATCTGCTCTCTCTCTCTCAACATCCCTTCTATATTTGGCCCTTATTGATTCTGTTCCAGCCTCCAGAGTAGTTTTGACTCTCTGCATCCTAATATTACTCAGTCCCCACTGAGTTTCTCTTCTTTCTGGCTGAAGACCTTGTTCTACAAATATGTTACTTATCTTTCTCCACTCTTCCTCAAGAATATGTTCCACTCACTTAACATTTGCTCTTTGGGTATAGCTCTTCTTTCTTCACCAGATCCTTTTCTATTTCTTTTTTCTATTTTTATTTTTTTTATTAAGCACTCATCAACTGTTAGCATATTCTAGATTCTCTAACCATTCTTTCAATGTTAAATACCATCAGTATATTTTATGTTCTATAGGATGAGAATATTTGGTTCTATTCACTTTTTCCTTTCAACTGCATAATATTTGCCTAAGCTATAGTCAGCATATAATAGATACCAGGTATCTTGCTGATTATGTTTGAAAATAGAACTTCTGTGATGGCTGGTATATGCTTTGCCCAGGGAGAGGAAATGGCACCATTAGAAGGTATGCCCTTGTTGGAGTAGGTGTGTCATTGTGGGTGTAGGCTTTAAGACCCTTATCTGAGCTGCCTGGAAGTCGGTATTCTGCCAGAAGCCTTCAGATGAAAATGTAGAACTTTTAGCTCCTCCTGTACCATGCCTAACTGGATGCTACTATGCTTGATGATAATGGAGTGAACCTCTGATCCTGTATGCCATCCCTAAGTAAATGTTGTCCTTATAAGAATTGCCTTGGTCATGGTGTCTATTCAGAGCAATAACACACTAACTAAGACAACTGTGTTATATTTGCCACCACTTCAGTGCCAAATTCTGTGCTACACATTTGGTATTTATCATCAATTTGGTTTGTCTAGAATATTTCTGTGAATCTCTAAATAAGTTTGTTTTATACCATTACTGGCATTCATATGATGCACACAACTATATGTAAACAACACACAGGCTACAAACTAAATACAAGGCAAATTTAAGACTTAAATCATATTGTGACATAGGTTCCAATCCTTCAATATTTTATTTGGTTTTACTCCAAATAAAACGTCCTATTTTTTAGAGTGGTCCTTCACACCCAGATGATTGAACCTCTTTCCTGCCTTGGCTCAACCCGAAGAACTCTGCCATCATCTCGGTCTCTTATGGCCAAATATATCTTTGGCCACCTATGTTTCTACTTTATGTTACTAGTGTACCCTTTAACCAGAAAAAGTCACATTTTTGTGACTTCTTATATTTTTTATATTTTTGTTTCTCTTTTCTTATTTTTTTGACAACTTTTGGTTGAATGTCTATTTAATTTGATATTAGAATGGCCACCTCAGCTTGTTTCTTGGAAGCATTTGCTTGGAATATTGTTTTCCAGCCCTTTACTTTGAGGTAGTGTCTGTCTTTGACACTGAGGTCCGTTTCCTGTATGCAGCAAAATGCTGGGTCCTGTTTACCTATCCAGTCTGTTAGTCTATATCTTTTTATTGGGGAATTGAGTCCATTGATATTAAGAGATATTAAGGAATAGTGATTGTTGTTTCCTGTTACTTTTGTTGTTAGAGGTAGAATTATCTTTGTGTGGCTATCTTCTTTTAGGTTTGTTGAAAGAAGATTACTTTCTTGCTTTTTCTAGGGTATAGTTTCCCTCCTTGTGTTGGCATTTTCCATCTATTATCCTTTGTAGGTCTGAATTTGTGGAAACATATTGTGTAAATTTAGTTTTGTCATAAAATATCTTGGTTTCTCCATCTATGTTTTTGTTTCTAATATAAGTTTCTTAATGAAGCCTGTTCTGATCTCCATTTCAAATTATAGACCTTCTCTCTGGTTTATTTATAGTGCCTAACAGTATTGTTGTGTAATTTTGCTTATTTTTTTCATTGTCATAACCAACTAGTATGCAATCATCACAATGTCAATGTTTTCTTTCATTTTTTTTTCACCATATTATCCCCATGGTCTATCACAGTAGCCAACACATATAGACACTCAACTAATAACTGTGGTAGAAACAAAATGAATTGTGTACTCTTGGCATTTGAAAATGCTCAGAGGAAATCCATGTGCATTAGTCAGTGTCCCAGAAAGAAACAAATGGCACATTTGAACTAATTTGAGCAGGGTTTAATAAAAATACTGTTGACAGTGGTGAGGGGAGGGGATAAGGAGAGCACATAGGAGACTGCTGTATCTCCAGGCTAAGGTCATTGCCAATCTCTCCTCTTCTCCCCAGTGCAAACTGAAAAATAAAAATGTTCTTTGACATGGTCAGGCTTTAAAACATCAAGAAGTTGGGAGCAGACACCATATAAGGCAAATGGATAAAATTTAGAATATTAACGTATATGATTTTTCTAATATTATATCTGATATATGACTACCAACTGTTTTCCATGCTGATAGAATATATATATACATAATAAAATATTGAAGTTATAGCATATTACCTTTTTAAAAAGGCCTAAAACTATATTTGTCTTCTGCATTTGTCTTTAGCTGCCAACTGTATGTGAACCTCTGAATTCCTGAGACATGGTCTAGTGTGTAGTGCTGAAGACAAGAAGTAGAAGTACCCTTTAACAGAGCACTGTGGTAAAAATGATGATCTTGTGACCAGCTCTCTATGGCTTTTACAAATAAAAATAGCTAAATAGAAGAAACACAATAGCTGATCACTTCAGATAATGACAGTAGAAAAACTTTTAAAGAGTGATCTTTGTCATTAGATAGAAACAGAAAGAAAAAGCCAAATCAAAATGACCCAAGAAAATGATAATTTTAGGTACAGAAAACCAATGTGAAGATAACTTTGGGGAACTGTATTAGGGTTCCCTAAAGGAACGGTGCTACTGGAATAAATATATATTCCAAAAGGTATTTTAGCTTGGCTCAGACATTGTGGGATAGTCCAGCAATGTCTGGCTATATATAAGAAAATTTAACAATTTGGTAGCTTCGCAGTTCATAAAGCTTGACACATTAGTAGACATGTTCTGGTGTGAAGGCTGAGAGGACTCAAAGACAGCCCTCATTTCTCAGTTCACATTAAGAGGTCAAAATATTGTGTTCTGATCACAATGAAGGATTTTGGTAGCAAATCCTTCCTAAACATGATTTTACAGATCCACTGAGAGATATGTGTCTCTTGGATGATTCCAGATGCAATTAAGTTAACAAGCATCACAAGGAACAAAAATCTCAGTTGACTTAGAACATAGAGTGTCAGGGAATTCTAGAGTAGAGGTGACAGTTATGAAATTACTCATGAGCCAAGAAGATGACTTGTAACAGAAGAGATGGCATTTTATTAAAAATGCAGCAAAACCCATTAGAGAGTTCCACATATAAGAATGGCAGGTACTGATGTGGATGGGATGTAAATAAGCTCAGGAATGTCAAATATCAGTATGGAGGTTCCAGAAAATCTAAAAATATCACCACCTTCCTGCAATATTAATTTTGGGCATATACCCAGAGTGATCAAAGTAAAAGTCAGAATACAAAATAGAAAGCCAAATATTCAGGGGACTGCAACACTGTTCACAAAAGCCAAGTTAGGGAATCAGCAATAAATAGGTAGGTAGATAGATAGATAGATAGATAGATAGATAGATAGATAGATTACACAAATAATGATGGGAAAGAAACTGGGTAGGGAGGGTTTAAGTAAAGACAGAATAGAGTAGGAATGGGGGTTGATGAAACTACATGAAATATATGTGTGAAATTCTTAATAAAATACTAGGACTTTAATATCTTTCTACTAATTATTTCCACCAATTATTTCTGGAATTTTCCTACTTTTACATAGAGTTTATTGAGCATTCCTTGTTAGTGTAATGTCGTATCTCTTGCCTGCTTCAATGCTACTGCATGCATGTTTGTTGAATTCATTTTGAACATTTTATTTCATTATTATCTTTTCATAACATAATTTTTAAGAATTATAATCACTTAATTGTGTAAATATACATAGTCATTGATTGTATTAACATTTAGACAAATCTAAAACTTGTAGATATTGAATTTCCATGAATTTCTTGAATTCTACATTTTCCTCCTCTCTTTGAATGCTATACCATATAGGGAAGAGAATGTTATCAACAGAATTTGAAAAGTCCCAAAGTGTAAACAACCTTAGTCTAGTACCTTTACTGCAATACATAAAAGAAATGTAGAAAAATAAGTTTAATTTATATAGTAACATGTAACCATAGTGATCAATATGACTATTAGTTCTATTATATATGAAGCATCAAGACATAAATAGCTCTGAACTTGTAATGACAAGAATGAATAAATTTGGATTAAGTGTTTCATATGTGTCTGTGTGCTTCATTATTCTTGGCTCTTCACTTCAGTTTTCTTTTTTCTTCTTTTATTCTTGGAGACTTAATCTGAAAGACTGTCATTCAAACCAGACTAACAAGACACTTTGTTTCCTGCTGATCATTTTTATCATTTCCACATACAATAGCCACAGTGTCTAAGACCATTAGAGGGAATGCAGTCATTTTCAATTACCATACAATTACTTATGTGCTTTTTAGAAAAGAAAAAGTTATATCAACATTTAAAATTTATTTATTAATTTATTAATTCCCAAATAGGAGAGTTTTAGTCACCCACAAGGGTGTTTGATATCTTTCTTTGACTATACCTTTCGGCAGTACTACCTGGTCTCTTGAAGTTCAAGGAGTTATTTCAAATGAATTCATGGCCTTCCCACATGCATACTCACAAATTCATTCATTCAGCAATAATATTTAATTACAAGCCCTATGATTGGGCCTACTAATGGGACAATATTTATGAAATGAAAAAGAAGACACAGAATGGTCCAGCTTCCATGGAGTTTCCCTCCTAACAGAATTTCACAGACCATCCATGAGCAGGAAAATGAGAATGCAGGTCTAGATAACAGTAATCACCATAAAATATCTGTGGGGCTAGGCTATAGTCTTTATGGAAAAATGGTACTCAGGATATCTGAAGATTACAGTTGATATTCAGTTTGTTTTATCATTTTAATTTTAAGTCAACACAAACAAGAATGGAAGATGCAAAAATTAAAAGGACTCTGAGAAAATGAAATGCAAAATATCTTGCAAAGTCTAAATGGAGGCACTCAGAATATGGCCAATGACTGTTTTTTCAGAAAGAGACAGTCAGGCAGCTTAACACAGGAAATCTGACCATACTTGGAGAATAAAATAAAGGTCATGTTTAGAATGACAAAAATGCTTCCATTTAAACTCCAGACACAGAAACAATAAAAGAAGGGGGAAAATGAACTCAGAGGGTGTCACCTAAGACCTTTCTTAGCTCAGTCATCTATATTCAGTACCTCTTTCATTAATAATGTAAGCGCAGTTTTTTTTTTTAATCTAAAACCTATTCATTTGTTCTTCCTCTTATTGTGGTGCTTGAGAAAATATGGCTTTAAAAACTGCTATAATGGATGTAGTTATTTTCCCTTAGAAAAATAAATCATTTGGATTTAGATTTTTCTGAAATGACTATTACTGTGATCAATCTCCTAAGCCTTTGTATGAACTGAGAAAGAGATGAAAAGAAAACCAAAGTGAGAGTGAAAGAAGGTGGGCTATGTTGGGCTGCACAATCAAATCCAGCATTCCATAAGCAACGCTTACCAATGTACATGCACCCAAACAACGAATAACACAATATCCACGCAACACAGTGATAGAAGACTAAAACTAGTCCTTGAACACTATTATCTATTCCTGAAGGGTAGGTACCATAAACTTCATACATTAGTTATCCCTCTTTTAGAATCTGATACTTACTTAGTCCATTTTAAAATACATGTTAAAGTTTTGTTTCCCAGATGATAGTAGTTTTATTTTAGCTATGCCCTTGAGTGTAGAGCATGCATGAAAGAGACAGTTTCTTTGGAAGTAAAAGATCCCATTTAACTCTTATACCAACACGATTGTGTTATAATTGCAACACATCTTAATACTTGGTATCTAATGCACACCCCATTTTGGACAGAGCTACTAAATAAAATCTCTCAGCATTTTTTCTTTTGCTCTTCTTATTGGCATTACTGTAAAACATGCTTTATTCTCATTCCACAGAAGCAGCAGAATTTTTACCCTCATATTTTTAATATTGATTTGAGAGGCATAAAATGCAGGTTAATCTTGATATCCATGTCACCATTTCATTGGGATGGAATGCTATTGTAGATGGAGAAAGCAGGTATCCATTTGCTTTTCTGAAGAGAAAAAGAGTCTCCTCTCACAAAGAATGTGTTTTCAGGGCTTAGAGTCCCAAACAGGGATCAGCTTCCTTTCTAAAGTGTATGACAAGGTTGACCAGTACTCCCATGTCTTCTATTTAGGTCTAGAGTGAAAGGGTCCAGGTCTACAATAAACCCATGGCATTCTCAAACGAAAATTGGCAGGGTACTTTCATTACTTTACATTATAATTCATAGGAATTTGGAAGATTGTTCTATAAAATTGTTCTCTTCTATTTGGCAGTTTTTCATAGTTTTCTTTATTGGTACAAAGATAATACTTGGGAAAAGTAAAGGGTGAATTATTTAAATCCTGTATAGCCAGAATCAATTATATTTCAAGCTTAATATTTTCTCATGATTTTTAATAAAGTGTGATAGCAGAAAATATATCACAGACATAGACCCTATGATAGCTCCCACATTCAGCAACACAAATGTCTGGAAATTGAAAAAGACTTCATCTAAAGGACACATAAAGATGCTGACAAATCCAGTTATAAACCTTATTGTAGCAAATAGTTAACATTACATAAACAAAGGAAAATTGCTTAAAACTTGAAAAAGTATTCACGATACATATTGAAGCAAATCCAGAATACTGGAGTTCATGGAAACAGGCCTGCCCTGGAGTGTGGTGAAGCAGCAATCATGAGCAGAAGAAATGAAATAGTATGCCTGATTATATTTAAAATGGGACAGGTGTAGAATCCCTATATAAAGTCAGAAAGTACAAAACCTACACACGAAGACAGAGGAAGTAGGACATGGGTAACAAGTAGTATATGCCCACTGTAATTATTACAGAAATGAAAATAGTCCTCAATAGACATTTCCATTAAAAATATTAAAATCATCACTAAGTTACTAATTTGCAGAAAAATTAACCTTAGTGATTTGGTTTGATGGTTTCCCCAGAAGATATTCTAAACCAAAATCAAATAATTTCTATAGAAACATTTCTAAATATCACATAATTTTAAAAAATGAAGACCTAAGAAATATGAGTATTTAGTTCATGGTGTATAAAAATACACTGAAGAAGCCAAAATGTTTTACACAGGTTTTAGAGAGAGCTTGGCTGTGCAGAAGACCGAAGTTCAGTTTCCAGATATTATATAAGGTAGGATACAGTTATCTGTAACTTCAGCTCTAGGGATATCTGACACACTGGCATTTGTGGGCATGAAAGTTGTGAACAAGCACACATTCACACATGAAAAAAATTTAATCTATGAAAAGAACACAAAACTACTAAAATAACTAGCTATCTTTATAAGGACCAATTAAGTTTCACATAAATTCAATTAAACTTTAAGTTTACAAACTAGTAGAATTATTAATCAGCAAATAGCCTTGAACTCACTAAAACATATTTATTAATATAGCTTTAATATAATTGTAACACTACAATATGGCAGTGTGAACAAAGGTTGAGATATGCACAGCATGGAGGAAAATGTGTAGCCTAAAGGTTACCAGACTTCTTGACGAGAGGACTAGCATAGGACAAAGTACAAATATTTGATGTAATAATGGCTTACACAATTTTTACTGAAATAACAAAAGAGGAAATTCAATGAATCCAAATTGGGAAGAGATTTGAAAGTCTAAACCTAGTTTTGTTGTGAATCTTCCTACTCTGAGATAATATCTGACTGACTATGGCTCAAAACAAAACATAATAAAACTACCAACTGCAAACAGCTGACTGAAAATTGCATTGAATTTCAAGAAGAAAGAGAGTATCTAGATTCTACACAATTCAGTAACATAAATTTCATATGGTCAGAAAACACAGTTATTGACTCAGAAATGCAAGCCTAGGTAGTTTGTCAAAATTCAGGAAAATAATAACAACACAAAAGTGAGAACTATACTGAACAGGAAATTGCACAAAGACTTTCTAAGCACCAGTTATGAAAATGAAAATGATTCCAAAGAGTTTTATGAAGGAAACAGTAATGAAACAAATAAATCTAAGATACATGCAATGACAATAGAGAGTGGTAACAGTATATAATAGGTTGGGGTAGATTAAGGAACTCAACTTTTACACAAAGGTGAATCTATAGGTAATTTTATTTAAAAATTGCCTCAGATTCTTACATTAGAGGTTAATGTTTTAAGTATGTTAATATTGCCTGAAGTCACTAATATATATTTGTAATATATTAGCTAAGCAGCAAATATTTAGAAGGATAAATGGAGAAAGAAACTTGGTTTTGAAACTAGGACGACAAACAAACAAAAGTGGCATAGAAAACCCACACAAAGCAAGAGGCAAGAAACACTCCGATGTGTTAATAATCTCTTTACATAGACTAGTCTTGGTAATTAAAAGCTGTCATGCTACAAAAATAAAACACTATCCAGTTATAGGCTGCCTATAAAAGATTGCCTTAAATCAAATTAAAACAGAAAGCTTAAGAGCAAAATTACCGAAAAGTTTCCAGGCACTTACCAACTAAAATACTATATAGTTTATACTGTTATAAAGAAAAACAGACATAAAGAGAGAGGATACTGCTAGAAATAAAGAGTATGCCTCCCTAAGAGCAAAACTTAGAACTTAATGGAAGTACATGACAATTTCAGAGTTATAGAAAAAAAAAACTTATAATGTTATAATGCAAATGAACGTTTACAGTACTTAAAGGGCCAATTAAGAAAGCAGTATCACATTACGGCAGATTAACACACAACACTCAATAATTGTTAAATCATGTGCAAAAAAATCAGTACTCATTCAGCTTGTTGTATGCACCATTATAGAGCCTTAATCCGACAATGGAAGAGCCAGGTTGTATCACAAATTTGTCTGCAAGGCTAGTAACTATAAGTTCAACACATTTTCATCATTACTATAAAAAAGGCATGTCTTATGGGTAATTAAGACATATGTAATATGTGAGTCTACCTTTAACCTTTCAATAAAATTATAAATTGTTGCTATATATTTCCAAAGGCAAAATAAAAAATCTCAATACTGAAATAAAACTTTATAAATGACTAAGTGGCAAATAAATATTACCCATCAACAAATGAAGATTACAATTAAAGTGTTCTCCCATAAGAAACTTGTTAACTGAAATATTCATCTTACACAGGAGGGGGAAAAAAGCTGAGTGTTTACTAGAAATTAGATAAAGAGCCACAGAATAAACTCAGCAAAAATTAAGTGAATGAATAAAGATGAGCAACTATTATGGGGACTGACAGAATTGATTTGCATTTTCTGAAAAAAGGGATAAAGCAAGCAAGGTTGCATGAGGATTTATTAGAAAAGGAAATAAAAATATGAACACATTACTGCTGGAATTTAAAACAAGAGAGTAGACGAAAATAAAATTCATATTTAAAAGTACATGATGAACTCCCTTATGCCAATAAATATGAAGTTTTATGTTAAACTGATCATTTTTTAACAAGGGAAATCTTAACAAAACTATATGGGGAAAATAGGGAGAATTAATACTCTGTTTCCATCATTAAAACTAATTGTTTAAAATCTTCTAAGGGAATATTATACATGTTCCCAAAAATGTATTAGAAAGTTCAAGAAAATGATGTAGAAATGAAGCATTCTGCTATCACTAATTTTTGATATTTTTTATTTACATTCCAGTCATTGTCCTCCTCACTCCCCGCTCCCACAGTTCATCATCCCATTCCTCCTCCCCCTTGCCTCCAAAGAGGGCTCTCTCCCAAACACCAGGTCTCCCCCTTCCCCGGGGCCTCAAGTCTCTCAAGGCTTAAGTGCATCTTCTCCCACTGTGGCCAGACCAGGCAGACCTATTGCTGTACCAGGGGTCTCAGACCTGCCCTGGGATCTCCCTGGGGACTAGATTAGTTGAGTCTGCTGGTCTTAAGATGGGGTTGCTTGTGGTGGTGGCGCACGCCTTTAATCCCAGCACTTGGGAGGCAGAGACAGGAGGATTTCAGAGTTCGAGGCCAGCATGGTCTACAGAGTGAGTTCCAGGACAGCCAGGACACAGAGAAACCCTATCTTGAAAAACCAAAAAAAAAAAAAAAAAAAAAAAAAAAAAAAAAAAAAAAGATGGGGTTGCTTTTCATTCAGTTTCTTCAATCCTTCTCCTAATTCAACCTTAGAGGTCCCCAACTTCAATCGATCCCACTTAATGGAGGAAAAAAATAGTCACTAGAGGCAAAGGATGGAAGGGACCTGTGTGGGAGAGGAGAGGGAGTGGGAAAGAGAACAGGATCAGATATGGAGTTGGGAGTACGAGAAAAGTCCAAAGGGTCAAGAGAATGAATGGAATCAAGCAGCCTGGGGGTGGATGAGTGGGGTGGAGAACTCTCTAGAAAGTACTGGAGACTCAGAAGATGATCTACTCTCAGGACTCATTGGGGGCGACTTTAGCCAAAATGCCCAACACTGGGGATAGGGAAGTCCAAGAGTCTACCTCAAATGGAGGAACAAGGTTACTAACCCACAGTCAAAATTTCTGACCCAGAATTGTTCCTGTAAAGAACTGCAGGAACAATGGAGAAAAGACTAAAAGAAAGGTGGTCCAACTTGGGATTCATCTCACGAGGGGGCACCAAGGCCTGACACTATTACCAATCGTATTATGTGCTTACAGATGGGAGCCTGGCATGCCTGTCCTCTGAGAGGCCCTACTAGCAGCTGACTGAAACAAAGACAGATATTTGCATCACTAATGTTTCTAAAATACGAAACAAAAATAGGACTGAGAAATTAATCATCCAACTGTATGGGGTCAAATTTGTATTATAATAAAATGAGACAGAGAAGTAGGAGCAGGAGAAAGAATGGTACAGGCACATTATGTCCATGGATACAGCTAAAGAATATACAAAACATACATTGACAAAGCAAGGACTACCTTTGGCGATTCGCAGCATTTATGCTTTTAAGTGTAAATTTGCTCAAATAACTCAAAGTATGCAATCTTATTAAGGTGAGTAGTATTTTCTCCAAAGATCCATATGCAAAGGGATTGCTAAGCAATGTGGCTCTACTGTGAAACGCTTTGGATCATAAAGAGCAAGCCACGTGGGAGGTATCTAGGTTATTGGTACATGTGGTTGAAGGGCATGATGAAACTCTGGACAATCACCTGACATCATCCTGATGTTCTGTACTCAGTAGTGTCCTAATCTGTAAAGCCACTTAACTTTTAACTGAAATATCCAGAATCAGGAGCTCAAACAACTTTTTTTTAAAAAATCAATATCTTGTATCCAGGGTTTTATAATAGTAATTAAATGTCGATTAATATACCAAATTAAATAAGAAAAGTGTGCATACTTCAGAGATGTTTGCATACCAATATTTATTACTGCACTATTCAAAATAACTAAGATATCAAACTAGACTAGATATTCATCAGCATATGAATAAATAAAATTTTATATGCAGAATTGAATTGTATTCTGCTGTAAATCAGAATAAAATTAAGACGTTTTCAGGTATGTGGGTAGAACTGGAGACCATTGTTGTAAAGAAAATGTCAGACTCAGAAAGGCAAAAATCACATTCTTTCTCTCATATTAAAATATAAATTTCGACACACATGCATACACATATACATGCCTGCATAAACATATACACACACAAACAAGTTGAAAGATGACACAAAAGAAAATATCAAAAACTTGACAGCATAAGCACAGTAAATAGTTAAACTAAATAAGTTAAATAAACGCTCATTCATGATAAATACTCTAAAACCTCCAAAGACATAAAGGAGAGTCCTTGAATGATCCAGCATCTCTCACAAAATGATGCCTTTAAATTTATTTTCCTAAAAGTTAAAAATATTTTAGAATGTCAAAATTGTTACTCTTTACATTGTTTTCATACTCTCTTTTCATCTATAATAGGCTAAGGGATAAAAATTTAAAAATAACGTAGATGTTCTGAAAGCTAATAGTCAACCAGTTTCCATGTAGAAAACTAAAATTAATGTAGAGATTCTTAAAATCAATACAGTATTTTGGTAATTCTGCTACATAAAACTCATTTATATTTTCTTTATATCCAACATACATACGTAATTTTAAAACAAGATTTAAAATGCATGCTACATAATTGAAGAACTTCGTAACCTTTAGACCCTACTATTGTGCATAAAATGAAATGAAAAAAGTTTGAGAGAAATGCTCTGTTAATAAGTACAATGTCTCAATGTTCTAAATGTCACCTTTTCTAAATCACTGTATAAACTCAACAGGAATTCCAACAGAATTTTTCTAAAGAGTTGGATGAACAGGTTATAAAAATCATATGGATTAAAAACAAGAAAAAATTAGAAATATCTTAAAAACCAATCTGAGTGTAACACACACACACACAAATATATATATATATATATATATATATATATATATATATATATATATGCTAAGACAATAGTGTAGGCATAAGTTTAGACAAGGAACCCAACAAAGCAGACAAGTCTATTCAATGAATCAACACAACAATTCAAACTTGATTCATTGTAGAAGTAATATTTCAAATTAAGAGGACTTTTAAATGACTACTGCTATGGCGGTAGCATATTTATATTGAATAATATAAAACTTCATCTGTACCTCACTTTCTTTATACTCTTGAAATATTTTTGTAAGTCCATCATTGACATTTTTAATAAATTGTAGATTTATATATCCATGAATTTAATGGTGAGAAAAAATTTTAAATGTATAAGCACACATATAAAAATGAATTACAATAGAATTATCCTATACCAGGGCAACAATGCCCCTACTAGACGCAACAGACAAATAAATAAAATTCTACTCCCAGGAATGAGATAGCTGTTTTTAGAGATGTTGGCAAGTGTGGTGCCATAGCTACCTAAACATTAGTATTTATTGATTTTTCTCTTGATTTACCCTATAGAACTTTATGGTAAGACCTTATTGCTAAATAATCCAAATAATTGAGCAATGGAATAATAAAACCCAAATAAGTCATTCTAGCCCTGACCTGGAAGTTTCCTTCCTGTGGCTAGCCTTCACGGTACTGGAAGATGTCATACAGGTTATCAAAAGATAAACTAATCATTAGTATTATCCATATGTGAACCTTGTGGTCTACAATAATAGCTAGCTTAGCAAGACATTACCACATGAGCAACACTGGCATGAGTGTCACAGGAAAAGCCAACCACTTTTTAAAAAACAAAATGGGGATATATGTAAGTCCCTGTGCACAAAATGAAACCTTTGTCTGGTCAAAGCCAACACCCTGTTGTCATAAATCTTAAGCCCTAGGGGACTGTCCATTACTACTATTTTGCTAAGAATACGTAGCATTAAACTAACTCCTAGTAGCTTACTCATGCATATAGATTAATGAACTCTCAATCCTCATCTGACAAGCTTCTACTGGAAGTAGATTAACACAGAGGTCTACAACTGGTCAAGGTGCAAAGAGTAAGAGACAGCAGATTACTCAGCCATGAAAGAGTCACATATTTCACACCCCTTCTTGTTAAGTTACAGGGACTAATAGAGATGTGTGGACAGAAAGAGCATATGAGCCAGAGGCAATTACAAAGAAAATAATGTCTTCCAGACACAATGAAAAAACAGCACCCAGGAACTCTCAGTGATTATGGCAGCATGCACAAGACCTGTCCAAGTGTAAGGCAAACTAAAGCTCAACATAGAGAGGAAAGGTGGGAAAGTCCCACTCCTAGGTAAGGGTTATTGGTATTTGGTAGCATCTGGGAAAGGGAGAGTCAGATTTCCTAAAGAATATTTCCCCTGGTAAATTGACCACACTTCAGTTGAAGGCCACATATCCAAGAAGATGTGCTCAGTACAAATTGGACATTATAGGTAGGAGGGGAAAAGTACACAAAGTTGGGTGTAAAGGAAAGAGAGAGTAGATCTGACAGAGGATGGGGGATGTGTCAATACAATCAAAAGACTGTGCGAATTTCTCAAAGAATGAGTAAAACAAAAGAAAATAAAAGATTTAATAATACCAGGATGATTAAATATTTTTTTAGATTCTGATAATCAGATTGTATCATAGAAGAAGGGCACAGAAACCTCCACAGAGAGAAACTAACTGTAATAAATAAACTAAAAAAGGACAAGGTTCTGCAATATGTCATGAAAAGTCATAAATAAGCAACACAGAAAAATGGGCAAAATGCTCAAATGCTCAGTAAAACATGAACTGCATATGGCAAACACACACAATAAATAATTAAGGCAAAAATTACATAAATGTTATTTTATAAATGAAAAGAATAAATTGTGAACAGTATTTTAAGTAGGATAGTTATGAAGAATATAACTGAGGATGTGGATATTTCGGGAAGTAACACAAGTATAATTAATATTCGATAAAATCTTGATATAATTTACAGTGTTAAAGTTGTGCCTATCATAACTGTATAGGTTTTCTTTTAAGTTATATAATCTCAGTCATCTGCGTGATGGACATGTTTAGGATGTCCATAAATCCTGGGTTTAATAGTTCACAGTCAGCTGCATTTCTAAAGGTCATTAAATAAAGTATGGTTTATTCAAGCAATATAGTTTTGAAAATATTTAAGTAGGGCTTCCTAAACTTCTTCAAATCATGACCCAAGAAATTTTTTACAACCCTGAGTATGTAAATAAAGAAAATGGGCATATAAGTATAATTTTACTAATAATTAATACTAAAGAATTATATTATAAAACTATTCTGTATAACAATTAATATTTTAATATTCATTGAAGAGAAAAAACTTCATAGTAATAAAAGTGCTCATAAGCCTGGGCTGACTATTTGATACTATATGAAAACAGCACCTTCAGTTTTTTTCAGAGTTGATTGATTTTTAACTTTCTAAACATGAGTGCTTAGAACCCACCCTACATGAAGGTGAGATATAAAACACCAGATGCGTGCTTTGGGCCATTTCAGAAAACAGTGAAAATTCTGCTCTAATCCAACACCAAAACAAATTTAGCAATTGTCTCATGAATGTCAAGTCAGTGGCTCAAATAGCAATTTTTAAAATCAAACATCCTAACATAATACAAGCCAAAGATATGTTAATTTGATACATGCTGAGGAATGAAGGCAGGGAAATATTAAAAGCCTGTTTTCCATAATTAAACCATCACATCTTTATAAGAGCAGAAACATTTGTATGCACAATAGAAACACTGTGTGTAGCTCATGTCATACAATAGTCTCAACTCTGAACTGAAGTGTTTCAGAAGGTCCTGATTGGTGCTGCCTGGAATGACAGCAAGCCTTGTTTAAGATACACATGCTGTACATTCAGAACTAAGGCTGTGGAAAAGGTGTGCACAACAGATTATAGGTGAACATGGCCACACAGAAACAGAATACATTTCACATTTCATTTTGAATAAATTCTTGGTATTGCATGCTCATAATTCAAGATACTATGATAACCCTTAAAATATTATTTTTTGGAAAATAATGACATATATTAACAAAAATAAAAATCAGAAAATATTATTTATATATTACTGCTATATACTATCTATTATTTATTCACATCAAAGTTATCTATAAAGAAAGAGACTGAGGGATACTCACTGAGGACTATCATTGCTTCAAGGAGGTGTTACTTCTTATGGAAAATATACAATCTGTTTTGTTGTTATAACACTCAATATATAAGACATAGAACATGTGGTGTGTTATGACATATACATGTATCATATGTGTGCTAATTTTGAGATATTATGACTATGCATCTAAGCAAGCATACTTCATTATTTATGAGTCCTCTGATTGCCAGTGCAATAAACTTTGCAGGCAGATGTAATCAAGGAGTGAATCCATTGGTTTGAAGAAATTACAGTCTAGAAATGATGGTTCAAATGATGTTTGAACTATTTTGATCCCTTAGCTTGTCCTTCTTTGGAAGGAAGCTTCAGTGGCTCCCATTCTATCATCTCTCAGGTCTGGCACTAAACCTTGCAGTATTTGCTTGTTCTGTGTTGAGTTTGCCTGCATCTGAGCCCACACCTGTAGGTAATGCTGCAGAGCCTTAATGTGAGTGACATGACTGGAGAGAGTGTCTGGTGCTCACTTTCCCAGCGGAAGAAGGGGCTGTCTTTTCGTTTTGTCTTCCCAAATCTTCAGAGAACTGATAAATGGGATGAACTGGGAAAAAAAAAACAACTCAATAACCTGGTGAAATGGAAGTGATTTTAGTTCATATAGAAACTAATCACCATTCACTAATTTATGGAACATGTGCATGCATTACAATGATTTTTATTTTTAGTCAGAGAAAACTGGGTCAAGTTTTAGCCTACCCCCATGTTACCCGATAAATTTGAGATTGACAGCAGCATGATAATTTCTCCATCACGGGAGTGTTGTAAGGAGCAAGTAACATGCACATTGAGGTCTGACAGCATAGAACACAAACTCTCTCCATCATTATTCTCACTGTCTTTACTGCCATCCTCATCCATATTGTCACTTCAGTCATTAAATGAACATTAACTATTTCTTTGGACAAAACTTTTGAGAGTTTCTTTGAGGGAGCATGAGGGTAAAGCAAGTCTCTCCTATCTCTCTTCATTACCTTCCACTTGGTTCCAATTTTAACTCTTGTCCTAGTCACAGTATGGGCTCTCTCTGGTATGAATGTACTGCTGTGCTCTTCCTCTGCACAGTATCAGATTCACACTTATACCCTTCATGTATTCCTCATATGGTAATGGGAGAGGAGGAGGAATACAGCATCAAAGGTGCCCTTGCTGAATAGGAGTCTGTGTGTGGATAACACCATCACACATGCTGAATAACATGCTACATGCATCATGCCTTTTGCCCAGTAAGAACCATGTTGATAAGCCACATTGTTCTCATTGTTAATTGGAACATATGAAGTAACATAATGTATATAAATAAGCTAAGACATGCCATGAATTCTAGGGCCAATATTGGAGACTCAGTGAGTTTGAACAAATATATATATATATATATATATATATATATATATATATATATAACCAACTGCAATACCTCTAATATACATAGCATTTCGAAAACTTCGGTGAAATTTTCTGATATTAAAAACTGTTATTACATCCTTATTATTTGTTTGTGTGTGTGTGTGTGTGTGTGTGTGTGTGTGTGTGTAATTTCAGTGGTAAACTTAAAAGTAAATATGTATTTACTTTACTGTTGATACTTGCTGTATACTTCAATCAGGCTGAAGGGCTGAAGGTTTTCTGTGCTCACTTCTGAATTTCTTCTCAGCATTAGTACCAAGGGAAACACTAAACTGTCAGCCTTTATGTTTTATCATGCTGTCTCACAAGCTGCCCCCTGTAGAACCCACAGGATTGCTATGTGCCTCCCAATAAGAACTTATTGAATAAGCAGAATGATAAAGCTCTCCCCAGAGAACAGATATCCCTTGTGGCAGAATTTGGAGGTTTCTGTTCTGCTAACCAGTTCCTGCTCATCCATTGATGGGGACCTTTGGTTTCATCTCAAATCTCTATTAACAACTGGGAGAAAGCAAGGCCAATATGAATATGAAAACCCCAGAGACTGAATGCTAGGCAGGGCACAGAGGGCACCACTACTCACTTCCCATGACCGCTAAACCAAAATACCATGCCAAGGCATATGTAACCCTTCAGGACACCAGTTCCAAACCTGCTATCTTATAAATAACTCTTTGGAAGCTTCAGAAACTGATCTGGCCTATGGTCTTCCATCACATTTTCCTCTCACCAAACTGGAATTTTTTTGTTTCCCCTTTATTAACGGTTCAAGGTAAACACGAAGTTATTTTAAGTCTAAGAACACCACAGTGATACCTGAACACATGTGCAGTAAGATGTAATCAATCGAGTACCTCCCATACTGCGCTCCAGTATTTGCCTCCTGTCACATTCCCTTCTGGGTGGTCTGGAGCAAATTTTGCTTGTGATGAACTAAAGGCCAAGAGACCATTCTGTCAACATTGGGTGCTGGTGCTTGTACTGGACAGGGGCCTTGGCACTTGCTTATATAAGAGGAAGGTGCTTTGCACGTCTGTCCTCTGCTCCTTTGAGATAAGTGCCCTCAAGGAGACCTAAGCTTCTTCTCTCTCGTTCTTTCTCACTCTCGAGTAACCATGTGTGAGGCAGGCTAGTTTTGTATAGTTGGAGTATGTTTTGCTGACCCATCTTTCCCTGCAGGCTTTATATTGAGATGAAAATAAAATGTTTTCAGTAGGCTTGGGTTCTAATCTATGTTCTCTGATGTACTTTACCAGGAATCCTCTACTAGGGGGACCATTGGGCACCTGATCCGCCATTAGCAAAGCTGATATCTTGTTCCAATTAGCTAGTGGTCCCTGTGTCTATTTTTTGTTTTTGTGTCATGGAGGGACAGAAATATCATTATTACCGCTTGTAGTAAGTCTGTTCATTTAGATGGCATTAATACTACACACGTATAATATCACTTTGTGGAAGCAGATTCAATATTAAAATAACTCCTAAGCTGATCGAAATATGTGTAGTTTTATTTTAAGATTGTATTAATTTTTCATGTAAAATTAATTGAGTCACTGAAGTAGTCCTACAGAGCACTGAACTGGAAGCCAAATACAACATTCTAATGTGTTTCTTATGATCCAAGTTCATTTTAATAAATTCAAAATATGCACTTGGGACAAATGTTTCTTGTTATGGGTACAACCTGAAAGTATTTAGTAAATGCAGCTTGTCAGATGGCTACAGGCACTCTCTGGAGAGTTGTAAGAGAGAGAATTGGATTGATACTTTTCTTACTCTGCCAAACAAAAGAAAGAACAAAAGAATTTGCTTTCTTACTTCCAGCAACAGCCCCAATTCCACCGTCATTCAAAGTATATGGGGATAGCATGTTTTCAGTTAAAGTCTCAGATTCTGTGACCAGCATAAGACATCACAGACTTGTCATCCAGAGACAGGCTTATATGTTTAATTAAGCCACGGTATGATATGGGGGATCACTTTAGACCATTTCCAGTTTATTGTATATTCATTCTTAGCCAATTATTCAATTTTAGTCCTAGTAATGATACAGACATACAGAGATAAATGGTATCACTTGATCCTCCTAAATGACTTGCTAACAATGACTTTCCAAAGATATAACCTAACTGGTCTGGAACTCAGATGCTTTAAGGAGTTATACTTGCCTAAGAAGCTTTAAATGTCTTCTTTAGAGTCATTCCTAATGTAACTGTGGTATATCCTCCAGACACACAGATTTTTCAGATTGTTTATACCTCATGGGAAATACTTGCATTCTGAGTAATAAATATTCATGGATATCCAAGTGCTATTGACCTTAGTGTAATAAATTCTTAAATTTTAAGACAGCTATTATATATGTATAATATACACACACACACACACACACACACACACATATATATATATATATATATATTACAAACTTTTGTAAACATGTCACACTTAAATGTCAATTTATTATTGGTAACTAACCTATGGCTTAACCTGAGGATTCTAAAAGTTATTTCTGACGCCAAATATGTCAGTTGTTGCCTGAGAAAACCAGTATCTTTTTAAGGTTTCTACATATCGTAGTTCTCTTTGTGGGTAGGTGTGGTCATGTGATTAGCGAACCATACCCAAGCAAGTAGTGCCTGAACTTGTGACATGCTCATTCCCACTCTTCTAACTAGAAAGGCATACATGAAAGATGACCAGCATTGCCAGGCAGTGACTCACCACCCACCACCCATCCCAATTTCTCCTTATTTGAAGTGGCTTTAGATTGCTCACAACACTTAGAAGAAAACATTTTTAAACTGTTATGCTCTTATGGAACTATTTGTTATAGCAGTTAATGAGGGAGTATATGTTACTGTAATTAATCTGCCCTAACACCTATCCAATTCAACCACTGAAAACCAATTTGTTATGATATTTACAACTTAAAAAAACGATGACCAGCCATTGTTACTTGCTGATGTATTAGAATTATGCAACTATCCCTTAGCTTTCCTCATATGCAATAGACGATTGACAATGTATTTTTTGAAACAAAGTACACATGTTTGTATCAATTTTAAGTGTAACCAAGATCCCAAATATATTTAAAAAGAAGAAATGTAAGCTTGGGAATATAGTTTATTAAGTAAAGACTAGGATGAGAAAGAACAGTCAGAAGACAGAGGAGGTGAGGAAGTTGGATAATGACGGAGGAAAAAAAGGAGGAAGGGGAAGAAAACAAACCATCATAGTCTACTCAATTTGTAATTACCGATTGATTATTTTTCTTAAGAGCATCTTGCTATAGTAAAGGTGCATGTGCATATATGCATGCGTATATTGTTATATATAGATTCATACTATATTTTGAATTCTAAGTATACAGTTTGGAGTTCTAATTAAATATTTCTAACACCTTCTAACTATTATCTAATCAATAGTTGATTTGTTTTGTTTTCAGGGTGAACCCTGTCACTTTATTTCAGCAGTGCAACAAGAGTTCTTATCACTGGAGTCTTAGTCAGCAATTGTCTCCTCAGCAGTCACTCTCTTCCCAGCACCCCTTGCTTCTGCTTTGTCAGGCACTTTCTGGCAGCAATAACATGCTCCCAGGTCATAAAAGTGGTGGTTGTAGGGTTTAACCACCTTGGTAAACTGTTCCAGTGCCTTGGCACAATTCTGCTTGTGCTTGCTCCTTCCTTCTGCTGACAAGTCTTAAGCCTTTCCTGGATGAGACTGATGATATTCTGGTCAATTTGTAGTCCCTGCTCAATTGCATCTCAGCCTCAAATGTACAAAGCACATTACCCTCCATGTCTTCGGCAATGTGTAGCACACGTCCCTACTATTGGTAATAGTAGCAGCTTCACTTATTGGCATTTTGTCATTTAAAAAACTCTTTCATGAATTTCACAGGCTGGTGAACAATGAAGTCAAGTGCCTTTGTCAAGCAAGTGGTAGAGTTGGGGAGTGACGTTTGAGGCAAAGGAGCAGGCATGTGGCAAGGCAACTCAGGGCATATATTCTGCTGACCTCAAGTTCATTCCATATCGAGAGCAGCTCACCCTACAGAGGATGTGGGAACCTCTGTCATCTAATCTGTTTTATACAGTGGCTTCTTGAATTGAGTTAATTAATTACATATTTGTTGAAACTGGAGCATGTAAGAGTGTTTTATTGGTCTCTATTTCACTATCTTCTACAAAATACTCTAGTTGGTAAACTTTATATAGGATAAAGTTGAAAATATTTGTTTCTGTTATGTACCAAGTAAATAAAAAATGTTTAATGAGTGTATTGATGTCTAATTTGAGAGGAAGTTGACCTTACCAATGTGATACCTGTCAGACAGAGACATCTTTTCCAAGCATTAAATTTGGTCATTTGCAGAAGACTGAGAGAAAATAGCAACTGGGTTCTTTACCTGTTGCTATTGAAGTTAAGAGACTGAGTTAGCATATCAATGTGGACATCATTTTATACCCTCCTGGGAGAAAACTTCTTTATTCTTCTAATTAAATAACATTTAAGTGGAAATATGTATCAAGTAAAAGTCTATGTTAGCATTATGTATCAGGTACACGGGGAGTAGCACTGTGCATAGCCAGAGCTTTGAATTGAGTTTAAATAATTTCTAATATTAAAAAAATCAAGAAAATTTACATGTAAGTGTATATTGAGTTATTACATACATGTTAAATTTGATTATATTTGGAACACATCCTAACATGATAACAATTATTTTTGCAGAAACACACAGAAACAAGATGATAAAATTTAAAAAGTCTATTTGTGAGACTTTAGCATCGGGTTTTTTTGGTTAGGGTTCTCTTTCAGCCCAATTCGCTGAGCAATACATCTTCTTGGCATGCATAACCCCATGCCACTACTTCCCCATAAAAAGAGAACTAAGCAGAGAAGTTTTGCTCATTCAGGCAACTATAAACTTCTAGAGAGGAATTCTGTTTAGACCTCTGCTTGAACTTGTGTATTCCTTTCTCTCAGCATTCTTCAATTAGTTTGAAGAAGCAGACACTGAAACTAAGTCTCCAATGTACTGTTGTCAATTTTGGCTGTTGCTGAGATCACAAGGAATGCTAAATAGATTTCCATATGCCCATGGCCCTCCAATAAAATGTATAGACATTTTTATTCAGTCCTGCATGAATTCCAGCTTGGATTTATGGAAGTTTCTAGAAATGATCCCCAAGTTGTCTTACAGAGCCACACACTGCCAGCTAAGTGACACATTTTGGGAAAAAGTAGTGTCCAGGTATAAGGAGTCTGGAAAATGATACAACTGGTTTAAAAAAAAAAATGGCAGAAACCATGACTTAGGAGAGATGGATTTTTTCTACATAAGAGGTCACTTACCATTTCTACCTAATAAACTCCTGAAATGCATCATATATGCAAATAGATGTTCAAACTAGATTGTGTCCCAATTCATGAGAGCAACAGTTAGGGAATATGGAATAGAAAGAAGCAGTAATTTGTAGATATGCTACAAGAGCCTAATGTTATTTAGAGGTCCCTCTGCACCATTACTCAATTTTAAATGGAGAAGAATAATTAATACAAGTATAAAATTATATCATAACTTTATTGTACATTGCTCTAGCATTTCACCAAAAATAAAAAAAATGTAATATTGTTCTTCAGGTTACATTGGCTTACCAAAGCAGAGTATTAGAAAGCAAGACCCAAACAATCTATCCAGGAGAAAGCAAAGGAAGGTAAAATTGGCCTCTTTCCATTCATCTACACTTTCTTCAATTAGTCTTTATGGCAGTAGTGAAAAAAATTCTATTTGTCAAAATATTTGAATCACAAATTCATCATGAGGGATAAATGAAGATTCATTTATTTCTTGTGAAACTGAGACTTTTAAAGTATTACTCTTTATTTATAGGGTATTCATAAAAATTACTTCATAGATCTGTGTAGGAGGAGCTAAGGTGGGAGCAGTAAGAAGAGGAAGAGGAGGAGTAAGGGAAGAGGAAGATAAGGAAGAGGAGGAGCTAAGGGAGAGAGGAGATGAGAGAGAGGGGAACATGGAGGCTGATGTTCACTTGTCTGTAACAGTCAGAGGTAGTTGGTATATCTAGGTTGGGCATTGGGTTACACCTCTGATTGTAAGGGCATCTTGTTATTGATCATTACTAAATATATAAGCCTTGGATAATCTAAGCATTAGAATCTCATCTTCCTACTGGGCCAGCATGGATGGCGGGATAGTCTGGGCAATGCCCAGCCTTGTAGAGACAGTGTGAAAGATTGGCAGAGCCATCTCCTACACTGGTGTCTCATAGGTGGCAGGGTTGGCGTTTCTGGCTGGCTGTTTCTAACTGTGGTGACACAGGGTCTCATGGCCTCGGAACATGCCATCTAATCTAGGTGGAGACAGACAGTCGGCTTGACTAGTGGCTGTTTTTAAATAATAATTACAACAGATGCCTTTCATATTTTAAGTGTTCTCTGGTCTTCATGTGCCTACATTCTTATTTTTTGCCATCCACAGATGCCACCATGACTAGTGTTCAAAGGGCATTTTCTCTTTATTACATATCATTTACCTTTGAAAGTTTCATACACAAGTACTTCATTGTTAGAGAAGCACTTCCTGAACATGTGCTGTTTCAAAAGCCAAAACGTTGGTGACACATCCCCATTCCTGACTGAGTGTCACTAAAGCATGTGTATCGGTTTGAAGAGAATATGATTCTGGTGTGTGTGTGTGTGTGTGTGTGTTTGTGTGTGTGTGTGTGAATGTGTGTGTGTGTGTGTGTGTTTAGCTATATGTGTGTGTGCCTCTGTATATTCATACATATCTGCCTATGCCTATTTACCTATGAGCATTGTAAGTAAATTTTGGCTGCTGTTTTCTATTGCTTTCCACAGTTTGTTTCAAGGTAAGATCTCTCAGTGACACAGGAGCTCACTTATTAAACTAGATTAACTCATCAGAAAACCCAAGCCTTCTGTTCTCATCAGCCTCATCACTGAGGTTTACAGGCATTCTTTGCTTTATCTGGTTTTTATTATGTGGGTGATGGATATTCAATCTCAGTTTCACGAGCCATTTTTAACATCCTATAATTCAGTTTTTATTCAAGTTTAATCAATTTCTCACTTAACTTCCATTGTTACAATAAAAGCAAAACTAATAAATGGAAATTTAGGAATGAAAATAGGTATTGTTTTATAAACCTATGATCTACTAGGTTCGAAATAGTATGCAGTGAGTCAGGTTACCACGTTAGTTGGCTAACTAGTTAGTCCACCAGTTTGAGTGGAGAATGAGGGGCTGGTAAATACATTCAGACATGTATAAGAGACTTCATTCTACATTAACTTGTCTTTCAAATAGACATAATTCATGGTAAGGTCCAACTGCAGAGAATATGTGAACTCATTCATTATACCGTAATCCTAAAGTTACCTCGTATACAGTAGTTTTCTAACTAGTGTCTGCTAAATGAGAAAATGATACTCAGATGTATTTTGTAACAATAAAATAATACCTGAATTTCTTGACTAAGCTCCAACTTCCTTTTCCATATTACTCAGGAGTTCATGCTCCTTTAAGATTACTTAATTTAAAGATGCTAAAGATACCAACTACTTTCCAAATTCTGATTATTCAGTACCTAATTGACGACATTTCCTTTTAAATGCTCTTCTCTGAGACACAAATACTGTTTGTCCTCAGGCTTTGATGTAAGTGTACCATCCTCCATTGTGCTGTAGCTCCAGGCTGGTCTTTATGTCATGGTTCAATATTCTCAAATCATGTCAGGGTAGAGATAATGGGGAGGACAAGGAATGCATCCATCATTTCATCGCTGTGTCCTTTGCCTCAACCATGGGCTTTGAAAACAATATTTATGGAAGTAATGAATGAATTTACTACTTGACTAGCTCAGGAAGAATGCCTAGGTTAGCAAAAGATAACATGAAGAAGAAATAAAATGAGTCCATAAGCCTTATAATTGCAAGACTAGTTAAAGAGTCGCAAAATAACAAACATGGTTTTCTAGAATATGAAGGACCCTGACTGACAGTAATATCAATATTTTTCCATGAATATATCAGATGAATTTTAATACATTACAATAATCCATAGCTACATGAAAAAGAACAGACTAATGTCATACATTTCTTATGTAGATAGCATAAGAAGTTGGCAGTAAAAATGACAGAACTTCTATGGCAAAGGGCTTTGGTTAGCTCTTAGTACATTTTGGTTGGTGATGCTGAAACTCCAAACACATACCCAGAAACAAGTTTTCCCAGTATTTGGTATCTAGGCATTGTTCTTGGACAGGACTGAGGATTCTCCCTTGGAGCCTTGGCCTGCATCTCTCACTTTTCACCATGATGTCCACTATGGTATATGAGACCAAGGGCAAAGTGAAGAGGATTGATCCAAGGTTGCCAGTTTGAGGTTGCTTGCTGTCCCTGGGGATGGTCTTAAAGAACACTAACTACTAATAGTGAGTCATCAGCTTGAGTATTATTCTGGGAAAATTCATCCATTTAGTAAACCTTCTGGTATTCATATTGAACAAATGAGACCTGTGCTGTCATAGCCAAAATTTCTGTATTTGGCAGATAAAAAGTGGATGGCAGGAAACTTTACAGCAATAGTACTTTTCAGAGTGAAGTGAATGTATCAGTTTGTTTCGAAACAAACAAGAGGGAAAAGAATAGTTCTGCTTGATGCCAGTAATACCGAAGGGCACTTTCCAGCATGAAATTTACTGTGCCAAGTTTGGAAAGTTGTCTCGTTGTATACGCTGTCATTGTGTGGCTTGAATCAGGAGTGAATTTTTAGATGATTGAAGAAGTCTGTTTTCACTAATTAGAAGAGTGCATATCTCCATGTAAAATGAATCCTAGAAACTATTATTAGATTATAATATTAATTTCACATTCTTTGCATATCTCCATTTCTCCATGATTCTCATGATGAATATAGAGGCTCCCCCACTGAGCAGACACCTAGCTCTGCTCTTGATGTGCATCCTCTCACAGGAATTGCTCCTCTTAACTCAGGAGTTATTTCTAGGATACTGGTTAAAAAAAAAAAAAAAAAAAAACAGGGGCTCCTACATCCACCCCAGTCAGGCAGCAGCAAGCAGAGGAATCAATGCTAAACAGCAGCTCTGCCCAACATACCATGTGTTTCTCTAGGTGCTCTGCTATCTCAGTAGATTCTTAGTGAGAACTCAATGCAGGACGTTGGGTCATTTTCTGAAACATGCTAGGCATAGGTGAAAAAAGACCATGAGTAAGCTAGGCATAGGTGAAAAAAGACCATGAGTAAGGAAAGTGTGGAGACACAGCACCAACACAACCTCTTCTAAATCTTCATACAGTTCTGCTGATACAAAAGAAGCCCAGTTCATACTTTCTAGTATTTTCAGAAAACAACTCCCATAGCACTGGTATATTAAGGAAGCAGATCAAAAGGGCTAAAATAAAATGCCTTGCAGTTGAACTGATAGAACTCTGAAGAGGAGTGATGGACTAGTTGCTGCTAAGCCAAGCTGTTGAACACAATTGCCCCTTTTCTTCTGTCTTTATGTAACCATAAGCAGGCAAGTAACCTGATTAATGGGGAATGGTCCCTCCCTACACTCTGGCTTTTACAACGGGAAGAACAAAATAAAACAAACAGTCTTTATAAATAAATTAAAATTCTAACTAAAAAGCTAATTATAAGTGTATTTGTTTTGTTGGAGGTAAGGCACATCTATTATCATAAAGATAATTAACTCAGTCTGACAGACCTAATAAAAGGACAAGTTTAGCATTGGCTTAGCCGGAAGCCGAAGGCAAGCAATTTTTATAATTACTAGTTATTGTAACTGGGCTCAGAGAAAATGGTCTGTGATATTTAAACAGTAATGTTAATTTGCATTTAGTCCTGCCCCCTTTTCCCATGAAAGAATAAGTAAAAAGAAAGAAAAAAAACCTGGATTAAGTACAAGAAACTTCAATAACTAGAATATATTTAAATCTATGGAACAGCCAAAATAAAAACCTCTTCATCGATCAACTCCAGTTCTCTGAACAGATAAGACTGACCTTACCAGGAAAATGCCTTAACAATCACCAAACAATTTACTCACACAGCCTAAGATTTCAGCACATAAACGGAAGATATACAATCCATAATCATGGGTGAAGCCCCGAGGTAGGAAGCCTATTCCATTCCCCCATTTACAGATCTACATGGCTGTCTCTATTCCAGCTATATGTAAATTGAGGGCATTGGAAAATAGCAATAAGATAAAGAACAGTAAATACGCAAACATTTCTGCAACCAATCATTTTCATAGTCAGAAAGACGAAGAAACAAAGAGAACGGCATCATGACAAGCTGATGAAAGATTCCACTGTCACTGGGCAGCTGCCCTTTAACTACAGCATGCCTCAATTTATCCACAGCTGACTCACTCCTGAGTAAAACAAATCAACCTCTTTAAGAGTGGAAGTTACTCTTTAACTGCTCCTATAATAAAGGCTGTAGAAATAAGTAATAACTGGTGTCAGAAAACAGGTTCATAATACACTAAGAAAAGCACTTTAAGGTAAAACACCTGTTAGTCAAGTACAGATTTTATTATGTTCTACAAATATGATGGTAGAGGCAGCCGTTACATTTGGTAAATACGTTGTATAATTTCTCAATATAATACACAGTCCTCGCTCTTGTTACCAAGGTGAATCTAACCCATCAGATTAACGAATTACATTACCAAATCTTGTGGGAAAAGGCTGCCAGAGAATGTGGCAAATGGGCTCTCCCTGCATCTCTCACTTTGCTTCTTGTTTATGTTATCACATCCTCATTGGTCCTTTTTCACATTAAAATGATTTTTGTTCCATTTTCTGAGGTATTATAATTGGGAAAGCATGTTTGATATACTCCCTTGTTTTCAGCTTTGCAATTCAAAGAGGGAGAATGTATAAAAGCAAGGCTGTGAAGGATGCGGTCTCCACTCCGAAAACAGCATTCCTCATCCCCTGCCTTCATGTCCATTTACTTCTCAGCTGGCTCCTAACTCTCACCCTTAATTCACCCTCCTAATTTTTACCGGACCATGTTGTTATTGCATGATGTTGCAATGTGCTTTCAACCAGCATACTCTAATGCAACAGGATTTGGTATGGATTCTCAGTAAAAGAAAAGGTTTCTCTCTTCCAGTTGTTGGATCTTGTCCAGTCTTTTAAAACAACATTCTTAAATTAATGTGGCAATGATGGACATCACACTCATTGACAGGATGTCAATTGAGAAAGAACATTAATGATGCCATGATGCTTTCAGGAGTGTGGGGTTCCTGCAGAAGGACACTCTGGAATGGGCGGGGTTGAGGTCAGAGGTGATCACCAAAAATGTTGCTTCTATTTGTACTCTCAGATCTTGCTCTCTGGGTATTGTAGATACATAGTAAGTTCAGGCATTTCATGAATTTTATGTTTTTGTCTTCTTCCTCCTCTTCTTCATTCTCTTCCATTCCTTTTCTTCTCTTCTTCAGTTCAGAAGACTGAAAACAGGACCACACATATGCTAATCAGATATTCTATAATCAAGTTATACCAGTGGCAGGGAGTATTTTTATTTTATAACTTGATAGATCCTGCCCATCAGAAAGAAAGATTTATGCTTATTTAGTACTTGTATAGTAGGCCTCACACTTAAAGATTTTCAAATAATTTCATCTTCTCTATATATTGGTAAGGTAGGTAAACTAGCATTGATTCTGTAAGTATAGGTTGTATTCCAAGTAATTTCTGGGGCATGGCCAGTTGAAAAAGAGATTGATCAAGGAGGGAAAGACAATGGAAGAGGTGTCTCCAAACCTTTTCCACATAGGAATGGACATAGCTGATGGTTCATTTCTTTTGAATACTAGGTGTCACTATGGACAGACAGGGCTCTTCAGCTCAGAACTGGAATCAAATTGGCTATTATTTATATAATCCCAACCAGTAGTGTCTAATCTTGTACAAATGGCCAAACCCATTCTGTGATGATAGATAGGAAATCTTCACATTGAGTTTTCACTCTTGTCTTAAAATTATACTATAGTAGAGAATATTTTTTTAAAAAAAAATGACAGAGACGAGGTAAAGGTTCACAGTAAGTGGTACACTTCATTGAAGAGTTCAAGACGAGAAGACTATGGCCTTCATTTAATAGATTATCAGATTATGCACTAAAAAGTGTTATTTTGAAGGACCTCTGTTTCATTTTCCTGGAGGGTAATGAGCAGCTGCACGTAAAAAAGAAAGCACTGATTGTTAGGAAGAAAAAGGTAATACTGTTACAGACAGGGCCTGTCTTTGAAAGGGCATGCTCATTATTTCTATTTATTCATTTGTTTTAGTCACTGAACACAGTTTGAAGACTAAGCATGACCCGACATAGTGATTAAAGGCTGAAATTCCCTTTGGAGAATGGTTTATTCTGGTTAAAAGTATGAGCCTGGTAGAATATGACAGACTTTACTGAAGCCATTTCAGACAAGTTTCCATTATAGTATAAGCAGGGATATTCTAAGCAAAGGAGTTTGATTGTTTTAATTATGATTCTTTAGCAGAGTCAATTGGAAAGGTTGGGCAACACTGCTTACTGTAAGTGTTATATGAAAGCTATGCATTTTATTATCCATAATTTCCTCACACAATAGACCTGTTATATAAAGCTGCTCAAAATTAGTGCACCATTCTTTCACAGTTTTCTTAAAAGTTCAACTGTGGCCCTTTAAAAATCATTCTCTGAGATTTTGTGTGTAATTAATCACAGCAACAGATGCAAAGTGTATTGTTTCCTTGCTGAGATTAGCATGTTTTCTTTCCTTATGAGTTTATCCCTTTAACACTCCTCATGGGAACACATTTTTTTTTCTTTCTCATGTATCCTGGCATTCAACTACAGATGTGCTAATCTGTCTGTGGGAAGTTCCAGAACTTATTGACTCATGGGATGCAAAGGTATTCATCTAATCTAGATGGCAAGCTGAAAGAAGAGAAGTCATTTGGAAGTTAGTTTTCAAAATCAAAATAGAAACAGTGATGAAAAAATTTCCAAGTTTTTGGGGGGGTCTAGATTTGAGCTAGATAAACATTTGAACTGCAGAGGTTATGTTGACTTAAGTAGGAATAAAATTGTTATGCATTAAAGGATATACACACTCCACTTCTTATGTGGAGTTTATAACAGTAGTTCAACCTTCAATTGAAAGTATAATCTATATGTATATTTGGATGTTAGTAGATGTGTGATCTCTATTTTATATAATTGACT
Organism: Arvicanthis niloticus; assembly: GCF_011762505.2. NCBI lineage: Eukaryota > Metazoa > Chordata > Mammalia > Rodentia > Muridae > Arvicanthis > Arvicanthis niloticus. The sequence continues at coordinate 53,881,290 of NC_047664.1, read as the reverse complement.
TAAGAGAAACCTTGTCATGTATCCAGCAGTATGTAGCACCTAACACTTAGCTCAATATTTGCCATTCCATAGAGTCAGCCATACTTACACCATTGATAGCATCTGCATACTATTCATCCATTATCACACACTAATTAAGCATCTCCTGAATATCATCAATAGGATCAGAGAGATTACAATAAGTTAGTGCCCATTATAATTAGTTAGTTATAAGTAACTAATTCATTCTTATTTTAATTGTCTGGCTTACAAACCAGTGAAGCTTTGAGGAGAAACATTCCCAAAGAACATATTCTGTGAACCATGACCCAGATCCTTGTTAGAAGCAGACTATGTCTTAAAAAGCAAAGAAGTTTATTAGAATTGTCCATGAAATATTTGTTTAAACAAAAATGAATGAGCATCTGCAAAATGCAAAGGGCAAAGCAAAGACTGTGAGCAACATACCTATTTGAAACTTTAAAAAAGCTACCAGACAGATGTTTCTGCACTGCATATTTAATTGACCCATGAACCAGCTTTGACATTTTATGAAATTCAGATGCTGCAGCAGTATGGATGTAGCCTCCACACTCTGTGTCTTCTCTTTGAACTCTCATCTTCATTTTCCCCACATCCTTCTATACCCTTGGCATCCTTGGTATTCCTGCTTCCTTAGTAATGCTGAGCTCTCTCCTATCATCGGACTTTCACTTGACGTTTGGTTGGACCATCCTCCACTATCACACTGTTGCCTAGCTGTGTTTTATCTACCTCTCAGATCTCCAGAGAACCTCTCTTTTACTTTATCTCTTGTTCTTTGTCTCTGGATCTGACCTTTATGCATAGAGTCTGGAAGAAACTGTTCATCAAATATCTTAATATTCAACTCAGACCTTGGTTGTAGTATTTGTTATATAGACTCTAAAGGTAAAAGGGCATCTCTGGAACACTCATGTTCACTTCATGGTATTTATTGTGGCTTTGAACAAATTATCTCATGTTATCAAATTTATTTTCATCTGTCTTATAAGAATCATAAAATAATCTAAATAGCAATTGATGGTGATATTATTGTTATGTTAATTGATGGATGTTCTTAATATAAAAACACAAGGTATTTTACTTTTAGTTTTCTATGTTGATAGTAATATGTTGCTGGTGATAGGTTGTTAGATTTCTATCTAGCATTTCATTTAATTTATGTTAATTTAAATGGTATTATGATTTTAATTACACTCCAATTTTTTATTGCTGGTAAATAACAAAGCAATTGACTCTTATATTTTAATTTTGTACCTAAAACAGACAATGATTTCTTATTAGTTCTAGGAAATTGTGTGTATTTCTGGATTGTTTGGAATTCTTTTTATAGATAATATCAAGTGCAAATACAAAGTTTTGTCCCTTGCTTTCAAAGCCATATACCATCTGCTTCCTCATTTTTTGTTGATGTTGTTGTCAGATAAGAGTACAATTCTGTTGCTTGCTGGTCTCAAACTCTTTGTCTAATGCAGGCTGATTTTGAACATATTAACTTCCTACTTCTAACTGGCAAATATTGGCACTACAGGTTTGTGGATTATATCAGGTCTGATTTCTTTTTAAGGCTTGATTGTAGTAGATAGGGTTTTTGTCCCATTTTTGGATCAGCATTTGAGGAATATGTGGTGCTTGGTTCCTAATCTTAGGGCAGATATATCTTCCCACCCTTAATTATCATGTTAAACATAGTTCATTTTAAATTTTATTTTTATTTCATTTTTTGTTAGATACTCAACATTTAGGAAATTCACATTTATTTTTGATCCAATGCCATATTTTCAATTCTCTGTGTACCAGGCATACACGTAAACATGCAAGAAACATGCATATATATAAAATAAATTGAAGACAACTATAACACCACCAATGCTACTACTACTATCATTAATGATAATAATTATAGTAATAATAATAATATGCTTAGGAAGTTTCATAGCATGTATTATATGTGGATAGGTGGTTACTCATAATATAAACTCATTTTCCTTCAATTTCTATTTCATACTTAATGCTAATCACTTACCCATTTTTCTTAATTAATCCATCTCATTTTTTCTTAATTAATTTTCTACCTTCTTGTTGATTAATTTTTCTAAAAACCAGCATAATTTCTATGATTCTGTCATTTCTGGGTTTTATTTTATTGATATTGTTTTTAAGTGTTATTGTTTGTAAACTAATTTTAAATTTAGTTTGCTGTTTGTTTCTGGTTTCTTCAGATAAAATATTAGATTATTTTAGCTTTTAAATGTAAATAAAAGACATAAAACTCACAAAAGAAAATAAAAAATAAATCTCTTAATCCTGAGTTTCTCAAAGACCTCTTAGATACTACATCAAAATTACAGGAAGAAAAGACATAAAATTTAATTTATCAGAATTAGAAACTTCTATTGTTAACACCATCAATATTTTCTGTTTATTTTTTAGATTGGCATTGAATTACATTTCTTCTGTCTTCTTCCCCCAAACAACCCCATACATCCCTCCATTGTAATATTCCTGCCTGTCTTTCATTATAGGGCAATATGGCAATATTGATATTATAAAGTGACTTTAGAAATTTTTCTTCTCTTTAATTTTTAGACAAAAGATTGGTTGTATGAGGAAGAGATTTCTATAATTTATACATATAATCAGGTCTAGATTTTAAGTTTATAGCTGAATATTTTTCTCAATTTTAAGTGTTTTGGTGTTTTAAATGCATGCATTTCTCTGCACCAATTGTACCTGGTATTTGCAGAGGCCATCATAAGTCAGGTTCTGTGAAAACAGATTTATAAACAGTTGTAAGATACTGAAAATCAAAATCAGGTCCTCTGGGAAAGCATCTAGTGCTGCTGGCTATGAGCTGCCTCCAGTCTCATTTGGAGGAATTCTGTTACTAATCTAATCTCCTTATGACTGGTTTATTACGAAAAACTTAACAATTGCAGTGAGAGACCTGTATGCTTAAATAATAAGCTAGTAATTAAAACAATTAAAACCTAAATAAATGAAAAGATATGGACTAGAGGATATATTATTATTAAAAAATTGTTTACCCAACACAATGGCCTATAGATTCCATGCAATACCATCAAAATCTAAGGAAATGTTTTACAAAAGTTTAAAGTCAACAAAAACTTAAAACCCATGTGGAACAAAAGACCCAGGATAGCTGAAGCAATTTTGAGACAGAATAAAGCTAGAGGCTTCACACTTTCCAATTTCAAAGTAATTACAACCTACAATAAAACTGGACTTTCACATGCTATATTTATATTGGACCTGTCACTAGAAACAAAGGCAACAAAAGTAAAAATAGACAAATTAGATTACATGCAACTATAACCTTCTCTAAAGCAAAGAAAAACAATCAACAGACTATAAGGACCATCTACAGACAGGCAGAACATATTGCCATAGGTTGCCATAATGGTTTTAAACCTACTGTGCATTGTAAAGTATATTAAAACTCTTGGAGATCAACAGTAAAAATTTCTCTATCAAAAATGGACAAACCACAAAAATAGACATATAGCTATAGAAAACACCTGAGAAAATAGAAATATATAAGTCAAAATCAAAACCATATAAAATATATAACTTCCCAAATGATACAGTAAATAGTATGTAAAAAAGTTCCAAAGTATATCATTATTGTATAACATCAAAGTATATTGGTGAGAGGGCCAAAATGGCATATTCTCTGTTGAAAATAGCATGTGAATTCTTCAAAATCCTAAAGATAAAGCTAAGTATGTTATTGCTATCTCATTTCTGTATACATATCCAAATGAAATTGATATCTTGAAATCATATCCATCCTTTCATAACGACTACAGTTTTCTTACCACCAGAAGTCTTAGTGGAGCATTCTTTTATTTCTTGAATAATGTCTTTTGTCTTCATTAACATATTGTGAAATATGAATACAGATACTTTGCATGGGTGGGAATTTAAATGATGTGTTCTTTTCTTGTTATAGTATTTATTGACACTTAAATAAATTCTCCCCAACAAAAATCTGATTTTTTAAAAATTTTGTTTTGTTTTACATTTTATTAAAATATTGGATAATTTTTAATATGGCATAAAGGAGTAAGTTTCCTTTGTTATTGTTAAGATAAATAGCTAATTTAAGTCTTTAGTACTTCTTCTATAAAAATAATTTTCCCAGTGAAAACTAGTAATATCTAGCTCCTATATTAATTGTGTATATAAGCCACATTAGGTTTCTTTCTCGAATTACACTGATATATTTTCTGTTTTTCTTGCTCTCCCACCACTTTATTTTTAAGACTTCTTAGTGAGTAATTCAGAAATTTCTTTGTATGAAGAAATCCACTGTCTTAAAAAGACAAGAGATATCTTAATACAAAATAACTCATATTTCCATTTGAATTCACGCAATTATAAAATATCTCTCAGTCTCAGAACCTGACAAAACTATTTAACTTTACCTAAATCAGTGGTTCTCAACCTGCGGGTCATGACCCCTGTATATCATATATTTACATTACGATTCATAACAGTAGCAAAATTTCAATTATGAAGTGGCAGAGAAATAATTTTATGGTACGTAGTTACTTCAACATGAAAAAACTGTATTAAAGGACTACAGCATAGACAGTTTGGAAACTATTGACCTAAATGAAGATACCAAAAGAAAAACATGGTACTTGAAAATAGTCATTCAAGTATTCATTTAAATAGTTAGTTCTTCTGTCAGATTTCAATTGAAGAAATTAATATTTTTATCTTGAATTAATTATTCAGCAACTATCACCATATGTGCATATAAGTATATTGAAATACATAAAATTTGTAATTTATGTTGCATATATACTTTTATTTAGAGATATACTACCCTGATTAAAATCTTTTAAATGTTTATTCTGGATTTGGATATGTTTTATACATATTTATGATGAAAAAAATTATAATGCAAATAAATACAAGAGTGTATTTTTTTCTAGAAAGATGGCCAACATAGGCAACAGCATTTATCATCAGTTTAGGACTATACATGTCAAACGTTCAATGATGGTTATTATTTATAAATGCTTGAGTAGTATGTGAACCATGGAAATTATTTAAAGAGACATGGAACTTTATCATGTGTACTAAAAAAATATTTACACTTTTAAAGCATTCTGTGACTAAGAATTGATGTCTCAAAAATACTACTGAAGCAACAAAAATTAAGAGACAGTGGTTCAGATGACCTGACTACCTGGACCTTGGCTGGTTCTAATTGCTTATCAGTAGTAAAGGTTAATTTTATGGGACTTAACTGGAAGTCAGGGTTAGTATAGGTATAATCAGTTAAAGTGGGTGGGCTCATAGGAAAAGAGAGCTTTCTTACCCTGTATACCTATTGTTCTCATGAGGACACAGTTGTGCAAATACAGAAGCATATAGAAAGATGTCTGGGTGATAAGGAAACCAGGAAAAGGAATAATGGAGCTGTAAGCAAGAGATGTCAAAGTGCCTCCAGAAATCAGAAAGAGAGATTGCAGGATTCACTTACAGATTTCACAAGCATTTGTGTGTTGACACCTTAATTTTAGACTTTCAGCCTCTAGAACTCGGAGATAAACTTTTGTTAGTGGTGGTTTAAACCATTCATTTTGTAGATCTTGGTTGCAGTAACTCTTGAAGATTAATTTAGCAGCTACCTAAGAAGGACATATTGAGAAGTGTACTCATAGACTGTCCATTTCAGGTGACAGTACAATAGAGGGCTGCTTGTTAAGAACCAGAACCCTGCCGGGCAGTGGTGGTGCACACCTTTAATCCAGCCTGCTCTACAGAGTGAGTTCCAGGACAGCCAGGGCTACACAGAGAAACCCTGTCTTGAAAAACAAAAAACAAAAAACAAACAAACAAACAAACAAACAAATAAACAAAAGAACCAGAACCCTGTAGTCCTCCAATGTTGGGCCATGGGATAGAACACAGCAGTAAATTCTAACCTTATAGAACTATTCTCAATGATGGTGATTACAAAATAAAAATGCTCCAGGCAAGTGCTAATCTAGGTACCAGTAGTTTAAAAGCACTAAAAATAATCTTTTCTCCATTGCATTTAGGAAGACAGAAGTGTATTCAGGCAGGATCCACTATTATTTTATTTATTTATTTATTTATTTATTTATTTATTTATTTATTTATTTATTGTGTGACAAAATATTTATTGTTAATAATGCAGAAGATAAAGGTCCTTTTCATCTTTGGGTTGGTACAAATGTACAAGTTTATGATACAGAAAAAAGTTAGATTAACATTAAATTTACCTGTGTTTTTCATGTCCTCTGCCTCAGTAGTTGAATATCTAGGCATGCTCCCTAAATATAAACTTTTATACATGACAAAGATCAGTATGACTAAGAACGCCTTTTCAGCTTGGTATAAGTTTAGCAAAATGTACATGAACAAGTTACTAGAATAAATTAAAAAGCTTAAAGAACATTCCATGTAATTATTTAAGAGAATTATGAGATTATAAGGAGACATGAGAGGAGGAGAAACTGTGGCTGGGATGTATTGTATAAGAGAAAAATCCATTTTTAATAAAAAATAAAATAGTGTCATAAAATTTATCTTATATATTGCTATATGTGCATATATATTCATATTAAGTAACAAATTCTGCAATAATTACATATAGAATATGTTATACATAAACTGACATGGAAGAGATGAATCAGAGGACACAAAAAGCTGCTCTTCTCTAAGCAGGTTAGTGATACCTCTTGATGCTTTTCTTTTTAGCTGAATGCAGTTGGTGGTACCTCAGAGAGAAGTGAGTCCCAAACATGCAATGCTCCCTCTTTCGTAATCCACCAGATGTCAGATGTTACCAATCACAAAGGAACACTCATCCTAAACTGAAATACTCATAAAAACACAATTTAACAGTATTTAACATATTTTGATATGTATGTCTTACCACAGGGATGTACCACTGTATAATAGGAAGAAAGCACAGGTAGCAGATGCAGATGGTGCTCAACCAAAAAGTTGGTTCATAAAACTACAATTAACCTAAGTAGTCTAATGTGTTAAGCACGCACACAATTGACTTCAGTACTGATAGCACTGCCAAATTCACACTCAGTATTCTTGGTTTTTTTCTTATGCAACTAAACTATCAGCAAACTAGTCTGTTGTGCTGAAAAAAAGAGATACAACGTTATGTGACTCAAATATTTAGTATAAGCAAAGAATGTAGAACACATAACTTTATGTAGTACAGGGAAGTTCCTTGCCTTATTATTTTTGCCTTATTATTTTGTAGCATATTAATTTCTAATTTGATCAATTTTTCCCATGCAGTTTGAAGCAGTGTAGTCAACATGGGGCCCTGGGACACATTTGTTTATTTTTTTTATATTTTATTTACATTACAGATGCCATCCCCTTTCCCCATTTCCCCTCCCTAGAAAACCCCTATCCCATGCCCCCTTTTCCTTTTTGCTTTTATACAATTTTTTTTAAATGTTAATCAAATGCTTTATAAGTTTGGTAATGTTCAATCAGAAGTGTAACCCAATACCCAACCTAGATATAACAATTATCTTTGACTGGTGGAGACATGTGAACATCTGCCTCCATGCCCCCCCCCTTTCTCTCTCTCATCACCTAGCTTCTCCTCTCCTTCATCTTTTCCTCTCCTTGCTCCTTCTCTTCCTCTCCGTACTCCTTCCCACTTAGCTCCTCCTACATATCACTCTTCCTGTTAAAGTAAAACTTTTCTCTCAAAATACAATTAGAGCGTAATTATTCCCAATTGTACCAATGAGGTACAAGATAGTCCTAATACCCAGTCCTTCATTTTGTTGACTAGCCAGAACCTCTGTCATCTCTCCTAACTTAGTTTTGAACCTGGCTTTTTTTCTTGGCTTTAGAATGAATGTCAGCTGAAAACCATCCACTCAGATCTTTTCTCTCAAAGTAAATAGCCAGGATTGGCTATGACACTATAGGTCTTCAACCCTGTCAGAAGTCCAGAATGACTGAGTTAACTAAAATTATTGGAAGCACTAAGCATAGCTTCTAAATCTTAGCCAATATATAGAGACCGCCGAACACATGGAAAGCCCCTATACTACCGACCTTTGGAGCATCAAATCTTCAGCGTTCTGGCCCAGAATTATCTGACAGACCTTAGTGATGCAGAATTGCATTTAGGAAGAGAGAAGTGTATTCAGGAAGGATCCACTATTTATGATAGAGCTGGTGGCCATGCAGCACAGTGCTTTAATGGTATCAAAGCTAGCAATGTTTTGTAACCTTTGATTTTTTTTTTTACCAAAACATTAAAATATTTTATTACCTATTGAAGACAGATATGGAAATTAAAAACGTAATAAACCCAATATTTATTACCCTCTAATTTAAGACATTGGAAAGAGTGTTAAACTGGTTTATTTCTTTTTATCATGACTCATTCAAACCCTTTTTCCCTCTTGTTGCATAACATGAAATGTAGAATGAACATCTTTCATATACCTTGGCAATTGGCTACCCACTTTCCTAGGGGTGGGTCCCCTTCCCAAACTGTATCTTTTGCATTTCAATTTCTTAAAAGCTTTTGTGAATTTCTTTAGTGTAAAGAGTCTGTCAAGATTCAGACATTTATTTTGTCATATACATTTAATCCAAGTTCTACCTCCAGTGATTTCATCTCTTCATTTCTTTGCCATACATTTTGCTTTGTTAGTCAGCTACATTCTTTAGGTATTTATTTCAGTAAAATGACAAATGGTAAGAATGGAATGCTTATGTCTTTTAAAATTGCTGTGTTGAAGCTTAAATATTAGGGGCAATGAAATTAGAGGATTATGATGATGATGGAAAGTGAGGTAATCATATGCACAGATAATTCATGAGTGGTATCCATACTCTTATCAGAAGTCTCACATGATATATTAACCCTTTTATCTACAGTTAGTATGAGGATTCCAGAAGGGAGATATACAGATGAGAAGGAAATCTTTGATCAGCTATTAGATGCCCATGCATCTTAACCCTGGACTTCTCTGGCTTTCTATAATCCAGAGAACTACTGTTCTGTGGTTTATGTCTGCCAAGCTATGCTACTGTGATCTGGCAGCCTACCAAGACAGCCCCTTCATTAACAAGAGCCACTGAGGCAAAACGAGTGCATGCTTTGTATTTGCAGGTACACTGACCAACCATATGCACAGAAACAATCACTAGAAGTGAAGATGTAAAATGATTGGTCAGAGACCGTTATGCACATTCGTTGCTTATAGAATGATTTGTAGACTGCAAAGCATGGATGCTGATCTGTTCCACAATTACTTGTGGTTAATGTGCCATGATAACTGAAATTTGAACCTTGTGAGGGAGAATTTTCTTTTGTTTCTTAGTTTTGTGATTGTAATTTAATTACACTTGTCCCTTCCCTTTACTTCCTACAAGCACTCCTTTATATTCCTACCTGTTCTCCAAATTCATGGTCTCTTTTTTTCATTAGTTATTATTGCATACATATACGTCTTTGTGTGTGCTTGTATATATATATATATATATATATATATATATATATATATATTACTAAATATAACCCATGGAGTTCATACATTGTTGTTTGTATGTATAACTGCCTGGCTAACCATTAGCACTGAACAACTAACTGGCATGCTCCTCCCAGTGAAGGACCACCTCTCCTGCTCGTAGCTTTACACACTTGCCTGTAGGTTTTTTTGGTAGGGTTGAGGACTCTTTTGTTTCTCACCATCTAGTTTGCCCTGATCACTGGTGTCATCCTTGTTCAGCTCACATTTGTGGATATCATTATTGAGACTTTACATGAATAACATCTTTTTACCTATCTAGTTGGTGGTATGAACTTGGGAGAACAGGATATAAAAGTGAGGCAGACTAAAGTCTCATTCAATAGCCAACTTTATTCAGAGAATCAGACAATTTATATTCTGAGGTTTAAGAAATGTCACCTGAAGAAAATATACAACCATAAGGACAAGCTACAAAAAGCATGATTTTCCTCAGAGGTAAATAAATAACAATAGAAGAGGTAATCTCGCTTCTGTCTGCTACAAATGGGAGGAACATGAACACACATTCCAAGAACAATTCTGTGCTTTGAAGAAACTGAGGTCACAAGACTCTTGTCTTGATAGCTTGAAGTTTTCTCACAAGCACTCCAAATTTCACATGACTCCATTCTTGTTCTTTGTTTTAACTTCTTCTAATGTTTCTAGGAAAAATACTCTCACAAAAATTCACTGACTCTTTGGCTTTTAATATCTTTTCACCTATTCTTCCACAATGATCCCTGTGCCTTAGGTGCAAGACTGTTTTGTGGATATATCCATTGGGACTGAGCTCTTCAACACTGCATTTTGATTGTGGTGGTTTTCTGTAATGGTCTCCATTATTTGCAAAAAGAGATTTCCTTGATTAGGTGTGAAAAGTACACTTAAGTATAAGGACAAATGTCTCAAGATAGTTGTTAGATATTATGCTGATTTAGTAAACTAGTTGCAAACTACAGTGCTTTTCCCAGAACCAAAGACCACCTAAGAAATTTCCCCAATACAAGACAAGAGAGGTCCTCTTTCAAGCTCATTTGTCAGGGATATCTAAGAGACTCTAAAAACATACACCTTATTGTTGCCCTTGGCTATCTCTCCTGGCCAGAGGTGGAAGGTAAGTCCTTATTGCCAAAGACATCATGCACTTCAGGAATAGGGCCTCAGAACTTGAACTGGCCTTAATTCCCTGTCCCTGAGGTCTAGCTTTTATGGCATGAGATGGTGTCATACTATCCATGAAAGAAGGGAGGCAATTAATTGTATTACCCAGTTACGACATGTATGAACCACATCAATAATCTGCATGAAATGATAACCCAGTAAGTACAGTGCAGACACACATTCTTTGGGGGTAACCAATGCCACTCTATGTGGACTTAAGACCCACTCAACAATAAGGATACCATGCCTGTTATTAAAAAAATCAAAGAACTATTCAGTAGCAGTGAAATTGTGGTTATTGGAGAATTTTATTTTTAACAATAATTATCAGAAATTGATGCAGTTATTTATAGTTTCAGAGAGCCCCTACTCTATACTTAACGGCTTGTGTGCATGTGTATGTGGCGGGGTGAGGGATGACTTGTCAATAATGCAACCTTCTTCACATAGTTATTGGAAGGGTTAAAAGAGAGAATGAAAGTAAAGATTGCACACTAATGAGTTCTCTTTGCTCAAAATTCCATCCTCTTACAAGATTCTCACACGGACTCCAGGCTTCTATTTCTTGCTATCAACCTTCTAAGTATTACATTTTAATCACTTAAGATGATAAAGATCATTGACATATTCACTTGTAAAGCCTTGCGTTCTAAAATAACTCCAAGAACACAATAGATACCTTATTAAAGTTTGTTGAATGATTCTTAGAACAACCATCACAATCACAGAGTTGATCCCATGATCATATCCTAATGGCTAGGTGTCTGCCAGCATATTTTTTCATCTAAAGTTAAAAAAAAAAAAGCCTACCTCTGTCTCTCTTAGTCCAGGTGTGCTTAAAAAAACCATACGACACACACACACAGCTAACAGATAATAACTTATAAATACTGCTTACTTTTAGACTGTTGGAAGTAAGATAAGTCATGTTTCCCATGGGTTCACTAATCAGATGAGGGAAGGATATTCCAAGGAAGAAAAGCATCATGGTTTTATATGCTAGAAGGCAGCAGGCCAGAGAACCTATACTGTATGAACCTTTGTCTTAGTCACATTTATAAAAAGGGTGAACCTTAGGCGCAAATTACTTCTGTTATTTTTTATTGAAAATCATTTGGTTTTTACCCCATAGGTTATATTCTGATAACAGTTTAACCCCCCAACTCTTCCCAGATCCTCCCCATTTTCCTACCCACCCAAATATACTTTCTCTCTTTTTCATTTAGAATACACACAGGCTCACCATTCATTTAAGACCTCATATTTTAATATCATTACATAGGTGATAAGAAACCACATCTGAACATAAGTAATAGCAGTCCATTGTAGCTACATGAACCTAGTAATAAAATTTTGGAAATTGATAACATGAATTAAAACTGTATGAGCAACTCCTGGGCCATGTTATTACCTTGACATTTCATAGTAGTCAAATATAGCATTGATGAGATACCACACTGAGGACAGAGAGTGTACATTCTCTTATAGCTCATTGTGTGGATATTCTAGAATAGAGAAGAATTCTGAGCATATGATTTTCTTTTTCAGAGCATGGAAATATAATTCTGTTTTTTATGTACAAATTTAGGAACACTTGAACTATTGTTGATCATGTTTTGATGCATCCAAATTTATAGTCATGAAAGAACATGGTTGCTTGAAAGCTTCATCAATATAGCCTTTTAGTCCACTCAACAGTCCCCATAATTTTTTTACTAATCATTCCAGTTGTTTACATCTCAAAGGACATGCCCTTTCCTGGTTACCCCTCCACAATCCCTCCATCCCACATTTGCCCTTTCTCCCTTCCCCTTTGCCTCTATTAGGATGCTCCCCAGCTCCTCACCCTCTTCTGCCTCACCATGCCAGCATCCCCTTACACTGGGGGCATCAAACCTCCACAGATCCTATGTCCTCCCCTCCCTTGCTGTTCAACAGGGCCATCCTTTGCTACATATGTATCCGGAGCCATGGATCTGTCCTTGTACACTCCTTGGTTGGGAGTCAAGTCCCTGGGAGAACGGGGTAGTCCACATTGTTCTTCCTATGGGGTTGCAATCCCCCTCTGTTCTTCCAGTCCTTCTGCCAGCTCCTCCACCAGGGTAACTGAGCTCAGTTTGATGGTTGACTCCAAGCATCCACATCTGCAATGGTCAGTTGTTGGCAGAACCTCCTAAGGAACAGCCACACCAGGTTCCTGTCAGCAAGTGCTTCCTGGCAACAGCAACAGTGTCAGGGTTTGGTGTCTGCAGACAGGATGGATCCCTAGGTAGGGTGGTCCCTGGATGGCCCTTCTTTTAATTTCTGCTCCATTATTTGTCCCTGTGGGTTTTTTTTTTTTTTTTTTTTTTGAACAAGAATGTTTCTGGGTTAAAAACTTTGAGATAGGTAGATAGCCACATCCCTTGACTGAGGGCCATGCCTGTCTACTGGAGGTGGTCTCTACAGGTTCTACCTAACCTTTGCTGCACATTTCGACTAAAATCATCCCTGTTGGGTCTTGGGACCCTCCAGTGGCTACTCTCAGTTCCTCATCCCCCACTGCTACATGAACCAGTGTTTACTACTATGTTTTAAGCCCCTGTTCAGAGTCCTCATTCTCCACAACAAAGACAACTTCCACAATACCAAAATGATTGAGAATGAGTATGGTGTTTCACAGAATGTAATAATGACTAGATTTGTCTCTAGCCAATCAAAGTCACTAGGGTAAACTCAAAGCATTCCTCATACAGAAGGTAGCATTTATGCAGAAGGCAGCGTTCAACATGGGACAGAGTAAAGGCAGCATATTTGGACTGGAGGAAGTGTAAATCATATTCAAGAAAGGAAGTAAAGATGGCATCTGAAATGTAAATAAAATATCCAATAAAAAAGGAAAAAAATTTAAAAACAGAAAGAAAGAAAAAAAGAAAGAAGGAAGGAAGGAAGGAAGGAAGGAAGGAAGGAAGGAAGGAAGGAAGGAAGGAAGGGCTGTAAGAAAAATATATATGAAAAAGTCAGTTGGGATAATCAGTGTAAATTAAGAAGTGAAAAACGAGGCAGATCCAAGAAAGCGGTTCTGGACCAGCACTTTAAAAATGTGATGCCCCACAGTTCTCTCTGCATGATGCTAAGTCTTGCAGGATTAAAAACTTTTCCTTGCATGCATTTTAAATGCTTTGATTTGTACTTAATGACAGGGAACTTGTATATGCCACTCAGTAGAGATGGATTTGTCCGAGGCCCTGCTAAATCAATGCATATTCACTGAAATCTCTTGTCATTGTTCTGTCAGAGAAAGCGCTGCATCCAGTCCACCACATGGAGATCTGGCTGGTCCTTATCTGTGTTTGTAACCAGCTGGGACTTTCACTGGCTTCATTATGCCATTTATTTATCAGGAGACAGTTTTCTTGTTGTCTTTGTTTTCCTCCGTGGAAGTTATGCTGCTTTTGTTTGTGTTATAATGGAGAAGTCATTTCCTTTCCAACATTAGCAGGCCCATCAGTCACGCACTTTGACTTATAATTTTGAGTGCCTTTCAGCACTTCTAGGACCAAGAAAAGATATTATTCTGAGCCACAACATTATGGGAGCAAGAAATTCCCTCAAGAGGCCATATAACCCAATCCTCTGACTCCAATTGAACATCGGGTTTTGAAGAGGCCATCACTTACAGATAAAATCGTTCTCTTCACTTTATATTCACAAGACATTGATGGGGACTACATTTTCTATGAGACTAGACGAGAAAATAGCTCTCTTGAATACAAAAAATACCCCTTCTCCCTTCTACCAAAATTTACAGCTGGGCAAAGCAATCTACAAACTAATAATTTCAGCATGCCACAGTCAGAACTCAGTGTGATGGCTAAAGTTCATGGGTGGTACCTTTTCTTTTTTTCTTGCAACATAAATTTGTAGGAGTTCAGCTTAAAATAACATACATTATCCTATAGTTTTACAAGTCAGGAGTCTGAAAACAGGTGAGCTTGATATTCTGGATGGGCTGTACAAGGTTGAGGTTCAGGGATTAGAAGGGATGTTACCTTCTAGACTTCAGAATCTACAAGTTCATAGAATTTTTAAAAGCTCCTGATGGTTGGAAAGTTACATCTGAAGAAATATACTCAATTTCTTGCTAGATGTCATCCATAATCTGTTCTTACCATGCTTGAGAGGGTGTCCCTACTGGGGAGAGAGGAAGTAAAAGCTACCTTGGATGACTATCAGTAGATGTATTGATAACAAAAATAGGAGACATATATAATATTAAATATTATTCAGCTTTAAAGAAAAATGAAATCATTATATTTGATGGAAAATGGCTAGACTTGGAATATATAGCATTAAGTAAGGTAACAAATGCACAAAGAAAGACAATCGATCATCTTCCTCAAGTACAGATCCTAGCATATATGTTTATAAGTCTATATATAAGCAGCTGTAAGTATAGGTACAGCAAATAACCTAAAAAGGAGACAAAGAAAGGGTAGTATTAGTTAATGAATAAAGAAAGGGTAGTATTAGTTAATGAATAAAGAAAGGGTAGTATTAGTTAATGAATAAAGAAAGGGTAGTATTAGTTAATGAATAAAGAAAGGGTAGTATTAGTTAATGAAGGACAAACAAACAATACAAAACTAATTGTTTTTCTATTTTCACTTTTGTCATGTTTTAGGGAATAGGCTAAGTCAATAAAAATGTAATTGATAGTGAAAGTATAAAGTTCTAAGCAAAGCTCCATGATTTTAGAATTGCCATTCAAATTGCAAAGACGTTTGTTGAGAACCATAAAGTTTAGGACTGGGAACTTGGTTGACTGTTAGCATTATCTAGCTGTTTGGTGTTTTTAATCTGTGAGTTCCATTACAATAACATGATTACAGAACAACGTTATTCCCATTGCATTAAGTCTCATCAGCTTCACAACACATAACATTACCTTATCAAGGCAAAAAGAAGATATATCACATAGAGATAGAAGAATCAGGAGTTCAAAGTCATCTTGAGCTATAGTAACTAACAACTAACATACAGCTAGCATGGGCAACATGAGACTATCTAGATTTCTTAGATCAATATATATAATACATATATAATATGCATTATAATCTATATAAGCTATAACATATATAATATATATACTATATATAATATATAAAATATATAATATATGATCTATATAACAATATATTATATATAATATATAATTATATATAATATAATTATATATAATTTATTATTATATTATATAATATATATAAAACATATTATAACAATATATAATAACAATATATTATAATATATTTAAGTAACTATAATGTTTTACATATTTAAGTAAGCATATTAATTTGCTTAATATATAAATATACATAAACATGTTTCATATATATTTAATATATAAAGAAATTATATTGTATTACATTTAATACATATGCTATATATTATATATTTTATATATTAAGTAAATATGTTATATTATTATATATAATTAATATCTCTTTATATTATATATATTATATATTATATAATATTATACATTATATTCATATATAATAAGATATAAGAAATGGACTATAATATTAAATATGTATACTTGATTAATATAATAACATAATCTATATTTTTATGTATATATAATATAAATATTATACTTAAGTATAATATATAACATATTTAGTTAAATATATTTTATATCATCTATATTATACACACATATACTTAAGCTATATTATAATAAATGTTATACTATATATTGTATAATATATACATAAATGCCTCATATATTCTTGCTTTCTCTAAAAATGTACTTCATGTGATTTGGTCATTTAAGACAAATTTCCCATTTATAAATGCAATGGCCTTAATGGATAACATAATTTTACTTTCGAAGTCTCTTTATCTTTGGCTAGTACAAGAATGATATACAGTACATGTCTGATTGCAGAAGGCATGTGAGAAAGTGAAAATTCTTAAGAACCATCTGAGAATTTGTTCTATCAGAGATGGAAACAAATGTACTCCATACATTAGGTTTCTATGTGGTAATCCATTCTCAGATGTAGTAGATTAAAACAATAATAGCTAATTAGTAGTTCAAAGACTATAAATATCTGGGAATTTGGACTGAATGTTGCAAGAAAATTATTGGATCATTTCAGATTTATTCATTAGTATGTTTTTCTGGTACTTGATCCTAGGTGGCTTTATAATTCTGGTGACTGGTTAACAAGAAAAAGGTAAGGTATCTTTAATGAAATGCCATCCCAGGCTTCCTCAGAATGTAGTAGATAGATTTCTACCAGAAATAGAAAACACACCTCAAACATAGGCTTTTGTTTTATTTGCTGATATTCTTTGGATTAAAGAAAGTACAAGTCAACAGTTAAACAACGATTACCAGATTTTCTAAAGAAAAAAAAAAAAAAAAAACCAAAACCCTACCATACCACACATTAAAATCAAAGGATGAGCACTGGATATAAGAGCCAGTATAGACTGGATACTAAGCCAGTATAGACAAACCATAGCACCACTACCACACAGTGTACATCCATTTGTAGTTGTCTATTATAAAGCACATATTTACTCCATAATGTACCTGCAAAAACAAATATCTTTTCTCTTAGGTTATTTTTTTCAAAATTAGAATATGACTTTTGATGCTCATATTTTCCTGTATTTCTCTGTTTATTTCTTTCTGGTTCCTTTGAATGAACTTTTCTTCCTGGAAAAAAATGCAATTTTAATAGACATGAACGAGTATTTTTCTATTATGTCATGAAAGATTTTGTAACTACATGCATGCTTATAAACCCTTCTCATTTTGCCTCCATTTAAAATTAGCATGTACAATTAGAATATATAATTTTACTCCATAATATTTAACACCTTAACCAGACTTACACCTCTTCTCTTAGGACACTGAAGCACTTAGATTCAAAGTAAGTGAAAAATGATTCAGCACATTTGACTGTAATATACAGACAACTATATAACCTGATCAAAGAATACAGTAAAAAAATGGGAAGGGCAACAACTTAAAGGTAAATAGATTAATAGAGACATTTCTTATTGGGTTTTATATATTGTGAATAGAAACAAAACATGAAGAAGTAAAACCTCTAGGGAAGTTTCTATGCAAGAAAGAGAATTGCCAAATCATCATGGAATGGAAGTATATTGTGGTATTCTAAAATTATAATAATCACATAAGATCAATATACAAATTTAAAATAGCATGAAACATGCATGTGAGAAAGAAGCAGAGTGAGAATTCTGTGAAGAGCAAATATCTAACTTGTATGCTGTAAGACATTGAAATATACACGTCTTGCTGTTTTTCTTAGCTTGCTCAAGAACAAGATAGGCACAGACATTATCTAGACTTGATTTCCCTCAAGACAGCCAACGGAATTACATTTTAAACACAAGTCTGCTTGTATCACTTACCTGCCTTGTAGCAAAACCAAAAGCAATGATTGTACCTAGATTTTCAAGTAATCATGTCATAATCTAATGGATAAAAAGCAGTGTACACAACTCTGCCTTGTATGCTCACCTGTTTAATCTATCTGAGTCGATTGTCATTCCGTCTCCTCCACCAAGGGAATTCCTCATTATATGTATCAGGGAATCATAGTTGAGTTTTTTTATTTATTCTTTCTTTTGTTAATTCCTTCCTTACTTGCCCCTCCCTATCTGTTCCTAAAATCAGAGTTTATTATAAATTCCATTTACTCCTCTTAACATCAAATATTTATTTCTTAATTGTCTTCATTGTGCTGAGACAAAACTACAGGACAAAAACTGTATTTGAGTTAGTTATGTTCATATGTTCATATAGCAAGATACCTTGTCTTTATTCTGTAAAAATAAACAAACCAGTCAGTTGACAAGCAGTGAAGTTTCTGATAAGGCTCAAGGGAACCACACCCTCTAGTCCTCAAAGGCACTGATATTAATGTTCTTATGCTATCCTCTGGGAGTTGTATGTGCATGCCTCTTGCTTCTCACCCATTGAACACCCCAAACCCACTGTAAGTCAAGGAGAAAGACATAGATTTTTATGGTGTGGTAGGCAATAGCATCTGGAGACTGACACTAATCAGCATTATGGACCACCTGCTAGATAGTCTTTGATTGCACTGAGAAATAGATTACCAGTGCCCTCTGAATCTTATAGGACAAATCCGATAAGTAACTATATTTGCCCCCTTACACTGTCACAGATGGTTGTATTTAAATGATAGATTATATAAGCATACTGAACCTATAATCATATATGTTTAGATTTTAATCTAAGATATTATGTGTCTAATCCATTGGAGTGTTCAAAGGATATAGAATCAACTGAGTTGAAGACCACAAATAAAGAATACAGAATATTCATATTATCACGTGGAACCTTGTTCCTTCCTTGACATAATATGTTTACAAATACAATTACCAGTTTTCTTTGGTTTTATTGTATGGAACATAATATTAAAAAGGGGGAGGGCAATGATGTAATGTTAAATATAGAAAAGCACTATTCCCAGTGCATTTTTTTACACAAAGCTATTAGAAGAAAATATAGACCATTCAAATGAAACGTACAAACTATCTCTACACTGTATTCTTTATTTATTAAATAGTTTTCCTTCACAAACTTACCACAAGAGTTGCAATATTGGCTCTCTTGTTTTTTTCTCTCTAGTTGAGGAACAAACAAGAACACAATAGTCTAACAGAAGTATAGTTTCTTCAAAGTGTAGTGACTTATCCGAAGTCACATTGTTAGACTTATTTTCCCGACATTGTGCCAAAGCCTTCCATACTTATTTTTGGAGCATGGTGTGATGATTAATATTAATTATCAATTTGATAGAATCTAGAATCACCTGGAAATGAGACTCTGAACACGCCTGTGGGAAATCTTGATCTTGATTGGGAAGCTCAACTTTAACTGTAGGCAGAGCTAGTCCCTTGTCAAAATATCCTAACTATATACAGTGGGAAAGACTAGCTGAGCACTTAATTACATCCATCTAGTTCTGTTTCTGATTGTGAAATGACCGGTTGCTTCAAAATCCTTCTGTCTTGAGTTCCTTGCTATGGTGGAATATGTCTAATTGTCAGCCAGAATGTACCCTTTCCCCCCTAAGTTGTTTAAGCATAATACATTGTCATAGCAAACAAATGAGAACTAATACACACAAGGCAGCATTAATCACTAAGGGGGAGAAAAATTATAGAAACACATGGTCATCAAGATCTTTCCCCAACACTAATGTTGTCACCCTGTGTGATATTTTATTTATTTTTTTCTTTTTTTAAATAATAGTCTCAGTTTTATTACAACAAAAATAACAACAACTCCCCCCCCCCCTTATCAACTTTCAGTTGATAGGTTCCTCACCCCAAGCATTTTTTAAATTTTTCTATTGGATATTATATTTACATTTCAGATTTTATCCCCTTACCCCATTCCCCCCACCACCCAGGAACCTCCTATGCCATCCACCTGCTTCTATGAGGATGTGCCCCACCTACCCCCTGACTCCCACTTCCCCACCCTCGAATTCCTCCCCACACTCAGTGTTCAGCGTTCATTGGACCAAGTATCTCATCTCCCACCTATGCCGGACAAGGCTATCTTCCCCTACATATACAGATGGAGTCATGGATCCCTCTCTATGTGCTCCCAGGCTGGTGGTTTAGACCCTGGGGAGCTCTGGTTGGTTGGTATTGTTGCTCTCCTCATGGGGCCACAAACCCTTTCATCTCCTTCAATCTTCTCTCTAACTCCTCCTTTGGGAACCCCTTGATCAGATCAGTGGTTAGCTGTGATCATCTGCCTCTGAATAGATCAGACTCTGGCAGACCTCTAAGGAGACAGCTATATCAGGCTCTTGTCGGCATGCACTTCCTGACATCCACATCAGCATCTTCCTTTGGTGACTGCACATGGGATGGATACCCAGGTGGAATGGTCTCCAGATGGCCCCTCCTTCAGTTTCTGTCCCACACTTTGTCTCCATATTTGCTCTCTTGAGTATTAGTTACTCCTTCTAAGTAGGACCGAGGCATCAACTCACAGACCACATGTGTGATATTTTATAATCAGATATTTAGTGCCCATGTCACATGGTTTAAACAATTTAATAAGAGGATCCTTTAAGATAATAGCTACCTTTAATAAAATCTCTTTTCACCTCCCATTTACCAAAATTTCACCATGTGTACCACAATGAAATTATAGTGATGGCTGACCACTCCCTCTGTGATGATCAGAACATGCCTTTCTAGAACAAATAACACCTGGTGACCTTTCCTTTCAAAACTCAATTGTGATTTCACCACCTGCTTCTCTTCTATTGCAGCTTCTCACCGGATATCTCTTGTTCTTACTGTACAAGAGTTCTGCTCTTCCTTGAAGCCTGGCCAAGTGGTTTGTATTCCTCTGTTGCCACACCTATTACCTTACACTGCTGAATTGTTAGAGACATATATGATCAGGTCTAGAAAGTGTTAGATTGAGCCATGTTAAATGCCACGTGTCTTATGACCATTAACAAATTTAATTTTTTGTTTTTTTGACATAAAGCAAACAATACAACACCATCAACAACAACGGCAAAGAAAGTGAAACAAATATAAAACATAAATTAAACAGGGTTCTTTTTCATTCATCATCTTACTCTGATTTCTTGAGCTAGAGTTTGGAAATGACATTTCAGAAGTACAGGCCACATTAGTTCTCAATTCTTTGCCAATCCCTCCACAACCAAATGCATGTCCATGAAGCTATCCCACTGTCAGAGTCTAGCCATCTGCCTTTACTCATGGTGGAGGAGACTGCAGTAACAAAAAAGACCTGAGATGTTTTTCTAACACCACTTCCACTCTGACTTAAGGATGAGAAAAACATACTTGCAGGTCAGGAGCTTTGCAAAGGGAAAACTCTTAGGTCTGGAACAGAATTAGTAGAAAACTGACTGCAGGGTACCAATCAAAAAGTGAAAGGCAGCAGGAAGGAACTTACAGGACAGGTATATAACCAGCTCAGCTTTGAACTACTTAAAACTTAATCTTGTATAACTGATATTTTTTTCTACTTCTCCAAATCCCCATGAGCTACATTAAATATTCTCCAGGAATATCAGTCAGTAGGGTCATCCTAAAAAAATACATAAATTTGGTATTAAAAAAAAAAAAAGCACTGAAGCACTGGACCTTTTTTTTATTGTGGTCTTAAGGGATATTCTTTTGTCTCCCTAAACCTTAGTTTCTTCATTTGTGTGTGTGTGTGTGTGTGTGTGTGTGTGTGTGTGTGTGTGTGTGTGAAATACTAGGCAAATCGTATCTAATCAAAGTTCCCGTGCTTCTACCAACTAAACTAATAAACGCATTTTGACACGTTCATGTCCTTGGACAGAACTCTTTCACATTTACAACCATGCTGACAAACTCAGACCTGAGCATTTCTGTACTTTCCAAAGTCCTCACAAACACTGAACTTTATTAACTCCATGTAATCATTTTAATTCACATATTCCTCTAATATTTAAGTTCATAAAATCACAATATGTTGAACTCTAATTTCTTATAAGCAAACACTGACCATGAAAGATGATAGCTACCCAACATTATTTTTGTAAAAATTAATGAGCTAATGAAAACAAAGTTAATATTCAATGTTTACCTAACATGGACTCCCATGAAGGTTACAACCCTACAAAAATGCTTTCTGGTGACAGACATCATATTAACAGTAATATCAAACAAACCATTGCCAGGATATTCATGATCAAAGGTCATGTGCTCCTTGCTGAGAGGCCCTTTCCAGAGTGAGAGAACAGCTGTATAATTCTTGTGATTTTTTTAGATGCCAGTCCCCACTGTTTCCCATGTGACTTATATCCTAGGAACAAACACCATTGGAAGTGGTCAAGACAGGCTCATTTAGCTGAAAGTCCATATGACCAAAGAACACTCCATAAACTGAAGTGTGGTAGGATTGGCATAGCGTTGTCCAAATTCTGTAGCATGAACTATGCATGGAGTTACAGTTTTAAATATCTAATGCAACATTCTTCATATCCTATGATAAGATGTGTAGTTATGGTTGCATTAAAATGTATAAGGACAATTGTATTTATTCACTGAGATTTATGAAAGCAAATTATGTCAGTTGTACAATTTGTGTTTGAAAAGGTATTGAGCCACTCGTATATGACTTTGATGGAAATAAAGCTATTGTTTTAGGGATCTTGATGTCACACATCAACTAAGAACCCTCTACAACAATAGCATGGACCCATACACACAGACAGACAGACAGACACACACACACACACACACACACACACACACACACACACACTTCTTATATATTAGTAGTACACTTGATTTGGATATTTTCGTATACTAGTTATAGGTAGATGATAGACAGATAACAGATAGATATAGAGATTATAAATAGACAGACAGATAGATGATAGATAATAGATGATAGATAGGCAGATAAATAGATAAATAGATGCTAGATAGATAAATAGATGAATAGATAGATAGATAAATAGATAGATAGATAGATAGATAGATAGATAGATAGATAGATAGATAGACAGACAAACCAATAGATAATTGTGACTCAGGTTTGTAGCATTGCAGTTCAAGGTGCTGCATGTTAGAGAAGAGTGGAAAGCATGACATAATACCTGAAACTCCTTCAACCCTGTGAGTTACAGTGGATAATATGAGGTCTTATTTTTCTACAATTGTTATATAACAATATCATTATCTTTCCTAAGTCTTCAGAAAATAAAAAAAAAAAAACTATTCCTAAATAGCTTTAAAATCTACAGTTGAGGCAAAATTTAAATACAAGTTATTTCAATTTTTTGAGAATTATTCACAAAGCTGATCACTTATGATAAGACTTGAAGAGCCTCTTTGAAACCTCTGAGCTATTGAAACTTGGGAGGGTAAAAACAGATGAGACCGTGCAATTTTAATTTTTAATTTATGTGATAGTTAAACAAGATTAATCATGTTTATTTCTGATTACAAATGCAATCTTCATTACAAAAGCATTTAAAATTATGGATAATAATAGATAAAATTACAAATTACTAAAGCATAAACGAGCACTTGAAATTTCATAATTGGAGTTTCTACATTTCTTTCCATCCAACAATTGCATATCTATTTTTATGATTTATATTTTATTCCTGACATTTATGTGTGTATCTGTGTGTCTGTGAAAGTGTGTGGACCCTTGTGTGTTGGTATCTGCCAGCACTCTAAGACCTGCTTTAAGATCTCTTGGGACTACTCTTCTCTGGAAACTGAGTCCGAGTCTGGAGGCACGCTAGGGAGGGCATGGACAGCAGAGCAGCAAAAAAAATTTTTTTTTCTTGATACTAAAACTTGTTCTGAGAATTGTATATTGCAGAATACACAGCCTTGGTGTATCTACTCATTAAGCATACTGAGCAGACCTGCCCAAACCTCCGATGTCCTGGAATTTTATTTGGATGCAGTGAAGACACAGCGTCAGAGGCTTATCAATTTACTCTTTCCCCCCACTCCTCTTCTAATATCTCAACGCCCTTAATCAGCTTGAAGAAGTTAAAGAAGAGTCAGCTCCCCTATTCCCTGGGCTTGGGGACTAAGGTGGTTAATATTGGGCTGTCTTTCTAGGGGAAAGTAGTGGTTTTGTTGGAACAGGGAGAATTAGCTAGGACTCATTGAATAGCCATAACCTATTGGTAGAAATCTGTATAATTAATATCAAGATGAAGGTATAATTTCTTAAATGGTACAAAATTTACTTTGATTTCAAATTTAAGGTTTTCATTGGTATGAACTTCTTATTGATATAAAAGTGAGATGAATATTGATACTCTCATGGGCATTGTGCCTATAACACATTTAGGAATACAAGGCTTAGACCGAGTCCTTCTTTAACTTTTTTAACTGATTTGGGATGGTTAACCTATGAGTTAAGGGACTATAGCAAATTCATGGCTTTGAGTTTATTGTTAGGATGTTTTCCATATTTTATTTAGAAATAGCTGAGAGGAGTTAACAGACAACAGTCCAGGTTACCTTACATGGATACTTGGTTTTCAAAACATCAGAAGTCCATAAAATTGACGCTACAAATATTTATATATTAATGTTCATTTTGGCTAGAGACCTGTCTGCTCCTGACAGCTTCCTGTCATGGATTCTAAGAAGAAATTGAGCATCCTTGGAGTTACTCCAGTTGTGCAGTGACAGCCACTAGGCAAGAATTGCCTCTTTCCATTTACAGACAAATTACTGTCCAGAAAAGGACACACTTGAAGAATAGTCGACTGATTATATCTGCCTAGACAGAGTAATCAGCCCTTAATAATTCTGCATCACTAATGTCTGTCAGATGATTCTGGGCTAGAAGGCTGAAGATTTGATGCTCCAACGTTTGGTAGTATAGGGGTTTTCCAGGTGTTCAGCGGTCTCTATAAATTGGCTACGTTTTAGAAGCTATGCTTAGTGCTTCCCATAATTTCAGTTAACTCAGTCATTCTGGATTTCTGACAGGGTGAAGACCTATATAGCCAGTCCTTGCTATTTACTTTGAGAGTACAGATCTGAGTGGACAATTTTCAGCTGACATTCATTCTAAAGCCAAGAAAAAAAAAAGCCAGGTTCAAAACTAACTGCTTTAGTTAGGACAGATGACAGAGGTTCTGGTTAGTCAACAAAATGATGGACTGGGTATTAGGACTATCTTGTACCTCACTGGTACAATTAGGAATAACTATGCTCTAGTTGCATTTTAAGAGAAAAGTTTTATTTTAACAGGAAGGGTGAAGGTAGGTGATGAGAGAGAGAAAGAGAGAGAAAGAGAGGGTGGGCATGGAGGCGACTGTCTCCACCAGTCAAAGATAGTTTATATATCTAGGTTGGGTATTGGGTTACACTTCTGAGTGAGCAATACCAAACTTAAAAAGCCTTTGATTAACATTTTAAAAAATGTATAAAAGCAAAAAGGAGGAGGGGAAATGGGATAGGGCTTTCTAGGGAGGGGAAATGGGGAAAAGGGATGGCATCTGAAATGTAAATAAAATATAAAATAAATTTTAAAAAAAAGATCTCTTGGAGCTGGAATTACAGGCATTTATGAGGTAGCAGACTTGTGTGCTGAGATCTGAACTCTAGTCCTCATGAGAGAACAGCAAACAATTTTAACCATAGACCCATCTCTTTGGCCCACACATGATTATCTTTATAAAAGTGAGTTGCTCTAATGTTTTGAATCTGACTTTATCATTTGAAATTCACCTTGAATATGTTCTATACCATTAAATATTTTCTCAGCAGTAAGAATTCATAAACTATAATTTATGTGCACAATATCCTTTTATTATTAAGTTGATTTTTTCCTCTGAATTTATACTACCACAAATAATGCTGAAGCAAACTTTCTAAAAGAAAAAATCCTTTAGCAAATATCTCATTATTTTTTTATGTAGATTTCCAAAAGTGAAATTACTAGGCCCAATGCCAAAACTGATTTTTAAGACTTCAGTACATGAATACTTTGAAATATTCTTAGAATATATTTAACATTTATTTGGAAAATAAATGACTTCTGTGGTATAGAGCTTTATGGAGAACACACAAAGATCTAATTCTTATTTACTCCAGAGAAGGTTACTAATCTTTCCAAGGACTCTAAGACAGTGAGACAAAGATTGAGGTTCTGGAGGTCCCTATGCTTAATTTTTATCTTTCTATTTGCCAAGAGTTCTGTTTTAACTATTAGATGTGGTAAGGTAACTAGAAAAGTCTACAGAAAACATAAGCATCATTTTGGTTCTTCTAAGGACAATGCAGATAAGACCACAGAAGTACACTGTACACCTCTGCACACCAGCAGGAGAAAAACAGTCCCAACTCAGCGCTACTCATACACTTTCTGAAGACAGCCAGTGGGGTGAGACAGTTCTTTGAAGCTATCTTATCAGTTTCTGCTCCTGTGGATGCAGAGGAATTGTTAACATAAACCCTCTCACTAACAACTCAGTCAGCTGAACTGCCAAAATTAAGCTTCTTAATTTAGCACTTTGATTGTTAAAACCTTCCTTCTCTCTTAGTTCCAAGTCAGGTATTTAGAAAAGTTTCCATTTGTTTAAGAGAGTAAAACTTTTTCCAAATCATGTTTTCCACTCTCTGGGCAGTATTTTTTTTTCAGTAGTCTACGTCCCGGCACAGTGAAGATCACTTTGGGGTTGGGGGACAATGAACTTCAGAAATTTCTTTAAAGAAGGACTCCAAAGAAGAGGACCCTTATTTTATCACATGCCTCCCAGAAAGCCTTAAAAATCTTCAACAGTCCCTGTTCTTTGAATATCTGCTGTGATGTGTCTGGGGGCTGGGATGAAAATTACCTAAATTTGAAAATCATAAATGTAACCCATTCATGACTTCTATGTAAATGTGAGATAAATGAGGTTAGAGCTAAAAGACACGCTGACCTAATCCAGACTTTCAAAACAAAGAGTGTGCTGGAAATATCAACTATGTTCTGTTAGTCTCACTGGGGGGATAATAAGGCCATCTACCACAAATTTTGAATCAAATTTGAAGGAAGTTTTATTAAATACTAATCAGGACCATGAATATTAAGCAGGTCCATATCCAGAATCCCCAGAATATGGTCCAGATTACATTAGTCAGGAGCTTATAAGGATGTTCTTCGAGCTTTCTTGCTTGGGGCCTTGAAGTTCAAAAGAGAGTTCCACTTTCTTTCATTGTTGTCATTCACCTGGAATGTATAAACTGAAAGTCAGTGGAGGCTACTAGTCACCCCATGGCTGGGCCATTTGAGTAGGAATTTCATTCATATCTTCATTCCTTACCCATAAGAATGTCCCCAGATTACTCCTCACGGGCACACAATTTCCAAGGACCATTCCTGCTAAACAGGCCCTCAGCCTCTCCACGTCTCTCTCCTTGCCTCTCATGTTTCCCACACATGAAATCTATCATAAAATCTACCTCCCAAAATTTTATTTTTCAAATTTTTAAGGCAAAGACCATGAAACCATAATCATGGAGTACCTTTGGTTTCCACTGAGTTGTCTGGGAACCTTTCTCCCCCAAGTCAAGTACACTAAGAAACAAGAAAGACTCTATCAAGTCATCATATTATTCTCTGGTTGCCATCATTTTATTAAGTTTGTAAAGTGGTCTTACTGGAAAAAAAAATAATTGGAGTGGTCAAATATACAAAAATGATTTTTAAAATGATAAAATGTTTATTCTATATAAGATAAATATTTTGAGTAAAATCTGTTTAGAACAGCATGTCTGATGAGCATATGCCTTAAAATTTTTTAATTATAAACTTCATAATATAAGGATTAGTGATGATCATGAGCAATCAAAGGCATACATTTCCATGCTTGCTGACTGCACATATGAAACATCACCTTGAAATAATACCTGTGTAGGAAACTAAGGTGTAGAGCCCTAGACTGCCTTTGAAAATGGTATAAAGATAGGTGACTAAGCAGCCAACGGAGAGGAAGGTTGCCTGGATGCCAGCATTCTTGGACTTAAAGTTGTAACTGGCCAAAGAGAGAAAAAGGCAGAGATTCCATCCTGACATTTAAGACAACAGGACAACTACACTTCCACAAGTGTAGAAGATAAATTTGATTAAAGACATGATAAAAGTTAAAGACAAAGTAGCTGTCCTCTGCAGATTTCTGAGTGACAGGCTCCATGGGTGGCCCTGCTGGCCCTGAAAAGACAAACTGTATTTTCAGTCAGTGTGGAACAGACTGTAGGTCAGAAATGAGCCCCTTTATCCACAGTTGAATGAGTGGATACAGGCTTGTCAGATGTGTCTGAATTCAGGGCTGAGAACACTGATGAGCATACGCTGGCCAGCTTCTGCATGCTTTAATATTCTAGACATCCGGGAAGAAAATCTGTAGCTCCAGGAATTAGAAGTCAGTTTCTGGATGTGCTTAGGTTTCCTGAGGAAGAATGCAAATGTCCTCCACTTGTCTGTGGAAAGATTCTGCTTGTCTTTTCTTGTCCCTAACAATGCAGTTGTCAGCAACACTTCTTTGTCAGGTTCTGCCCTGAAGCTCTTTATTATTACTGCTAGTCCTTTATCCAAAATATATTTTTATTTTAACTTAATTTTCAGAGTTAGCATAACTGACCTATAATTCCTTATGACTGATTTCAATACGTTGGTTTTGTATTTGGCATTGATAATAAAGAATTTCATTCTCTTTCATGAAAGACTGATTGTAAAGAGATCTAAATCTACTCGTAATTGGATATCTCTTTTTCTGTATGCCCTGTCTAGTACAATGTTATTGGAGGGAAAGTCTAAGAGTAACTTAAAAGTAGGTTTTTAAAGCATCATAAACACAAACTTAGAGATAATAAAAGAGAAGACTGACAGTTGTGATAAAAACATGACAACTGCAACTTTGAGAGTAGCAATAGACAGGTAGAAATGCATCTAATTTTCCACAATTATAGTCCACCGGATCTGATGGCTAAACTGCTTCTACCCCTATTTTCAGTTATGAAACTAGCAACCTAGTGCTCAGGATAATAAAATAACTGTGTCATGGCCAGGCAGCTACTGTGAAACAAAAACAAACACCAGGGCCCAGGTTTGTAGAATGGAGTTATATTGCATAAACTTGCCAAAGTTATGAAATAGAACCTAAGCCTTTATTTATGCTATGATATTTTTCTAAATACTTTTAGAGAAATTCACACGTAATACTTTGGGGCAGAAATATGTCACTTCATACTAATTTTAAGAAAGTGGATTTTAAAGATGAATAGCTACAATGTTCCTTAAAGAATATACTTTCTCCCCAGTGGACTTGTATAATGAGAAGTTCACATAATTAAAACTTCTTTGGCAGGTATCATAAAAAAAGCCATCTGCTATCTGAAACTATGAACCAGGACCCTGAACAGTCTCCTCTCCAGAGAACTCAAAGAGAGTACAAGAGCAAATATATATATATATATATATATATATATATATATATATATATATATCACGGCTCATCATAAGAATAAGTATGATACAAAAAGATTCTGTAAGGAAGTATTCAGATTGGATAAATGTAACCTGCCTGGGCAATTCAAACTCATTCCAGAGAGCTGGAAAGACAATGTGGATGAGTCACTACATATATATCACCACAACTGAAAACTTAACGAGTTCTTACCCAGCAGAATTCAATGTGTAATCACCACACCCATGCATCTCTCAGATATAAGTCAACACACATAGGACAAAGCCAGCTATGGAGGCTAATATAAATACTGATTGTCAAAAGAATAATACAGAGTATAGAGAAGAAAGGAGTAAAGGAAAAACAGCATTGAAGTAGGTTGTTCTGTAAACCAGGCTATTTGTATAGAATTATGGTATAGAGATTCTCAAGAAGCATATGAGGCAAATATCACAGTTCTCCATTTGCCCATAAAACAGCTTACATTTAGGAGAATTAAATAACTTGTCTTAGGTCATAAAACCATTAAGTGACCAGGATCAGAATTAAATCCATATAGATCTAATTGAAGAAGGTCTTCTGAACTACAGAAGAAAGATTGGCAGCCATTGTAGAAATCATGTGCATAAAAAAAGATCAGTGATAGATAGATACATAGGATAACTGACATACAGATGCCCATATACAATGACAGATCAATAGATTGTAGAAGATATAAGAGATAAATATATTTTATAGATTGATAAAGTTAAAAAAAATCTTGGGAAATAATTAGTACTAAATTTACATGAAAATAAATAGGTAAAGTACCAACCCTGATAATTTTTTTTTTTAGAAAATAAATTATTGTTACTTCAAAAATGGTAAATAGATAAGTTGGTAATTTCTACAGTCCATAATAGTCATACTGAATGCAGAGAAAAACACACTCTAAGATGACTACAATCATTCCAATATCCTGGCATTCATTGCTTTTTTTACTGTTTGTCCCTTGTTTGTATAAGATGCTTCTGATAGACTTCTCACTGCTGTAGCATGATGGAAGTATTGAACTTTATAGTTATAAAGGATTACAGCATATAAAAGACTGTTGCTATATGCCTATCCCTCCTTTCTCTGCTGTTCATAAAGAAGAAAGCTTCCACAGTGTATGTTGCCTACCAAGATGATCCCAAGACAACAATAACTAGTAGTAGAGGACTGTCTTCTGTGAACAGATAGCAAGAGCCATCAGTACAAGTCCCATAGCTACAAGGAAAGTCATTTTGCTACCATGGTGAATATCTGTGAAATGGCTCATCTAGTTGAGTCTCTACTTTTCTGTGATGATAGCAGATGAGTGAGATTCTGAGGCAAAGTAAGTCTTTACCAGTCGTTGAACTCATAAAGCTGACAATATTATGTTGTTTTAAGCCACTATATTTTTGGGATTCTATTCTATTACAGATACAACTTTGCTTAGCCATGCTAGAAAATCACAAGATTTAGTTATAAAGGAATCTCTCAACTGTTGCACTTGATTTTCTCCAGTGGCATTTCTAATAGCTATGGCATTTAATGACATATATGAGTTAGTGTGCTTTTGAACTGTTAATAACACGTGACTGCCATTAGAGACAGCTTCCCTAAACAATTCCTCTCAGTAGTATATTTATACTGTATGCTCTTCCACCTAATTTCCTTTCTGTTTTCCAAAATCTCAGGCACTACAGCCATGATCTGGCCATCTGAAAAAAACAAAATAAAACAAAACATAAGATAGCCTGCAGTTAACTAGGATGAGTGTGCAATTTGTCTTCCAGTTCAAACATTCACAAGAGTACAAAGGGCACTGTAAACAACTGAAGAAGAACTATAAATAAAGTCTGCATTAAAAAAAATAAACCAATATGCACAGCCATCATTTTTTAAACCTATGTCAGCTTCACTAATAATAGCTGTGACTACCAGACTTTGTTTTACAATTCCAATGTAACATATTATGAAATATCCATCCATTACAGTTACAATAATAATATCCTTCCAACTGGACCACTTATTACTAGTCTCATACTTATTTAGTATGAAGCTAAATACCTAAATTGCATTTGGCCCTGCTCTGTGAGTTTATATTGAAGGAATAAAAATATAATTAACTTTTTCCTATAAAAGTATTGATGATCAGCCACTGATCAGAATAAGAAAATAAAAAAATTATAATATTAAATACACATAAGTTAAGAATATGGGGACTACTCATTCACTGCTGAATAGAATATACTGTTGTGTGATCAAATTTATGCCAAGACAATGAAAACAACTTAAGTTAGAAATATCGGAATTATCTACTTGAAAATGACAAGTTTTGAAATCACTGTACAAAGCTTTGTAACCAACTCTGCTTTGTATTTAAAAGGAATGAATTACTGACATGCATACCATATGTGCATCCCACAGATCTAATTCTGAGTATCAAGAAACCAGAAAGCATAAAGTTAATTCGTTTGAAGTTCACAGTGAGACAAATGTATTAAAAGTAATATACACCAGTACAAGAATTTTGGAAAGAGTCATGATGGAACTTCCTGGGGGACACGGAAATGCTGCCCATCATGAAAGAAGTATAGATGGAAACAAAGCATTATTTTATGTAAGCTTCTACAATTAATGCATTTAAATGCATATTTACATTCTAGTGACACACAAAAAAGTGATGGCATGGGACCATAACCAGTTTGTTATTCTGGAGATTATCTTGAGAGGAATGTTGCTATAAGCAGGTCAAGGTTGGAGAGAAATACGAATGATCAAGTATCTGAAAATCACTGTGAAAAGAGAAAATGAGAGGAACCACATCTTTAACTTTTGATATTTGAAAATTTGGAATTTGGAAACAAGGGTATATTTTCTCAAGCTTCAGACAGATTATATTGGATGGGTCATATATCAGTATGATCATGACATAGGGTGTTCTGCAGCACAGTGTTTGGAGAAGCAAGGGAATTAGAGAAGTAGAAAATTCCTCATCAGTGAGACAACTGAAGTTTTTTCTGAATGTTTCAAAAAGAACATTTTCACTGGTGGGAGGTTAATTCTCTCTATGACACTATGATGCTTTGTTTTGAAAGCTAAAATGCTTAGATTTCATCTCCTGACAGTCTCAAAGGGGATATATTATACACACCAATAAGCATCAGTAAATGCAACAGTCTAGTGTTCTGGCAAGGCTTCCACAACCTATTAGACTGTTTTCAAGGAAGCTCCACATTTCTGGCTCATGCAGGCATATTATTTCACATAAAGTCCATTATTTACATTATTTATTTTGTTCTTGAAATAGAAATCACACTTCTAATTTCTAATATTGTTTACTTAAAATAAAAGTATCTCTTTAAAATGTTTTATCTCAATATAATAAGGAAGATACTGTATTTTTTCACCCATAAAATATTTTTTAAATGTCATATCCAAATTTGAGTATTTGCTAATTTCCAGATTGTTCAATAAAATTACTTGGTCACGCCTGTGCCCTGTCAAAAAAATAAAAACCAAGAGAACAAACCCATATACCTACTTACAATTGTTTATGTGACAGAGAAGTATTTTTGTATTTCAATAGACCCAATATTGACTCTTGTAAAATGAATTATTTTATATAAGTGTAAGTAGATGAGTAATCTGGTTGCTGTATTTTTTTTTACCTTTGCTAAAACCACACAAAGAAAACAAAGTTAATTTCAAGCTAGGCTTCAATAGCTGGGCAGCAAAATGATGTACCTTAACCTCCTATGCTAAACTGGCTACATCCCTACTCCATCTCATGTCTAAAATGTAAATAAAATATCCAATAAAAAAAGAAAAACTATAAAGATTCTGTATGTAAAAAAATTGTTCTTACTCTCTCTGCTTTAGATGATTTTTCTTATGGTGTCTTCTCAGGCCCTCTCCTCATGTCTCATCTCTTCATCCTCATAAAAGATTTAAAACTAACTCTCTCTCTCTCTCTCTCTCTCTCTCTCTCTCTCTCTCTCTCTCTCTCTCTCTCTCTCTCTCTCCCCCCCCCCGGCTGGTAGAGGCTTCTCCAACCTATTGGATGATCAGCATCTATTGACCAGGCAATAAATGGTAAGAATTGTTTACATAAATGTGAGACTGGAGATTCTTGGTATAAATATTACAATGTTATGTTCAGACTGAAACAAGATAGAAGGACAAAGAAATTAGAATTTGAATAACTCAAGGGTAAACTTCACACAGTGTACAAAAACATTATGTAGATAGACTTTGTGTATACCTTTAAGTTCACCTTTAAGTTTCAACATTGTGTTCCTTTTCTTTGTTCCTTGCTTTTTCTTTAATCATGTGCATGTGATCTTTTGAAGGACCTTTACCAGACAATTCTTGGTAAAGAACAAAGCAGTTGTGGAAATCATAAGTTGATGGCACTAAGTTTCAGTGGCAACATTTTTAAAATACAAGGTGTATATTTCATATCTCTAGAGAGGTGAAATTTCTTCCATTAAAAGGTACAATGCAAATATTGTGTATGATTTGCAAGAACCACTTCAGAAATCATTTATTTGCACAAGCATCTTTAGAATTCTTTTTGTTTAAAAGCATTCTATTTTTGTACTTAAACACTTAAAGCTTTATGGGAAAACTTATGCTATTAGCAGCCAGTAGACAGTTCTTTTTGGACACCACTTTCTCATTTGTCCTCTATGGTTGTAGACTTAAACTTGCAAGTTAAGTGATCTATGTATGTTAAACTCTTCTAACAACAACAACAACAAACAAACAAACAAACAAAACGGAACCAAAATTTTCTACCATCAGGTATGTCTTAGAATTGAAGTAAAGATCATATGAGATGGAAAATAGTGCATAAATATTCAGGAAACACAAGAAAAGAAGTAAAAAACATACTTTTCTTAAGACATATTTAGACAGAATATATATGGTTTGGTGAGATATTTTACTTCTAGCATCCTTGGAAGGAAAAGAAAACTATACAATTGCAAATCCTCATAAATGTAGTGGTCCTAGGCAAATGATTTCAAGTGGGCTCATTTATTTAAAGATTTGCATACAAGTGTATTCTTTAATATGTGAGGAGATGACTTTCTTTCTTTCTTTCTTTCTTTCTTTCTTTCTTTCTTTCTTTCTTTCTTTCCTTCCTTCCTTCCTTCCTTCTCTCTCTCTCTCTCTCTCTTTCTTTCTTTCTTTCTTTCTTTCTTTCTTTCTTTCTTTCTTTCTTTCTTATCATTCACTTTGCATCCTGATTGCTGTCCCTGCTCCCAGTACCCCTTCCCATTTTCCCTCACTATTCCCCCTTCCCTCCTCTATCTCCCTCCCCTTCTCCTCTGAGTGTGAAGCCCCCTCCCTTCTACCCCCACCCTGGTATATCAAGTGCCTGCTAGAGCTAGGCACTGCTTTTTCCACTGAGGCCAGACAAGAAAGCCAAGTTAGTAGAACTTACTTCGCAGACAGGCTACAGCTTTGGTTTATGTGAAAACCAAATAGTACATTTGCTACATTTGTGTGGGGAAGCTTGGGTCTAGCCTGTGTATGCTCTTTGGTTGGTGGTTCAGTCTCTGAGAGTCCCCAAGGGTACATGTTAGTTGACTGTGTTGGTATTCTTGTGGAGTTCCTATCCCCTTCAAGACCCTCAATCCTCCTCCCATCTCTTACATAAGAGTCTCCAGGCTCCATCCAATGTTTCTCTGTGGCTCTTTCCATCTGTCTGAGTTAGCTGCCAGGTAGAGCCTCTCAGAGAACCGACATGTTGGGCTTCTGTTTTCAAGCATCATAGAGTATCATTAAAAGTGTCAGGGACTGGTGCTTGCCCGTGGGATGGGTCTCAAGTTTGGTTGGTTAGTGGTTGGCAGTTGGCCATTTTCTCAGTCTCTGTTCCATCCCTGGTTCCTGCATGCAGGAAAAATTTTAGTTCAAAAGTTTTGTAGAGGTGTTGGTGTTCCTATTGCTCTAGTGGGGTTCTTGCCTGGCTACAGAAGGGGGCCTTTTCACATTCCATATCCCCACTGCAGTGAGTCTCAGCTAAGGTCACCCCATTGATTCTGAGGAGCCACCCACATCCCGTCCACTTCCCCACTCCTGTCAGCTGCAAATTTCCATTCATCTCAAGTCCATCTGGCCATCTCACCTGTCTCTCCCCACACCAGATCCTGAAACCACCCCTATTCCCTTGCAATCTCCTCTCCTACCCAGTTCCCTTCCTCCATCTGCCTCCTGTGACTATTTTTTTCCAGCCTTCTGAGTGAGATTTAAGCATCCTCACTTGGACCATCCTTCTTGTTTAGCTTCTTTGGGTCTGAGGAGTGTAGCATGAGTATCATGTATTTTATGTCTAATAGCCATTTAAAAGTGACTATATACTATGAATGTCTTTCTGGATTTGGGTTACATCATTCGGGATTCTCAAGTTCTATCCATTTGTCTGCAAAATTCATGATGAGTTTTAAGCTTTAGATATGTGTGTTTCAATACAAAGAACCACAGAAATTGGTAAACAAAGGTAGTTTGTAAGGAACCACAGAGGAAGGGGATCTTACATGGGAAGGAAATAAAATACACTATTATAATGAGATAAAGGGAAAGCTAGCATAGAAGGATTAAGTGGGGAGGAGGATGAGAGGAATGTAAATGAAAAAATGTGCAGAGTGATTAACACTAAAGGCCTTTTGAAAAGCCGTATGAAGACCTACTACCTACATATATGTATATGTGTGTACATGTGTGTACACATATACATATATGTATAAACATACATATGAATTTTCTTATATAATATATAAGAATTTAAATGGAGTAAATGAGGGAGACAATGTTCCAACAAGACATCCCATGCCACCAAGTAAAACCACCAGTGCTAGGAATAGGTTGCATCTTGTTGGGTCATTGGAACAAGTGACTTAATAGACACCCCCTATACATCATAAGCTACTGACAAGCTACTTAATACACTTCACAATCTGACAGTAAGGCCCAAGATATCACATGCATCATCAAACCTGAAGAAATGGAGCTGGGGAATCTTTACCGACTAGAATCTTAACCTATGCTAGTTAACCTTCATGATGCTAGAAGGTACTTTGCATACTACCAGAGAAGAAAAGCCGTCATCAACAACACCCAGCTAGAAACTCTATGACCTAAAATAGTGTCCAGCCTAGAAAATAAACTAGTGTCCTATTAGCACGAAAGTTATGGGAATAATCAACATCTTCCTGAAATTAGATTTAGGGCCTACTTCATGAGATGCAACTCATACATGGACTCTGCTAAAGTGGTCAAGAATCAGAGACTAGATATGCTATGAATCCCAGATAAAAAGTCACTACTACTATTCTGTTAAAAGAACATGCAGTAAGTAACTCCAAATGAAATATTGCTATCACCAGAGATAACTGCCTTGATTAAAGTGCCACAAAAAGCTTTTTCTTGCAGTAAATGGTGATTATCCGAGAAACCCACAATTTGCCAGTGTTCATAGTAGGAGAGAGTGATGCACAAATACCTAAATGCCTTTATCAAATACTTCCCTTCAAGGTTCAATGTTCTATACTAAAAAAGCAGAAAAAAAAAGATGTCAGATTGTAGATGTCTCAAAGGGAGCAGCAGCTTCTAGACACAACAGTACTAATACACATATGAACAGAAAAGACTATGATATCATGCACAAGACCTGAATAAGTTCAAACCAGAAAATAATCCTAATGTGGAGGACGCTAAGTGCTAACCCTAACAAATAAACTATTTGCAATTTATATCCACTTGGAAAGAAAAAACTCAGTTTTATCCAATGAAATGAGTATATCATTATGAATGAATTTATCACATCCCAAGACAGGTCTCATACACAGGGGTCAGCAACACAAAATGGGCTCTAGACTGTATTTTGTTTTGTTTCATTTTGTGTGCTTTTTCTTTATTTTTGTCCTTTGTTTTTAGTATATTTTCTTTATGCCATTTTGGTTTTGTTTATTCTGATTTCTTTTTAGAGAGAGATCATGAAGTTGAGTGGGTAGAGAGGTAGAAAAGATATTGAAGAAGTTGATGATATGAAAAATAAAATTAAACATTATTTTAAAAAATAAGTATTGTATGTAGGGTATTGCCTCCATCTTTTGGTAAAATGCAATATTAATGAGAATCCTCTTGCGTAAGTGGTGGTGTCAGAATGCCAACAAGATTTCAACTTCTCCAACTTTATTCCATATATTCATTTTAAATAGGGTTTCAATAGAACCTGTTCCAACGACATAGCAGTAATAGGACAGAAACATGATGTATCAGTTTTCATCACAACAAAATCACCTTTGCAATGGCTACAACTACCTGTGAGTCTATTTAACAATTTATAAAGTAATATGATACTGACAGTACATTGTTTTTCTTCCATTTTCACAGAACTTCTGTTAAGAACCTGACAGATAGACCTGGAGGGAAAAGTTCCTATGACATGAGAAATTAGCAACATAGTTGCTGGGAATAATTGAATGAAGCAATTAATTATTTAAAAAAATAATATGGATGCAAATGTTTGCCCAAATATAAAGACAGCTAGTATTTAATATACTTTCTCATCTTGGTTCCTTTTCAGCTTTCTGAGAAGTTTCTGCTGTCGGCTAGATACTGACAGTCATTTTCAGTATCTTTGCCATTCCTCTATATTTCTTTACCAAGCTCTGTCCTTCTCAGGGCCCAAGGAGTTCTCATATTCTGGTTATTTACAACAACCAAGATAAGCTTGAGTCTTATCTCAGACATTATCATTTTTTTCATACATGTCTACAATAGTCTACAATAATTTCTGTTTTCATTTCTCAATTTCTTTTAATTGCAACAGCTGGAAGTAACCTTAAAAAGTGACCAGACCAATACCTTTTATATACTCTAATAATTTAATTTATTGTTTCTCAATAAATTTTTTTAGGTCACCCGCAAGATTGGCAAGATGTGGTGTGTAGCTGTGCTTTCCTCTTTTTCTTTTATTTAAAAATACTATTGTTCCAGTTTTGAGTGAAGATTACTTGTCTGCCACTGCACCTGTATCACAATATTGGCCTCTCTACATTGACTTTCCATCCTAGACTGCGTGGGATCCCCCCCCCCCCCCCCGATTTTCTGCAAGTAAAGAGTTGGCAGGCATCCATTCACTCTTCCAACTTTGTAGTATTTTTGAAATGAAAAGCTAATGGTGGGGATTTGCTCATTTAGTCCATGTGTTTTTCTTCCAATTTTCTTTGTCATATTCCTGAGTAGTATTTTCCTACATATTCATATTTCTTCAGTGGATCATTCTGAGAGAGGAGGAAGAAGCTTTAGAAAATCAATTTCCCCCAGACATTACGTAGTCATCAAATGTGTAATGAAGACAAGTTACGAAGCTCACATACTCATGACCATGACCACCTCTGCTGCTTTTTATTTGTTCTGAGCTCACACGAGGAGACAACAAGTATTCTATAAGTTGATAACTGAATGCTTGCATGGGACATTTGTTCTCTCCACAGTCTTTCTGCTTTCCAACTGTGCATGTTGTTCAGGTTTTTTCTTCTCTAGAATTACTTCCAGTTTCGCATCATCTCTCATGTTTCCTTTCAAAGTTTTCCTTTCTCACAGAAGCAGTAATGCTCTTATGGATCTCCCAGTAGAGTCAAACTTATTGCATAGCTAATGTGTTTAGTTTTTTAATGACTGGCATAATACTCACATTTTTCACCATTATTGAAACTTATTGAGGTCAATAACAAGTATTTTGTTCAATACTCAATATTAATACATACTATCTTTCTCATTGCGCATGAGTATTGGTCAGATCAACAAAAATTAATGTATTTCCAAGTAATAGTTAAAATGGTAGAAATTCAATTTGATCTTACTCCATACACATCTGCACACTATATGAAGCCAATTAAATGGCTGAATTCAAAAGTTAAAAAGAACTTTGAATGACTTTATATTCACCAAATATTTTATAATTCTGACTTTTTCTACTTAGTATAGATGCCCCCACACTCATCATTTTCTATTCTACTCAATGTTAATAATTAAATATGAAGGATTCCAAAGGACAGTTCTATGAAGCACTTCATCAATTGATTCATAAAATATTTGCTAAGTGCCTATCTTACATTTGGACAAATTGCTCACCTTCTGACAGTGAGATTTATTTCTCTACAAGTGAATATAATGACCCTATCACATGATAACTGCTGAGATTAAATGAGATGTATTTGTGGATTGGGGTGTGTGGCATGTGGCCATTCTAAACTGTTAGTATTATTTCTTTTATGTTTATTATAAACATTAACCATTGTGTTGCTCTTTGAAGTAACCAATCAACAAAATGATTATCTTTTATCATCTCTCCTTTATATATCAAAACCCTCTATATTCATTTAAGGATTTTTTCTTTCATCATTCAGAAATTAGCAAGAGAACTAAGGATAAAAAGATCTTTGATGTCCTTCACACTGTGGTTCTATGTAGTAAAGTATCCATGGCACAATCTCAAATGTTATGACATATACCAAAGAGGTTGGGGCTGGCAATCAGGAACTATACAGATAACTGTGGGCCCAAATGAACCACGTTGAATTTTGCAATCACCTAGATTAACATATTTGGTCTGGAATTTCAAAGATTTGCAAGTAAAATAGCCCATGCCAGTTAAATCAAAATCAAAATAAACAAACTAAAATAGAAAATGTATTAAACGCTTGAGAAGCAGATTAATAAATAAAAAATGAAATTTACTAACACATGGTTTTCTAATCATTTTCTTTCCCTCTGACATAGTCTATCCTTGTATTTTGAGATATTCCATTTCATGCCATTTCATTCCAATGGAATGACATTGATTCTAGATACTGCTTCTTCAGATTCTGCCATCATTTCTCTTTCACTCTTATACAATCTTACTCAAGGATCTCCCCTTTTTCTTAGTACTTTTCTCTGGTTTTCACTTTCCCTATATCTATCCTTGATAAGAAAATTTTCTCATTAATGTCTTGCTTAAATTTTGTATATTTTACCCAGTATTCACTGCCAAGAATTCTAGTTCCTTCTTATTAAAAACAAGGAATAATAATAAAAAAAAAAACATCGATTGTAACTAGTTACATTCTTTTTATTTTGCCAATAAAAAGAATGTAACTAGTTACAATAGATGAATTAATTAAAATTTTCCATTACTTTCTGTTTCTTTTGTTTTAATCTTATCTACCACAATTTAGTACATTCCTGTATTTGTACCTCTCCTTTAAATGTTTTTATTACATGTTTTGGTTCAGTTCCTTATCACCTTTGCACAGAAAGTATAAAGGTGTTAGAGGAAAGAACGAAACATATAAGTGGACTAATATGCAAATAGGTGTACATATATAGAGTTTATTAGGCATATGTATGTGTTCATTATTGATGTCTTCTCCCCAAAAATCTAGCTGTTTTTTTTTTATTATAAACTCAAGTAAATGAGTTCTTCTGATTTTTCAATTAATAGAATTACCCTATTTGGGCCTCCATAGAAACCCTTGAGTTTAAACAACTTTTTATTTTAATGCTACTTTGCTCAGAGAATATAAGTACCATAAAGTCATAAGACCATAACCCACAAACTGGCTATATAGAGAAGGTAGATGGGACCAGATTAGTTCTTCTTGCCTGCTTGTAGAACATGCTTTCCACCATAACCTACCTTCAATATTGGTCTCTCTGATTATGCTTGAATGCAATCTTAAGAGAAATTTTTTCTATACACGCATTTTTTCTATCCAACATTTACCCAAATCAATACATTTTAATTGAAACTAATGGCAGTTATCTTAAACCAACAGATTTTTCACTGGCCTAAGAATATTAGAAATCAATAGATTTCTCAAAATTGCAATATTTAATGTAAAACAATGCATTTTCATTTTATCCAGAACACATTTTATTTAACTTTAATCTGCCAAGTTAAAGATTCAGTGGGAAATAATAGATTCCTTTCTTTCATAGAGGCCCTAAAATCCTGAATGAATAAATATATTAATCATCCAGATATATGAATTCAATTTCATTCAGTTTAATGGAACCGACATTTATTGAGCACCTACTGTTTGTGAGATACTGTGTTTGACATTCTAGAGGGTACAAAGTGATTAAGATAGAGTTCTTATCCATAGAAGCTCATAATTTATTGGTGAGTACTTCCTTGGATAGAATTAATTATAGTAAGACAAATAGCTGGGGAATTACAATGAAGGAAGATATTAACTGTGCTGGAAGGATTCAGGGGAAGATGTAAGGAAGGTGGTATGCAAGAACATCTTTAAAGGATGGATAGCTATAATGGAAAGAACATGATAGACAGACTGAATAAATAGAACAATATATTAGTTAGATAAAACCAGTTATAAAGACAACACACCTAATATACTCAATCCCTCTACTAAATGGAAATTAATTTCTTACCTAGAAGATCACAGTGGCTGTTAATCATCAGAAATCAATTGTTCTTACCTTCATGTAGATAAAGTAAAGGGTCTTTTGTGGTAGGAGAGTAAGTTACATAGCAGTGTAGCACATAGAGAGGCATCAAAATTAGCATTTGAAAGAAACCAAAGGTCCAAAAACAAACTAAAAACTTTGCCTTTCTTCTAATGCTGGTAAATAAGGGCACGAGTATACTAGAAAATGTCCCAACCCATATGGCAGTGAAGCCACTGAGCTTCTAGAGTTTTGAAGTTCTTTGACCAACTGACCTGCTCCAGAGTGTATTTTTCTTAACATATTGTCATTGTTTCTATGACATTCCACAGGTCTTTGTTTCAGTTCTAAAACAGAATGATCTAAAAGGGGATTCCCTCAGGGTTTTGAAATGTCTGAGGTTTCCTATTGATCTATTGATCATGATTTAAAGAAGTTGTAAAAGAATATTGAATACTACTTATATACTCATCAGTAGAACAAAAAATAAGATATCATTCACAGAGTGGTTGTTTGATTATCACAAATGTCATAATAGTAATAACAACAATAATAATAATCATCATTGGTTTTTTTTGGATTAGAAGGTAAATAACATACATAACTTATGTTATATGAGTTGAAGAATCCTTAGTATGTTGATAATATATCCAGCAGTTCTAGAATAATAATAACTATTAATAACAGTATATTTACATATATATAAACATTACAAACATATTCTAAATACATATGCATCTCTCCTCTCCCCTTTGGATTATCTCCGCTTGGGGATTTGGCATTTGAATAGCTTTCTCCATCATCCTTTATTTTACAGGTAAACAGTTTTATCCTATGTGAGTAGACTATTTAAGTGTTCCATTTTTTTTTTTTTTTTTTTGAGAAATCACACCTGTTCTACACTGAACAAAGCTGCCAAAAGTATGGTTGATTGGGCACATGATTTTGCACACAAGTGCACCAGCATTTACAGCAGGTGGGGACATTCAAAAATGAAATTAACTTTTAACTTGAAAATATACTCAACAATCACTTGGCCTTTAATGAGTGGTCACAGTTACCTCTTTGCGATTCAGTTAAATACACAAAATAATTAACTATTCTGCTGATTACATAAATTTTACTTATGACTTTATTTTGTAATTATGATTCTTTTAAATGACTAAATTTTACAACATTGTGGCTCAGTCTTTTTTCCCAAAGGGCAATTGCATTGTGTTTATACTGGTTATTACATACATATGTATTGATTTATAATAATTCACATTTTTAAAAAAATTAGATTTTTTTAATATGTAACACATGCCCCATGAATTTCCTGATAATATCCATACTTTCAGAAATAGAACCATATTTTTACTTTCTTCTAATATGGTTAATTTAACAGGTTTGACTACAAAAGATATTACTAAAAATGTAGGTTTTGTAAAAGCAGGAGTTAGGCTATGTTAATTTTTACAATAGTTATGGTGTGTGACAAGACATTGGGTTTCTAAGTCTTAGGAAACAGACTGTGTTGAGACTCCTAGGGAGCACTTAAAAATTCCACCAAAACAAGTGCCTAAATTCCACCAAAACAAGTGCCTATTGTTTTGATTTCTTTATGTTAATTTATAAATATGAGCATAAATTATAGAGTAAAGATTTTGGAATTTTCAGCACATAAAATCTCTGTTGATATTTTGCACACATGTGGAAGTTCTGTGCTATGTCAGAACTCTTAACAGCTACACTATAGTGCTATGTCTTTACTTTCACACCTACTGGTGATTAGAAGATTGAAAAATTGCTTGTAACCAGCTGCAGCTTTTTTTATTAGGTATTTTATTTACATTTCAGATGTTATCCCCTTACCCCATTTTTCCACCCACCCCCCATCCAGGAACCTCCTATCCCATCCCCCCTCCTCCTGTTTCTACAAGGATGTGCCCCCACCTACACCCCCACTCCCACTTCCCCACCCTCAAACTCCCCCACACTTGGCATTCAGCCTTCATGGGACCAAGGATCTTCTCTTCCACCTATGCCCGACAAGGGCATCCTCCTCTACATATATAGCTGGAGCCATGAGTCCCTCCCTATGTGCTCCCAGGCTGGTGGTTTAGACTCTGGGAGCTCTGGTTGGTTGGTATTGTTGCTCTCCTCATGGGGCCACAAACCCTTTCTGCTCCTTTAGTCTTCTCTCTAACTCCCCCATTGGGAACCCCGTGATCAGTTCAATGGTTAGCTGTGAGCATCTGCCTCTAAATATGCTGGACTCTTGCAGACCTCTAAGGAGACAGTTATATCAGGCTCCTGTCAGCATACACTTCTTGAAATCCACATCAGCATCTACCTTTGGTGACTACAGGATACCCAGGTGGAATGGTCTCCAGACGGTCCCTCCTTCAGT
This sequence comes from Arvicanthis niloticus, assembly GCF_011762505.2. NCBI lineage: Eukaryota > Metazoa > Chordata > Mammalia > Rodentia > Muridae > Arvicanthis > Arvicanthis niloticus. Next base: position 53,836,642 of record NC_047664.1, on the reverse strand, counting down.
TTCTGTCCCACACTAGGTCTCCATATTTGCTCTCTTGAGTATTTTGTTACTCCTTCTAAGAAGGACTGAAGCACCCACAATTAGTCTTCCTTCTTTATGAGCTTCATGTGGTCTGTGAGTTGAATCTTCGGTATTTCAAGCTTCTGGTCTAATATCCACTTATCAGTGAGTGAATACCATGTGTGTTCTTTTGTGATTGGGTTACCTCACTCAGGATGATATTTTCTAGTTCCTTCCATTTACCTAAGAATTTCTCAAATTCATTGTTTTTAATAGCTGAGTAATACTCCATTGTGTAAATGTACCACATTTTTTGTATCCATTTGTCTGTTGAAGAACATCTGGGTTCTTTCCAGCTTCTGGCTATTATAAATAAGGCTCCTATGAACATAGTGGAACATATGTCCTTGTTATATGTAAGAGCATCTTCTGGGTATATGCACAGGAGTTGTATAGCTGGGTCCTCAGGTAATACTATGTCCAATTTTCTGAGAAACTGCCAGACTGATTTCCAGAGTGGTTGCACCGTCTCGCAATCCCACCAACAGTGGAGGAGTGTTCCTCTTTCTGCACATCCTCACCAGCATCTATTATCACCTGAGTTTTTGATCTTAGTCATTCTGACTGGGGTGAGGTAGAATCGCCCCAGGGTTATAACTCGGAGCAGGGGGCTCTCAGGACCCATCAGCCACCCAAATCCCACCTCTCCGGAATACCACTCCCCTTCTGCCCCTCTCTTGGTCCTTTTGGCTGGGGCAGACACCTAGCTGGTCTGCTCCTGTGAAGACACCATATCCTGAGACATCCTAGAGAAGCCACTGCACCCAGCTGCAGTGTTTTCTCCAACTGTTGTGTAACAGTTCCTCCAAGATCAAACCATTTTACCTGGAGCTCCTCAAGCATGGAAGTAAACAACTAAAACATAGCTCCCGAAACTCCCTCAAACTGACCAGATTCATTAGATCATTCCCTTTCAGATTAAACAATAAAAGCTAAGTAGAATCCCTCTCAGTGAAAGCAAATCTGAACTACAAGTAAGACTCTCAGACAAGCTGGGATGCCAAGACCCTGGAAGGCTTAGCACCGAAGAAAACAAAAGAGAAAAGGTGCAAAGAGATCTCTCAAACCAGTTCAGCTGTCTAGAACCCCAATTCTCAACCTGTCTGTTGGGACTCCTTTAGAAAACCTCTATCTCCAAAATTATTTATATTATGATTTAGAAGAGTATCAAAATTACAACTCTGATACAATAACAAAATTAATTTTATGGTTGAGGCTGTCACCACAACATGAGGCTCCATATTAAAAGTTTGCAGCATTAGGAAGGTTGAGAACCACTGGCCTACAAGAAGAAACCAGTCAAACTTCTTGGAAGAGATTTAGACCAAATGAGGTACCTGGAAGTGAGAAAAATCCAAATATTGAGTGGCCTGTAGGCTGTGTGAGGTACTCCAGGTTTCCCAGTTTTTGTGAGCTGCCCCACCATGGGTGGGCCTTGATGATGTAAATGTCTGTATTTGTGTCATATCTGCTACTGTTAGTAGATCTTTACCCATGCTCCTTTAATTAACCCTTTACCTATATTCTTGTAAGTAACCCCGAAAAACCTCAGAGGTTGATTAACTTACACTTTGGTAGTAGCCATACTTTTGGTCTGTCATGGGATCCCTATTATAGGTGAGTAGACAAGTGCTTTTCATCTTCTTAGGAAATCTTTTGTCACATAGCACCTGCACAATAAGAAATGATAACTTCTATGTTATAATTTTGTCAAAAACATAAACACCAGCAAACATAAACAAAAACATAAAGCAAGATTTAATATGTTAAATATTACTCTGGAATAGAATATGCCATGCATTTATGGATGCATGGTAAGATTTATATATTATACACAAATAATGGTGGAGTATTTCCTGGTTTTTTTGTTTTTGTTTGTTTATTTAGATATAACTTGTGATGTCTAAAGCTTAGTTTTCTGCATTTTAAAGAGCACATCTAACCATTTATTTCTTAAAAGCTCCTGCAAGGTCTTAAATTGAGGTAGCATAGTTTTAATGAAGATGCCCAAAACAAGCTATTCCACAGTCATACTCTGGGTGACACAATCATCTTTGGAAGAACAAAAGTTGAGACTATGGAGTGTCCTGGAGAACATTCTGATGTTGAGTAGAAGAAAAAAAAAATTACTTTTCTTTGCAGAGTTAAATCACAGTCTCAAAGGCGGAAAAATTTGCAACTGTTTCCTGGTGAATAATTGATGGACTACAAAATCAATCAATGTGGAAATAAAAGAGTTCTTAGGAAATATGTCTTGTATATTTTGAAGGTTAGGGGCTTCCATGAGCCTAGAGGAGTCTGGCAATTGATTACTGTCTCAAATTTTTTGACTTGCAAAGGCATGATTTTGACAAGAACATAAAAGAATTCAGCAATGTAATGCAGCTTGCAGAGACACATAACAACTTTTTACATCCCCTTTTCTTCTAACCTTGAGTGGGGACTATTATACAATATGCAATTCTTGATTCCAAAGAGTCTGATGCTTATAGAAGAAGCAAGTATGTTTGGTAGCCACAGACTCAAAACTAAGACACTATATAGAAGAACATGGAAGAGGTGTGGGGTGCTAGGTAGATGGCACTAACAATAGATAGAAGAGACCAAGCCAGTGGACATCAGGGAAACTTTACTCCAACCAGCAAATTGGAAAGATAGGTCCTTACTCAACTTTTCTCTCCTTCCAGATAAAAAGATAGCCCTTCCAAATGTCAGAGTTCTGTGAGCCATAGCTAACGAGAAATATGATATAGCTTGTTTTATTTTTCCCTCTGTGTGTGATTCTGGAGAAATGGAGTCTACCATAGTTTCAGTGACTAATCCTAAACCTCCAAAGCTGGTGGACTATGATCCTGAGATTCATACTCCTAGTCTAGATCTAGTGTCTGTAACTCTTAAATTTCAGTTCAAATTGTTGTCTAGACTGAATTTTTCATAATCGGAATCTATATGAATGTTCAACCAAAGAGATAACTTCGACTAAGTTCAAAGACACAATTTAGAAAAAAGAGAATAAAACCACTTCATGATTTTTATTCAGCAAATTAAAAGTATTTGATAAACTCTTAAAACTTATTTTAAAAGCATGAGTAAATGTGTACATGATATATAGCTTATTAAATACTGAAAGCTCATAAAGCATCTAATAAAATTTTATGAGAATACAAAGCTTGCAACTATTGTCATGTAAACCATCTCCAGAATGCATGTGAAATTCTTTGCAAATATTAGTGATAAGTAATGGTAATCATTGACATTATAGATCATAATATACTGAATTTATCTTCATTTCTTAGCTCACTGAGAACATTCCTTTTTCTGAAAAAAAATCAGAATAAACATAGATGCACCCTCTTAAGACAGCCTCTGCTCATTCTTTATGTCATTACAGTAGAGATGAGAGATGCTTGGTCACAGGGGATATTTAATATTAGATTGAAGAAAATATTAAAAAGTACAGCAGACTGGCTCAAACAAGTCTGTACTGGCACTGGGGAGAGTGCTGGTGACATGCTAGGCCCTCTCCATATCTAATTTTGATAATATGATTGATGATGTGATTTTTCATAACTGGTGAAAAAAAACAACATCAAAACTAATCACATTATGCTGACATTTGGAAGTCTAAATAAAAGGTATGTGAACTCATTACAGGAGGATTCTTTTTTTCATTTGAAATTTAAATTTGCCAGCCCATCCATAGTTGCCTGAAAAACTTGTGAATTTGTTTGTAGATGAAAATGACCAGAGTTGAGTAATCAGCCTCCACTGATTACTGTTTATAACAGGCAGCCCAGGGACTTCCTGGAAGCCACAGTTCTGTATTTACAAATCTCAAAAGTAGGGCAGGTGATGTGACACACTTGTTCTGTGTAACCATGTTTCTCAATTCCTTCAAAGTAACAAATTACCCCCCAAATGCCAATGGAACTTCTCCTTATGAATTTAACTTCATCGGTGCCTCATTTTCTCCTTTAAAATGAGTATGTTTAGAAATATTAAAATGAGAGTATGTGTTTACTTTGTAGTGTGTCCATCACCCAAGCCTGGCTATGCAGCAGCCCCTACACAGGAGGAAATTAACTTTACTGTAAAGTCGTGAACTTGTAGATCTGAAGAAATCTATCATCTTTCCACTATGCAGCACTGATGCTCCACAGTTGTGCACCCCTCACAATTAAGCTATCAAGAAATTTAGACCATTTGGAATGTTACAAATGTATAAGATATACTCATTATCTTAGATGGGCAATTTATGGAAGATATAATTAATAGAGGGAAATCTTGCATGTTTGTTCAATACAGAGTAGGTAATTGAAGTACAGGATCCAAAGTAAAGCCATAAACAATAATTAGATAGTGAAAATGTGGAAAGTTGACCGTGACCCACATCATAATACAGCTGAGCATCAGCAAAGACAGAAGCTGGCTTGCCGTCAGAAGCAGATTATAATGGGAGCACATGCTTAATAAACATCTGGGGAAACTGTGATAATATCTCAAGAAGACTCTTCTGAAGAAGGGAAATTTTCCAGGCTGGGGTTTACAGTCTGCATTTGTGGAAGAGCATATGATTACATAGATGTTATTATGTGCATCTGGAGGAGAGTTAGTCTGATGTCTCTATGAGCCACTGCACTGAGCTAATTGCATTGAAAACACATCTCACTGCTTAGTGTATCCTGCATCGCTGAACATTTGCACGCTAATTCTCTTTAAGGTTGCTAGACTATGGGGGTACTTGAGTATAGTTAACAAAAAAAATAATTCCGTCTTAAGGAAATACACAAGTTATTGAGCAGCTCAAAAGCATGAAAGTGACAAAGTCCAGGCAGCAGGAATATCCTGAACAATGTATCACCAGTGCAACTCAATAGCTGCCCCAGCACTCACATTAAAAATAAATAAAATAAAAAAAGACTCAATATATCCAGAGAAAATATCTAGCTGGCTGATGGTGAATTATGTTGTACTGGAATAAGTACAACATATTGTACTTCAGTTGTACTGGAGTAAAGAGAAATAGGATGTACACCTTAGGACTTTCCACAGGAATCATGTGTTTTCATTATCTAAAGAATAAAGATGATACCAATAGACATGGCAAAGTAGACTGAGAAAAGCCCATGAGGCTTTGATGCTATACAAAAACATACAGGCAACTAAAGAATGCTGAGTGGGAAAAATGGTCTTCTACAAGGAAGAGCATACTCATTGTTTATCTAACACCAAATGGTCAGCTCTGAAAACATACATACAAATAACAATATACAGACCAAGCACACACACACACACACACACACACACACACACACACACACACACATATATATATATATATATATATATATATATTAAAATATAAATGCCACAAATTTGAAAGAGAGAGAGAGCAAGGGAGGAATTGGAGGGAGGAAATAGAAGGTAGAAAAAGGTAGAAATGTTATAATTATATTACAAGCTCAAAAAATAAAAGAACAATAACACTGCAGATAATAGACATACTCCGAAACACTAAAATGCAAAAGCTGTAAGCCGAGGTTTTTAGTTCTTCCTTTTAAGAATGTTTGCATGTGTGAGTTGCTGCAGGAAGTAAAAAGGGTCAGAAGTGTGAAATGGAGTCCCGGATGATGGAGTGCATATCCAGATATCATCTAGCAGGACAGAGAAGTGGTGAAATGCACAGCCCTGTGCTGTGAATTCCAGGACTTGAAGGGCAGGTGATTATCAAGAGGAGTGTGCAATGAAACATTAAGGTAGACATAATACTTTAACCAAAGTAAAACAGGTTTTACAAATGAAATGGAGTCAATAGTCATATCTATGCCAAGATAAAGGTATGTATAACAGTATCCAAAGCACAGCAAATGCAACCATCTTAAGGAGCACAATGTTAAATCAAGGCCACTTCTTAACTGGCTTTGACCTTCATTATTACAGGCTCCCGGGATGTTCCTACCCAATAGAACTGTCTACTATTATTCCTTGAAATGCTGTTTTTATGACTAAGGGATAGTAATCTAAATAGTTGCAATTATTTAATGTTTATGAATAAGGATAGCACACAATTAGATGGATTTGATGTTGGAATTCATTGGATTTTTACAAATATTTATGGCGGTGCTCTACACAATGTTTTATTTGTAGACTCTGGCAAGACAAAACCATTCACAATTGCAAGACACTAGAAATAATATACAATGAAAATAAATGAAGGCTATATACACAGACTAGTGTATGGGCCACACAACAATGCTCTGATACTTCTAACCCAGATCAAGAATCATGAAACTCTTTCTACACCAACCGTTGTCATTTTTATGGGTTGCAATCCTTTTGGGGGAAGAATGACCCTTTTACAGAGGTTGCCTAATGCCATTACAAAACACAGATATTTACATTACAGTTTATAACAATAGTAAAATGACAGCTATGAAGTAGCAACAAAAATAATTTAATGTGTGTGGGTCAAGACAGGAGGAACTGTGTTAAAGGGACACAACATTAGGAAGGTTGAAAACCCCTGGTCTAGACCTTCATTTGCTGCAGTGGTAAGGGACATTTTTTTTTGTTGTTTTGCATTATTCTAATTTATGACTGGTGACTGATTTCTTCTTTGAGTGATGTTCTGAGGGTGACCTGAAAGGCTCATTGCTTGATGTGGGAGTAAAACTTGGAGAAATGATGCTGTGGTCTGAACATAGCATTTTATCTGTGGCTGTGTTGTTTGCCATGCTTATGCTGGTGAAAGAAATTTTAGATCTCATTCCTTAGTTGATCATAGAAATCTACAAAGGCATCCCATGGAACTAGCGTTTTGGATGCCATCAGGTAGAATAATACTTGTCCTAGTTAGTTTTTTACTTGCCCTGATAAAAGCTGCTTAAGGAAGGAAGAGTTTATATTGCGTCCAATTTAAGGATACAGTCGATCATGGAGAATCATGGTAGCAAACACATGAAGTAACTGGTCAGTGTCCTCACAGTCAGGAAGTAGGAAGGAGAATGAATGCTCAACACCAGTGCTCACCTAGATTTCCCCTTTTTATGCAGCCCAAGCCCCTAGTCCATGGAATGGTGCCATTAGGATAGATTTTTTTTCAACCTCAATTAATCTAATCCAGAAAATACCTCACAGGTGTGCACAGATGCTAGTCTAGTAGGCCATTCTAGCTCCTGACAAGTTGGCAGGAAAAATTAACCAGCACAAGAGCGTAGTTAGAAATATGCATCCAATATTAAGTAGAGTACACTGGAAAAGCAATTCAGTCAACTATTAACTTTGTGATGCTGGAGAAACTGTTTAATCTTCTTAAATCTCAGTTTCCTCACCTATGAAAAAGCATAAAGTTACTTTCCATGTTTAATTATGACTGGGAAAAAAACATTAGGCACATTTAATAAGATATGATAAGCTTTAATGCAGTCAACTAAATTTTTCTCCATTCTTGTCAGTGTCCTAGGGCTGGGACGTGTGACATCCATCTTACAACTCAGTGGGAGATCTTTTAAGATGCCAGTTCAAAGGAACCCCAGTGAAGTGATAGAGGCTGCAACTCACCTACAAAACTTTCAACCCCAAATGTATCCTGTCTACGAGATCTGTAGGCACTGGGGATGGAGCAGAGACTGCGGGACTGGCCAACCAATAACCGGCCCAACTTGAGACCCATCCCATGGACAAGCACTAATCCATGACAGTATTAATGATATTATGATGTGCTTGCAGACAGGAACAAGTTGTCCTCTGAGATGGTCCATCTAGCAGCTGGCTATGACAGATACACACATCCACAGCCAACCAGTGGATGGAGCCTAGGAATTCTTTTGGGAGAATAGGAGGAAGGATTGTGGGTCCTGAAGGAGACAGAAACTCCACAGGAAGACCAATAGAGTCCTGGACCCTGAACCACCAACCAAGGAACAACACGGGCTGACCTAGACCTCTCTGCTCATATGTAGCAGATGTGGAGCTTGATCTTCATGTGGGTCCCTAACAACTGGAATGGAGGCTATCCTAAAAGCTGTTGTCTGTACATGGAATATGTCCTTGTAGCTGAGATGCCTTGCCTGGGATCAGTGGGAGAGGAAGTCCCTAGCCTCATAGAGACTTGACATGCCTGGTGGGGGGAGGGGATACTCTGGGGTGGCCTACTCACTCAACAGAGACATGGAGAGAGGATGGGGAAAGATGTGTGAGGGAGTGACTTGGAGGAGCCAGTGAGCAGGATGTAAAGTGAATAAATAAAAACATAAATTTAAATTTAAAAAACTAAAACAAACAAACAAACAAAATGCCAGTTCAGTTCCTTTCATTTTGGTACATGCTGTAATTGGGACAATTGGACAATTGATAAAGAGGTCGGGGTGCTTTCCAGGAAAAAAGATAAACATTCCTCTAACTCTGCTAATGCAACTGAGAGCTCCCTATGCAGACTGGTCCTTAAAACAGGACATAGTCATGTCTCAATATAAATGTTTGGCTTTTGCTTGGCCCTTTGGAATGTTAATATGGACAATGTGTTTACACAGTCTGCATCTCCTCTGAATATCTTACTGAGATCATCCATTAGGTTATATTATCCAGATTTTAGTTATATTCAACAATATATTCTGATATGGGAAGTCACAAATGCGTAATCACAACACTCTTATTAATTAGATACATTTACTGGATCAGGGATTCTTTAGTTTCAAAAACCTATTCTTAAAGTGTCACTGTTGGTAATCATACATTGGAGAATATCTCACAAGACACATTTTGTCATGGTACCAATTATTTAGTAATTTTTTTGCTGGATTATATCCAGCCATTGCTATTATGGGTAATCAGACATGAGACCACCAAATTATGTGGAAGCTCTGTTTCTCAAACTACTAGTAATGAAAATCTTTGTTTCTCAAGTGCAATGCACCAGTATTCCTATGTAGTTCATACTTTTGAAATACACCCAAGACACACACACACACACACACACACACACACACACACACAAACAAACACAAACAAACACCAATTAGGAACCAATGCACTGAGAGAAATCATCTATGAGCTTGGGTGTCACAATACCAGTGAACATCCATAAAAGGTTCTAACTATGCAAACTATGTGTGTGCTACTAACAGCATATTGTCTAACACCTGTACTTAGATTACAAAACACTGAGACATGACCAGAACAAGCTATGAAGTTCATAGATTCAGAGGAAAAAGAAGAAGGAGAATAGGGGAGGAGGAAGAGAAAAGTAGGGTAGGGAAGAAGACTAATCACTTCCCTCCAAGTGTTTTCATTGTTTAATAAGGATTTGTGAATAGATTATCACACTATATTCAAAAGCTGTATCCTTGGTTCTGTAGGTTCCCACTCAGCAAATCAAAATGGAAAAGCTGTGTAAATGCTTTGGGTTAAAGATAGAAGTTCCTATGTTCCCTTACCAATGGCTAAGATAGAAAGACAGGAAACATTTAGTTTTCTAATTGGGAGTAGAGTGAAAAAAAAAAAAAAAAACAGAGAGGAGGAGCTGCTGGGTAGTAAACGAGGGTGAGGAGATGAAATCAGCCAGTTGCTTTCCTGAGAAAAGATCATACTGCAGCTAGAATCATTTCACCACCAAATACTGTCTACTTCACTAAGTCATAGCATGTCCTGTTGACACCTTTTATGACATAAAGGTAAATCTGATAAACTCATTTATTATGTATACTAATAAATGTTCTTCTCTTCTGCATTGCTTTACTATAAAACAAAGTAGCATAATATCACTGTGTTTACATGGCAGTGGTTCAAACATTACATACATAAAATAACATCTATATATGGCTACTATGTTATAACTTAAAGTTATTTCTGATAACTTTACAATATAAGCTTTTAAAGACAAAAACACTAGAAAATCAATGACAAATTAAAAATCATTTACAACTCTCATACCCAACGTCCACACTAATTTTATCTTGTGTTATATTCAATTCTGTGCTTCAAATAATTCTAATTGTTGACTGTGCAATAATGGGGCCCACATAACATTCCTAGTTCTCATAGTAATAATTTCCTATGCCAAAATGAGATTCAAACACAGTAGCAGAACTCTAAGTAGCAAGCTCTTTGTTGACATAACTGCTACAAAGTTTGACTAGATTGGTTCCATGAATGAGTCCCTTATAGTCACAGAAAAAAAAAAATATCTGAAGCTTTTTAGCTCAGCAAGAATCAGTGCTTAGGCCATATCTGAATTCCTGTAAATTCAGTTAGTGAGGTCTGAGGTAATTAGGTTGATTGTACCCTGGGCTATTGATAAAACTGTAATGTTTCAGATTACACAGAGGCTATTGCTACTGAAGTCAGACTCACTGTTCCTTCCACAAAGGTAGAGGAGGCTGGGTTCTTTACACTATTATGTGAGACAAGGTTCACCTGTGGCATGACCTGCTAGAGGACATCAGCATTTTTGAATAAGTACCAGCATGCTTTCGTCTTCTCTCTGCAGCCCCTCTTCTTGTTCAAATGGATCAGTTTTCCTTTCTTTGGCTCTTTAGCTTTTGTCCATTAGAGTTTCCCTGAAGACTATTTTGTCAAACAAAGCAAAACACTTCAGAAAAGGCTGTAGGTTCTCTGCAGAGTTATAGCCAGTGTTTTGTTTATGTATAGCCAACACTTACTGTGTTAGCACTCCCCAAAGGAAAATCGAGAGGGATATCAGAAAAATGTTTTCGGTAATTGCTACTTGGTTAGATCTCCTGGTATTTCATGGTGTTTTATGCAGCATTAATGGCATCACCAGAGAGTCTACAGATACAAAAGAACATCTAAGTAAAGGCCTGTGTCAAATGTAAGGGAGTGATTATAAACCTCAGAGGGGACTGGCTGAGTGCATATTTAAACACTACTCCTAGAGGTATGTGACAACTACTTTTCTTCATAAGTTTTGATCCAGTTTAAACTCTCTCTCTCTCTCTCTCTCTCTCTCTCTCTCTCTCTCTCTCTCTGTATGTGTGCATATATGTGTATATGTGAGCATGTGTGTAGTGTTTCTGTTTGGTGTGTGTGTGAGCATGTGTATATAGTGTATGTATGTTTGACAATGTGTGTGAGCCTATGTGTTGGGTGGTGACTGTGTGTGAGTGTGTGTGTGTGTGTGTGTGTGTGTGTGTGTCCAAATACTTCTCTGTCAGGCATACAGAAATTTCTAATCAAGTTGTATTTTTTTCTTTTTTTGACATATCAGCCAATTAACTTTCAGTATCCTTCTAATACGTGTTTGTAATTTATGTAAATTTGGGAGCTACCGAGAAGCCTTTTAACTTCATTTAATTTAGCCTGAAAATTGTTATTTGGAGTCTCTAAAGGTTGATTATTTCCACTCATGAATATTTGGGAATGGAAGACTGAGAGAGGAGACAGGGACAAGGTCATGAACAAGTTTGTTTCATTTAGCACCTTGGCTAGCTCACTAAATTCAGCTGCTCTGTGGTCCAACTTATCTTCAAGGCCAGAAATCTAACCTTTCCCAATGGATTAAATAAAACAGCCTTATTCATTTAATGAGGACATAAGGACTGCAACATACATTGGTTTTTTTTTTAAGTCTGTACTAGATTTTGCTGCATCTTAATCTTAGATACACAAATTCTAGACCTCAAGGCACTTGAAGCAGCAGGTAGACTCTACAGGGAAGCAATCTCTAGTAGTTCTAAAATGAAGCCAAGTGATAGAATCAGTCTCTAGAATTCTAAGATTGTCAAAGGGAGCAGCCTCACTGAAAACAGATATACATGTAAAGGGCACAGTTCACAGTCTACATTTGAATTTAATACATATGAAGTCTGTTTGACTCATTTTCTAATTACTTGGTAACCCTCTCCCAATCTGTTTTCTTTGCAACTGTAGGCTCTATCTTACATTATTGCCATAACAATGGAAAGAGCTAGAGATGTTGAAATCTAGTACATGGTTGGTTGCTTTACATGTATGGCAAAAGGAAAGCTAAATTTCTGACCCACCACAAAAGAAAGTAAAGAAGGGAATGTGTCTAAACTGAGCCTATACATTCCTCAACAAACTCAAGTGATAGGAATTTAGAGTCCATTGGAGAATATCACAGAGTCTATTCTGAGTATCTGAAGTGTCCATCCCTTAGTTATGACCTTAGTTTACATATTTATATCACTCATGCCCTTGGATGCTACTGAACATGTGTAAAATCAAAAAGTGATATGGTAAATGAAATGGAGATAGCTTATCTTGGAAGGACTAGGCATTGTACTGGAATTATATTGTGTGTTGCTAGTATTAGCAATGTTAGCTTATACTTAAAGCATGCAGTCAAAATGCTTGGTGATGTCTCAAGATACTTACTGTAAGCTATGAAACCTCTTGTATGGCATATATCTCATTATATGTGCTTCGCAAATGTGAGAAGACAGAGGTACTGATGCAATAAAGCTTAGCTATTATAGCAACTGGTAGTGACATGCCACTGGTAGATAATCACACCATACTGTGAACCTACAATTTTAAATTCATAAATAAATAATCAATTAATGCCTATACTCAGTATTTTAGCATAACATTAATTTATATTCTTTTCTCTATATATAAATAAAACACACCCACATGCATATACATGTATATTTATGAACATAGTATTTGCATGGCTTAAAAGTATGTAAAAGGGAGTTATGATTTTCTGTCAAAAATAGAATTCTGGCTGACCAGACCAGGCTTATGGGCCAGTGACACCCAGAAATTAAGAGGTTTTTTGGAAGCTGGGAGGTCATGGATGGCTGCTATGCTGCTGTCATCATGCCACAAAATGAATATGTTGAATTGCACCACAAACAATATGGATATCGTTTGGACTACCATGAGAAAACGAGAAAGAAAGAAGGTTGGGAGGCCCATGGATGTTCAGAGAAGGAAAAGAAGAAGAAGAAGGAGGAGGAGGAGGAGGAGGAGGAGGAGGAGGAGGAGGAGGAGGAGGAGGAGGAGGAGAAGGAGGAGGAGGAGGAGGAGGAGGGGGAGGAGGAGGGGAGGAGGAGGAGGAGGGGGAGGAGGAGGAGGAGATGATGATGTAGTAGTAGTAGTAGATTGGCCTGAAGGCTAAGCTCTATCATAAACAGCACCATGCTGAGAAAATACAAATGATTAAGATGCATGAAAGGAGAAACACCAAGCAGAAGGATGATGAGAAGACTCCAGAAGGAGCAGTGCCTGCCTGATTGCAGGACAGAGAGGGACAGTCAAGAGCAAAAGTACTTTCCAACACGATTAAGCAGAAACAAAAAGAAAAGGCAGGAAAATGGGAGGTCCCTCTACCCAAAGTTCATGCCCAAGGAGAAACAGAAGTATTGAAAGTTATTTGAACAGAAAAAAGTAAACAGAAGGCAGGGAAGAGAATGGTTACTAAAGTCTGCTTTGCTGCTGATGGTTTTACAAGAAAACCACCTAAATATGAAAGGTTCATTAAGCCAATGGGTCTACGTTTCAAACAAGCCCATGTCACACACCCTGAGTTGAAAGCTACTTTCTGCCTGCCTATACTCGGTGTGAAAAAGAATCCATCATTCCCATTATATACAACTATGGGTGTGATCACCAAAGATACAATTATTGAACTGAACGTGAGTGAATTTGGCCTTGTGACACAAGGAGGCAAGGTTATTTGGGGAAAGTATTCCCAAGTTACCAACAATCATGAAAACAATGGGTGCATAAATGCAGTCTTGCTGGTTTGACAGCGATGTCATCAAGTCATTCCACTCACTACTGAAGACTACATGCTGTCAGGAAAACACCATCGCTGTGACCTTTCTGAACTACCAAGCAGCCTTATTCCATGTGCAATCATCAAGAAGTATTTATTAAGGTGTAGAGGAAAATAAAACATTGCCCGATTTTACAGTTAAAAAAATAAAATTCTGTTTTGGGTGGACTTAAAAAAGTAGCATAAACAAATTTCTATCTAAGAACATTGGCTCTGGGGCTGTGTATTCAGTTCAACTTGGTTTTAATTTTTTTTTAAGAAATTCATTTCTTCATATTTCAGTCTCCTTTTCTAAATGTGATCTCAGCAATTACTTGCCATTGCTTTTTCTGAGACCAGCTTGTGAGCCTAAAGTGTAGAGTAAGAAGGGACATTTATTAATGCTATTTAATATGATCATTTACTTCATATTAAGAGCAAAAATCAAAAGGTAGAATTTGTAGGGACATATTTCAACTTGCTAAGAAAAACATTTTAACATTTGTCCAAGGATAGAGGTGGAAGAAAGGTGTCCTAGTTAACAGAGGATTTCCTATGAACTTAGAGTAGGTATAGCATATGAAAGGCTTGTTCATTTATTTGCTTCTTGTCAATTCAGTTTGCTAAACACTGACTTTTAATGTGGAGATTCTGTACTATCTCATAATCTTTATCAGCTATGTAGATACTAACTGGATTTTTAAAATGAGAAAATAAGATGAAGTGAGAATAGTAAAGGGACAAAGATTTAAGTTGATGATCTGACCCTCTAACATGGGAACTTAGAACAGTTTCTTAAGTGTTTTGAACATTGTGGAGAGAAGCAATAGAGAGACAGAGAGATAGAAAGTAATGCCAGGATGTATTGTTTAAGTAAAAGGCACTTAGAACTTTGAAGTATGATAGATAAAGGCTGAATGCAACCTGAGGAAAGACCAGTAAAAAAGAATGTACAGAATGAACTGCACAACAATCCAGATGTAAATTTGGAAGGTTTGATAGAAACTTTGGCTTTACAGGAGAGGAAAGCTGAGATGGGAAGGAGTTAGTTCTGAAGTTAAGCTGGTGTGTGAAATCTCTTGCTCTAACTGTACTTTTCTTCTGGCACTTTGCAATCAAAGCTCTAAAAAAAGAATATAGGTGAAGTAAATAAGATCCCAAACTTCACAGTTCATCTCCTACACAATATGATATAGGCCACCATTCTTAAAATGTGTCATCTTTTATTTATTAGCACCATGAAACACCCTGGAAGTGAATTATGCGATCAATGTTAATGCTAATCAAAGTTATCAACGTCGAGTGTTCTCTTCTCCACATGGTGTGGCCCTTGCTGCTCCCATGATGCCAATTGCATGATTTGTACATAGCCCTAAATTGCTGATTATGCTGATCTTCTCAGCTATTTTGAGATCTTACCCCCTTGCTATTTTTGGGTTTACTTCAGCATTGATATCAGGGAAATGCCACTAAGAAGAGAACTGGTATTCAAAATAAAATCCAGCTATAAAGACTTTGGAACTTGAAATATGTGACTCTTTTGATGCTCAAAGTTAGTACTCTTTATATCTTTAATAATTTCAACAAATGTGTGTGTGTGTGTGTGTGTGTGTGTGTGTGTGTGTGTGTGTGTGTGTGTGTATACTCACATAATTGTGCTGGGACAAGCATAGAAAATGGCTTTCTATAATAAATTTACCTTGTTTAATTTCATTCACTCTTAGTGACTGAGAATGAATATGCACATGGTTGTTAATGTAAATATATAATATCCTACTTTTTCTTAAATAGATGGAAGGACTGAAATAAGTGTGGAAGATGCTGAACTAGAAGGAAGGATGAGGCAGGTAATTGGTACAGAATTCTACTGCATCTAGGCGGGAAGTATGTCTACATTCCCTCTTAGGGTTGTAACTGAAGTGGAACGACAAATCAAAGCTGTCAGAGTTTGTTGTGCTTAACGTTTGAAACAACATTTTTATCTTATTTTTGATATTAATGAAAACACCATTTAATATATTACTTCTTTTTCTTCCTTCCCTCTAAACCCACACACAATTCCTTGCTCTCTTTCAAGTTTATGGCATCCTCCTCATTAATTATTTTGTATACATATATGCACATATATATTCCTAAGTATAGCCTGCTTAGTCTGTATAATGTTACTTGTAGGAATGTTGTCAGGGCTGACAAGTTGGCACTGAATAACCAATTGATGTGTTCTTCCCTAGAGAGGGACAGCCACTCTTAGCATTCCTCAGGTGGCAAGCTGTAAAAAAACAGTGAAATCTTGACCCTTTCAGGTAAATGGATGGAACCAGAAAAGACATTAAATGAGGTAACTGCAAAAGCTATTCTTGTTGTCCTTGACTACACGTGGGATTAATTAAATCCCAAGTGTTTGGATATGTCTATGTGGAATTTTTCCCTAATTAAAGCATTTGAAGTGGGAAGACCATTTTTGATTACATTTCTTTGAGGTTGGATGAACTATATTTCATATATTTTGAGGTAGGAAGATCCACCTTTAATATGGACCACATCTACTGGCAGCCTATATAAAGATTATAAAAGAGGAAACTTTGTTCTCTGT
Organism: Arvicanthis niloticus; assembly: GCF_011762505.2. Lineage (NCBI taxonomy): Eukaryota > Metazoa > Chordata > Mammalia > Rodentia > Muridae > Arvicanthis > Arvicanthis niloticus. The sequence goes on along the minus strand of NC_047664.1, from coordinate 53,820,248 downwards.
GCCTGCTTGTCCTTACCAGCAAGTCCATTTTTTTCATTGCAATTTGAGCCTACTTCTTTAAAATTCAAACATATATAGATAGAAAAATACCTAAGACACCCAGCCTTGGGAATTAAAAGATACTGGTTTACTCAATCTCCCATTGCTAGGTTGCCATTGTTAATCTAGCTGAACCACAACATGTAAGCCATTCTAATTAAAAAAAAAAAATATATATATATATATATATATATATATATATATATATATATAGAGAGAGAGAGAGAGAGAGAGAGAGATGTGATATATACATATATATGAATGAGAGATATATTTTAAAATATAAAAATGGTTAAATTTAACAAAGCTTACTTATGTAAGAAAGGCAGTATATCAGACCAATTAATATAAAATTAATTCCCTCACAAAAAATAGTAAACTATTTTATAACTAGGAAGACAGGAGCTAACCTTATTGAAAAGGTTTAGCATTTACTTTATTTAAGTATAATGTTATAAACTTTAGTGTGCTCCTGGCTGAGGTTGAGTTGCTGTGGTGGATCAGACTCAGTTTTGTGGTTACAATGGAACATTTCAAGAGTGGTTATGATGTCAAATTAGGGTAGATTATACTATGAACAGAAGCCACATTTCACATAACTTTATCACCCAGATTTGAATGCAAACTTACCAATTAAACAGTATCTAAGGTGTTTGTGAGGATGGAACAACTTGGCAAATGGCAGCCCCTTTGCTGTAGTGCACAGGAGGGCACACAGAGCTCCATCTCAGTTGCAACCTTCTTTCCTACTTGTGCTTTTACTTCCTTGACTTTCCTGATGATCTGGCTTTTATAATGAAGTCGAGAGGTTGAATAGTGCTATAGCCTAGATACTGTAGCATTGCATCTCAACCCATACTGTAACCTCAAGTTATAGCGTAAAAACTAACTTGTTGATCCAAAACATTCTAATAGATAGTGTAGTTGTGATGTATTCAAATCACATACTTACATATCTGGTTGAATTTATTTAAATTGATCCATGATAATGACATATAATTGGTTAAATAGTTTGAGTAAGAACTACAGTTTAAGTGTTTAGAAACTCAAGTTGCTGTTAAAAAGAGTTTCAAAATCAGTTTTGATTATCCCCCACCACCATGTGCTGGAAAATAGAATCCACTGGGTTATTTTGGAGTTTCTTTGCTTGCAAGAACACAAGGTACAAATTCATAGCAGACACTATAATAGAAAAATATAATACAACAAATATCAAATCACAGAATTGAAAATCTCATCAAATCAGATTTTGTGTGACTCATATCTATTTCCTAGGCCCTCCAGAATCGTCCACAATCTTCTCTGTGCTGGCAGGAGATTCCAATTATAAAGTCTTCATGTGCTGCCAACTTGGAGTACTTCTGACCATGACAGGCATCACAACTGAAAGTCTTACATCCCCTCTGTTTCACAGGATTTCACTAGCTCTTATGGTACAGCAGTCATGTTTTTTTCCCTAAGTAAACAATAGTCAAACATCTTGATATTCTGAGAGAGCTATAAAAAGCACTGCCATTTTAGCATATTAGTCAGAGCAAAGTGACTCTGGAAGCTACTTACAAGTATTATAAATAAATACTTTGAATTTGCCATGATAATATAACAGAAATAGAGCATTATAGGAGAATGAGTGAATGAGTGAGTGAATGAATGAATGAATGAATGAATGAACTAATTCTTGGGTGCTTTATAATCTCCTACTTGTGTTTAGTAGTCCTATTCTGTAGATAGGATGAAGACTCACATAGCTTGTCAATGATAGAAACATTCTTTATTTCCTCTCACAGTATAATCTGTCTTGAAACATTCCATGAAGATGGTCTTCCTTTTCTAAGATCTTTATAAGGATGAGATTTAGAAAGAGCCTTTAGCCTATTCTTGAGGAAGGAAGCACCTTTTCACTTCCAGATCTTTCTGCTGGGCTTTCTGGAGCAGGAATACAGGACTAAGCTTTAAGTTGGGCATCAGGCACATCTTTGAAGATGCACATCTGACCCACTGTCCATATTGCCTGCTGCTAGTTGCTGTTGTTGGGTGTACTACTCAGATTCTATAGAACTTTATCTTCTTAGCTGGTTTGGCATCCTGAGCCCATCTTGGTTCTTTGATGCTATGGATGCCTCCAGAGACAGGCTTATATTTACTGGACTATTCTTCATTGTTATCACAATGGACGATCTTCCATATCTACACATCCATAGTCACATCCATATCTGCAGGCAGAGCAATTCTGCAAATTAATGTTTCCAAGTAGGCAACCAACTGGTTTCCTTAATCATGTATATCCATTCTCTCTGTTGGACCCTCTATGCTCTGAATCTCAGTGTTGTACATGTCCAGAATGTTACCATGGGCCACACTCTCAGGTTTCATCAACCCAAGGTTCTAGGTCCTTAGAAGAATTTCTCAGAATCATAAAAGAGAAACTCATTCATGCTCTGATACATGTATTGCTCCTGTACTTATGGGATTTCTTTACCATTGAGAAGGAGGTCAGGAGACATCCAACTTTCCCTTTCAATTCTTAGTATCCTTCCCCAATTGTAGGTCTTAGAGAATCAGCCTTTCATTCTCTTGTACTGCCTGACAGTGACTTTTGCCTTCTTTGATTTTTATTTCTCTATGGAGTCCCTAAATTTGACAAATAGGGTTTGGGGATTGGGGTTTTTTTGTTTGTTTTGTTTGTTTGTTTGGGTTTTGTAGGTAGGATAAAGAAAGAGGAATATGTATGCAAGTAATGAATATGCATGGATTCAAATTTTATACGTTAGCTTCATTGCCTATTTTATAGATATGGCTTTATTGGTATAAGAGGAGAGACTGACTCATAAGTTACCTCATGAAATATTTTGTTGAAGGGAGGCAGTAAGAACACCCATGGTTCCATGGTAAGATAAAGGAAGCTTAACACATCTGTGATGTTGTTGTCAATTGAATTCTATTCTATAGTCATATAAGGTAGATATTATTTTGTTAGACATGAGATAGAAAAACAAGAATTTACTCAAGACCAAACCACTTAGTAGAAATAAGAAGGGGGGTTTAAATAATATAATAATTTATTTGAAAAACCCAGCATACACAAAGACACAGTACATAATTAATAACTACTGGGAGCATAAAGGAAAATATTAAAGATAGCTGCATATAAGTGGGCAGAGGGGAGTGAAGATTAAAGAGAACAGGCAAAGATGATGAAAAAAAATTGTCAGAAAAATGCCATCCTGCCATAATACTATCACACAAATTTTATGATACTATACACTAATTTCACAAGAAGAAATAAAACAAGCAACTCATTGATAAAATAAGGAACTTAAGTGTGTGTGTGTGTGTGTGTGTGTGTGTGTTCCCTTGTAATGTATGAGTGTGTATATACTCCCCTTTGTGTTTGACTGCTCTTGGAGACCAAAACAGGGCATAAAATATCCTGGAGCTAGAGTCCCAGGAAGTTGTGAGCCAGACAGCATGGGTGCTAGGAGTCAAGTTCAGGACCTCTGGAAGAGCTGCAAGTGCTCTTAACTGTTGATCCATCTCACAAGTCCATGAAGGTTTTGATTGTTGTTGTTTTGTTTGTGCTGTTGTTTGCTTATTAACTACAAACTCTCAGAAGGGCAACACTTGGAAGGGATTTCAATGTAGCTGTTACAATAATAACAAGGACTATCTTAGAACAGTTAAAGGAGAGGTGAAGGTTCAAAAGACAAGACAACTCTTCAGCTCCATCTCTGTCTGTGGCCCAGCAGAATATTTGGCATTTATTTTTGAAACCGTCCATAATGAGAGGTTTAACAAAACAGAAGTATACTTAAAAGAGGACAATGCATTTACATCAGTAATAGTCTCTAGTAAAATTCAGTTCTTAATGTATCTGAATGTGCTTAAACTGGAAAAGGGAAATTGAAAGAAGATTATAGTAATCACCCAAGCTATGGTTAAACAGTGAAGAGGTAGGAATCAGACTTGCTCTGTACCCTGGCACTGTGTATCTCAAAAACCCCAGAAGTATAAACATATTTACAGTTCATTGGTGGATATAACACATAGGATGTGTGTCTGAAAACAATGAAGAATTACAGGTGTTGAAATGACTCTTGTTATAAAGCACATAAGATATGAAGTCATGTGATAAAATCACTTTCATTCATACCTTAGTGAGAAAGATGCAAACGAATTTATATTCCCTGTAATAGGAATTAAACTTGGATTCAGTTTCCTTGAGGGGTTATATCTTATATGTGACCCACTTTGGAAGGAGGAATGTCAGTCTGGGAATTACATGGAGTCTGACTTCAATTTTATATGATAGCAGATCTAATAGTAGATGAGTTAGAATGTGACCTAAAAAAATTATAATTATCTGCACAATAGTGTTAGGTGAATCCTAATGCTCCAGATATGGTTGGCTTAACTTTTGATTCAGTGATATGCTCATATACATTTACATTAAAAGGTCTCTTTTTTATACCCACTTCTGCTTTTCAATCAAGGATTCACCTTACTCCTCCAACATCATTTTTCTGTGTAGCCTATACTTCCCACAGGTATGAAGCACATAAGTGACTGATATACAATTTCAGTAAGTACATAAAATGACTATAATTTTTTGTATTTGAATAGCAAATCAAACAGAAAAATATAATTTTAATCATCTTTCATTCATTCTATTTAAGTAAAAAAAAATTCTTCATTTCATTCTATCTTTAGTAAATTTCAATTCTTCCTGTGATTTCCAGGCAACTATCTCAAAAGCACTATCAGTTTTTCATTGTATATTTATGTGGTTACCATAAAAATTGTAATATATATTATAATATTTAATTTACATTTTATAATTTATAATCATAATTATACTTTTATATGATTTACAGTATATAGTTTACAATATCAATATAAACCCTCTACTTGACATAAATCATTAAACAAAACTTAAAAGGAAAAGGATTGTGCGGGGTAATAGTAAGCAATAACAACATACTGGGCAGAGCACAAGTGTTCAAATGACAGCCAGACATGGGAAACACTGATGCTCATGTGTTCATTCTCTATCTGATCTAGTTATATTGTCTTCCTCCCTCCTCACTCACAATGATTTGTTACTCACCATCAAGATGATCTTTTTTGTAACTCTCTTTTAGAGAAAATGACCTCTTATATTTATTTTTTATTTGAGTCTACTAATCTAGGATACAAATTTTCTTTACAAAAAGCAATATACCTTGAATAGCTATTTCTCTAAGTCATTACGTGTGTGTGTGTGTGTGTGTGTGTGTGTACAAGGGAGTAAAAAGGTTTTAAAATCCAGAGGAACAAGAAGTCTGTTCCAATATTGTGTAGCAAACATGCTACACCCATGATACCTCAATAGTATAACTGATTAAATAAGATGTGAACAGGAATAGTGTCTATAGATATGTTAACATGGAAAGAGGAAATATGAACGAGACCCACATTTGTATAGACAACTGCATATGACTAATAACTACTGCAAGAGGAAGCATTAGCATCATCCCAGAGATGAACCCCCAACTGGATATCCAATACCAAGTTATCAACTCTGAAATAATATATAACAGCAACACTAAATATAATCAGGTTATATTTGTGTGTGTGTGTGTGTGTGTGTGTGTCTACGTGCGTGTGTGCGTGCATATGTAACAATAACCAAGGAAATTTTTTCCATAAAGAGTGTAGGATATGACACAGGAGGGTTTGGAGGAAGAGGAGAGAAGAGTGAAATAATGAAATTATATTTTAACTTTTAGAACTGCAAAACTATTTTTAAACATTATAAAAGAACTTTTGACAGATAAGTACATTGTCAATGAGCACAATTGTGTTTTGCCTTCTCTGTTATAGCACTTAAACCATTTTCCTTCTCATTCACTACTTATTTTCTTCCTAGTTACCTCCATAAAATGGAGTCTACCTTATAATATTTCTCTTTCACTGTTGCAATACATTTTTTAATTTAATTATATTTTTAAAGTACACACATAAATATATCAGGTATCATAATGGTATTTGTAAAATGTGCCATAGTTCATCTTCTCTGTTCTCCTTTTCGTCCCTGAACCCCTTTGTATCTCAGTCTCACTTCAGTCTTTAGGTCAGTGTTTTCCACATTATATCACATGTGCCCTTTTGTCCTCTTTTCCCTGACTTTTATCCTCTCTTCTTACCCTTTCTTGGTGTCCCTTCTAGTTTTGTAAACCTTATCCGTGACCTTGCTCATGTGAACTGTCAGCTAGACACAGCTTCAAATAATCTGAGAAGGGAATCTGAAATGAGGAATTGCCCAGATCAGATTGGCCTCGAATTATACCTATAGAAGACTCTTGATTTATTTTGTTTTGTTTTTTTTTTGTTTTGTTTTGTTTTGTTTTCATTATTTTTATTCTTTTTTTGTATCATAGAAAAAAGCATTTTTTATTGTTAAAATTTTAGCTTTTTTATCTTTTTTTTCTTTTTTTATTAGATATTTTATTTACACTTCAGATGGCATCCCCAATCCCCATTCCCCCTCACCCCCCCTTAGGAAACCCCTATGCCATGCCCCCTTTTCCTTTTTGCATTTATACATTTTTTTTTAAGAAAATGTTAATCATAGGCTTTATAAGTTTGGAATTGTTCAATCAGAGGTGTAACCCACTGACTGACCTAGATATAACAACTATCTTTGACTGGTGGAGATACATGAATATCTGCCTCCCTGTCTCCCCCCTCTTTCTCTCTTTCATCACCTAGCTTCCTCTCTCCTTCTTCTTCTCCTCTTCTTACTCCTTTTCTTCCTCTCAGTACTCCTCCTACCCTAGCTTCTCCTACACATCACCCTTCCTGTTAAAACGAAACTTTTCTCTCAAAATACAATTAGAGCATAATTATGCCAATTTGTACCAGTGAGGTACAGGATAGTCCTAACACTCAGTCCATCCTTTTGTTGACTAACCAGAGGAGACTCTTGATATTTAATGGTGGCAGGACGATGGAGGAGAAGCACGTGGCCTGAAAAAACCGCAAGTTATAAGGGATCTCATAGCTGGGGAAATAGAGTAGTATAATGATAACTCTGCCCAATCTAGGAGTGCAGTTTATATACATAAACACTGAGTTGTGTTTTTCTTGACTGGTCTTATTTGGGTCGGAGATTTACTGCGATGTAATTGGCCCATCACACTGTGGGTGGTGCTATTCCTTGAGCACATGGTCCTGAAATGGAAAAAGAAGCTAGTTGTGCATGAGACTGAGTGAGCCAGAAAGCAGTATTTCTTCCATGATTTCTGATTCAACTTCTTGCTTAAGTTCTGACTTCTCATCCCTGACTTCTCATACTTGGGAGTATAAGTAAAAAAAAACACTTTTTCTTCCCCTAATTTGTATTTACTCAGAGTGGGTTACCACAGCAACTAAAAAGAAACTAGTATGCCACATTCATACTCATTTGCTGTAACATGTTTTGTTGTTCTTCCTCTTTGCTTCTTAAGATAGGCTTTCTCAATGTAGCCTTTGCTTTCCTGAAACTTGCTCTGTAGACCAGGCTGGCCTCAAAGTCACAGAAATCTGCCTGCCTCTGCCTCCTGCATGATGGGATTAAAGGTGTGTGCCACCATTGCCAGGCACTATAAAATGGTTTTAGGTTTCAAAATATTGCAGTTTTCTATGTCAATTTTATGATTCAGGGTGAATGGTTTGAAGGCCGTACACTATATCAAACCTCCTTGACATAATGCAAAATGTTACAGCAAATTGAACACTTCATGAGTGAATTCTGTTTGTAAACTTTACTCATAGATAAAATGGCCACTCATAGGTTATGGTATTTGATAATTCTAATATGAGGATTAAGCGGGTATTTAATGATATTTTTAAGCTTTCCTTAATGTGAAACTCAGAAGTTTTATTTGTTCATAAAATGAATGCTATTGCATATAAAACTAAGCAAAAGATAGCACCCTAAGTTTGGGAGCTAGTTTTGATTCTTCTGTAAGCTTCAGGAGTGATGGAGTGTTTATTGAGTTTATGCCTAATATACACAATGCTACTTTCCTTATACTCGAAATGCCACAGTTTTCCACAACTCTACAACATCTAACAGGTGTCCTGCTATGTCCTTGAGCACAGAGTCTGAGCATTTAATCTATTATGAATCCTTCTAAATTTTACCAATTTTTTATTTTATACTTTCACTTATTATTGAAAAGTGGACTACCTTCTAAAATACCAGTGACTCTCATCTTTCTCTCCATGAAATCGTGTTTTTAATCATCATTTCCAACTAGGTTCTGGGATCCTAAATATATCTAAGGCAACAAAACCATCAGAAGCCTAGAAGCTAATCTGACAGAGTTCTTGTCCCCAAAGTAACATATTGTCCCAAATTTCTTGTATCAGATGTGGCAATCCATCTTTAAATAAATGTGTTTTGTGACTTTAGAGCTTTTCTTTTCTTTTCTTTTTTTCTCAGACTCGGTCTGCTTTATTTCACCTCATATGATCTGAGATAAGCATGAGTGCCCATTTCTCATGGGAAACAATTCAAGAGTGAGGAGAACACGGCAACATCTGTAAAGCACTGGGAGAGAAAAAAAAAAACACTGTCAACTTGGATTTTTATATCCGGTGAAATGTGTCTTTACAAACAAAGGCAAGATCTCTGCTCGTAGCACTAACGTAGAAGGAGCCCAGAGAGCATCACTCTCATCCTTACCAGGAGGAAAAAAATCTAACACACTGGAAGTCAACAACTTTTCTTTGAGCTATCAGAGGTCTGAAGTGACAGTGGACTGCCACCCCAATGGGAAAGACAAAAGAAACAGGTGTCATAGACAAAACACCAAACCTGGAAGGGAAGCTGCTTAAGCTGTGAAATCCTACAACACTTACAAAATGATCCAAAGATCTGAGACAGACTGGCTGTGGGTGGCTGTGAACAGTTCCTGTCCCCCAGCCCAGCCACCAACACATCTCAGGAACTAAGGATCAATTATCCAGAGACTAAGCCACCAACCAAAGAGCATGCATAGGCTGGTTGGAGGCCCCAGACACATATGTAGCAGAGGAATGTTTTGTCTGGTCTCAGTGGAAGGGGATGTGCCTAATCCTATAGAGACCTGATGCCTCAGGGAAGGGGATGCCCAAGGTAGGAGGGATCCCTCAGAGGTGTAGGGATGGGGTGAAGAACTCTGGGAAGGGGACTGGAAGGGGGAAATATTTGGGATGCAAATAAATAAAAATATTAATTAAAAAAAGAAACCCCTGTGGGCTTTCAAGTTGATAATCTAAGAAACATTCCCTGCCATTTCAAGCAGCAGAAGATGTGAGCAAATGTATAAAACTTGTTGAATACTCACCATAAGTGTTATCTCCAAGGATGACTGTTTCACAAGCTGGAGACTTTCCTGCTGGATAAAAATATTAACCCTCTTCTTGTTCTAGAGCTTCCTCTACTCGTAGTAATGGTGGTGGGAAGAGGCTAAATACACTCATGATGAAATCCTCAGGCTAAGAATTCAGTTCTAATAGAAGATAAAATGGAAAAGTAAGATTACAGAAGACTTTCCTTCACTCTATACTATACTCACAGAACTTCTACAGGAAAGCTTAGCATTATGATTGTGAGTACTACTCATTACAGGCTCTGTTTAAGATGGTGCTCTTAGAGACAATTGCTGAGGACAGATGTGAATGAGGATGACAAAGGAATCGGTGGCTTCTGTAGTGCCTTAGCTTCCAGCTACATTCACACACAAACACACTCTCTCACACACATAATAATAATAATAATAATAATAATAATAATAATAATAATAATAATAAATACATTTATACTTCAACAGAATGTTCACATTTTGACAAAAAGTGCAAGACATGCAAAAATGAAAAAATCAGCATAATATTTACATGTAAGCACATCTTTAAAATTATCAGGTAGAAAATGTATAGTATCTGAACCTTTTAAAAGAAAAATAAAAACATAATGAGGAGAGAAATAGAAATACAGTAAAAAAAAAAAAAAAAGCTGAAGGTGAAGATCTATGGCAAATGTTTGCCATTTGTATGCAAAGCCCTCAGTTTGATCCTTTGCATGGAAAGGGTGGGAACAAAGTGAAAGCACAATGGCAGAGACTCCCTTGGATAAATTTAACAGAACCTAGTCAGAGAAAAGGGATTTGTAAGACTGAAGGTGGGTGGCTGGAACAACTGAACTGAGAGGCAAGTTGAGAAGAGAAAAATAAATAAATGAAAGAGAAAGTATACATACTTTATGGGAAAATTTCAAAGGTGTCATTCTTTAGACTCTTTAGACCCTTCATATTCATTCTATAGAGAATAAAAGACAAGTTAAAACATTTGAAACAAGTCAGAAAAAGAAAAAAACCTTATCTATAAAGTGATAGGATAAGATGTATAGTAGGCTTCATATCCGAAACTACAATAAACTTTTCTTATAAAGAAGGGGTAGTATAAAATAAAGTGTGAATATTAAGATAAACTTTTACCAACCTAGACATCTAGAGCTACTTAATTATCCATTAAAGTAAAACAGGAAAGAAAAAATCTTTCTCGGATAAGCAATGTCTGAAGAAACTCAGTCTTAAACAATTGTCCTAAAAAGTGTTAAAATGAATTCTTCCGAGAGAAGGAAAGTAGTATAAGTCTGAAACTGGATGGAGCAGTAATAACAAAGGGACAAATATAGACAAAGCATTGTTCTATTTCTTATTCATCTAGTAGATAACTGTTAGAATAAATTAGAAAAAATAGTATTGGTGACTGTAAAGTATGGGTAGAAGAGATGAATTATAAGAACAGTGTAAGTGACTTAAGTAATTAAGTGGACATCATTTCTCATGAAATAACCACAGTGTCTATGATACAGGACAGTGATTTCCGAAAGTATATTTATATTTTTGTAAATGTATATTTAAAACACTAACACAACTACAGAAATCTTTACAAAGGTACCCATTTGTTTGATAAAGGAAGAAAATAAAGAGAACCTGTCTCAATGAAACAAGAGGCATAGAATAAAGAATTAAGTAAGAAAGAAACATAGTGCAAGCCCATTATAAATACGAAAAATAGGGAACAAATGTGTCAATCAGTGTAAATGAGAGTGGGCTAAGTAAAACAATAAAAAGACCAACTCCTACGCCAGAGCTGCCCACAGTTCCCAGGAATTTAACTTGTAGGGCCAAGCACAGACATCCTCTGGTAGAAAGCAGGAGACCTCAGCTTTCTTAGCTTTGGCTTATCTGTACGTACTGCGAATCTTGCTCCATATTCTTGTCCTGGAGTGGCTTCCTACACAAGACTTACCCTGAAAAAGTATGAGACCATTTCCTTCTCTCATCAGACATATCTATCTTTCCTGTATCTGCTCCACATTGGAAAACTACATTTCAACTATACAAAGAATTAGTACTCTACTAAATATTGTAAGCATCTACACAAAAAGAAGAAGGAAAATCTGAGTAAAAAGAGAGAGGGCAAAAAAAAAATAAAACTTACAGAAAAACACAACTGACCAATAATTATAGATACAGTTCCAAGTACAGAAAACTGTAATAAAAGCCAAACAGGATGCCTCTTCTACAAATCACTAATCTTATAATAATGTACGTTAATGAAAACCCTGGAAGAACTTCCAGACAAAAGAATTCAGAAACATAAATATAAATATGTTTACACAATTCAAAGAAGGCTTGTTTATACTTCAAAGGAATTAAATAAAACTTGAATAAAATATATAAGGCAATGTAAAATATAAAAATTAAATCATATAAATTTAATAATATATTAATTAAATTAAATAAATTTAATTTATATTAACTAAATTAAATTAATAATAATTACACACATTATATAGTAGTAATAAATAATTAAATAAATTAAATAAAAAGAATAACCAAAGAAAGGTCAAACTCAAATGAGGTGAGAAATTAAAAACTCAATTAAACAAATAAAAATCATAGTGGGAAGCGTCTCCAATACAACAAATCATATAGAAAACAGACAATCAGACCTGGAAGAGCAGCAGGAGGGTTGGGATCATCTAGTAAAGATCAATGATATATTGCTAAATTATATACAAATGGAAGAGAAGAGATCTCTGAGACAACATGGAAAGCCCTGATTTTTGGATTATAAGCCTAAGAAAATGAGACCATTGTCATACCCAAATTAGGAAATATACTTTCAACAAATTAAGAGAAGGAAAATATCTAAACCTAGAGAAATAGATGGTCTCCCTCAGAGCAGAGTTCAACAGAACACCAAATAGATAGGACTGCCACTAAGTAAACTACCTAAGACATGCTGTAGTCAAAGCATTAAAGATACAGACTAAAGGGTTTTGAAAGAAAAAACAACAACAACAACAAAAAAAAAACAAAAAAACAAAAAACAAAAGAAAAACACCCAGAAGACTAAAACACTTATAAAGAAAGGTAAAAATAACAGAAGCTTTTAAAGCCAGAAAAACTTGGAAATATATTACATTTTTTTATTCATTTTGACCAAAATATCACTCACTGATATGCTGTTTAGTCTTCATGACTTTGTATACATTTGGTAGTTTCTATTGTTGATATACAGCTTTATTCCATTGTGGTCAGATAGAACACAAGATGTTATTTCAATCTTCTTATATTGTTGTTTTTCTAAAATATAATTAATTTTGGAGGAATTTTCATGGGATGCTGATAAGAAAGCAATCTTTAGTGTTTGGGCAGAATGTCCTGTAGACATCTCTGTTTGCTCAGTTTGGTTTATGATTGTTATTTAACTCTACTGACTCTCTAGCTTTTGTTCAGGTAATCTGTATATTGGTGAGATTACAAATCTAGGAAAATTGAAATAACAATCTGTGTTTAATCTGAGCAAAATGGAATAAAGTTATATATCAGTACTAGAAACTACAGAATGTATAGAAACCCATGGAGACTAAATAGTGAATGGTATTTGGGTCAAAAAAGAAATCAACAGTGAAATTTTAAAATTTCCAAATTGAATGAAAACATAACATGCCAAAATCTATGGAACATATCAAGGTATTCCTAAGAAAAATGAAAGTAGTATTAAGTGCCAACATAATAAAAGTGAGATGATAAACTAATAAATTAACTATATACTTTAAGACCTTGGTAAACCAAAAAGAATCATATTCCATAACAGTAAATGAAAAAGATAATCAAAATCAGTCCTGAAACTAATGAAACAGAGATTCACAACCAGATATTATGCAAAGAGAGAGACTTGGAACACACAGCTCAAAATGAGGTGTCTCCAGCAAACCCTTCCCAGTCAGAGCTCAGAGAACCCTGCAGAAAAGGAGGAAGCAGAAGTGGGAGAGCCAGAAGGGATAGAAGACACAAGGAAAACAGGGCCTTCAAAATCAACAGGGCAAAGCTTATGCAAACTCACAGAGACTGAAGCAGCAAACAAGGAACATACATGGGTCTACAACAGATCCTCTGCCTAAGAATTATATATCCCAGTTTAATTTATGTTTATGGGATTCTTGAGTGTGAAAAAGACAGTCTCTCATTCTTATTTCATCTCTTGGGCTTCTTTTCTTGTGTTGTTTTGCCTTGTCCAAATTTTGTGTGATATATATATATATATATTTGTGTTTTGTTGCCATCTAATAGAGGCTTATGATTTTCTAATGAGAGACAGAAAGAGAGATGATTTGGATGGGAGGGGAGGTAGGGAGGAATTGGATGGAGTAGAAGGAGAGAAAACAGTAATAATGATATATAAGAAAATAATTATTTTTTTAAAAAGGGAAATAATAAAAAGAAAAGGAGATAAGAAAAAGAATAATTTAAATGATGACTTGATTCTTTGAAAAACTAAGTAAAATTGACAAACCATTAGTCACATTACTGAGAACAAATTCAGAGAAAAACCAAGTCAATAAAACTAGAAATGTGAAAGGGACATTAGAACAAATAAAATTAAAATTCAGAAAATAATAACTTATTTTTAAAGTCCTGTTCTAAAAATTTTGAAAGTCTAAAAAAAATTGTCAACTTTCTAGATGCTTAAACATTCTAAAATTAAAACAATAAGAAATAGATACTTTAAACAGATACATCAACAGAAATGAGGCTGAAGCTATTAAAAAAACAAAAACAAACAAACAAAAAACCAACACAACAACAAAGCTGGAAACATTCTTTGCAGAATTTCACTAGAACACTAGAGAATGAGAAGATACAACTACTGCTTAAAATAAATCTTAAAATAGGAAAGAAAGAAATGCTTCTAAGTGTTTATAATCAGCATTATTCTGATATCAAAACAGATGAGGATAAATCTTCATGAAAGAAGTTATAGTCCAATGTCCTTGATAGATATAGATGTAAAAATCTTTGAAAAAATACTGACAAATGGATTTCATGATCAAAATTGTGTGTATATATATATATATATATATATATATATATATATATATATATATATATCTCACATACACAAACAATTAGGGTTAGAAAATTAACACACTGAAATCAGTAGCCTTCTTAAATACCTAGACAAATAGCTACAAAATCATCTGAGTATAACCCTAACTAATGAAAGGCCTGTCAATGAAAACTTTAAAGCACTATGGTGGTTTTAGAGAGAAGGACCTCCAAGGACTCGTATGTTTGAATGCTTTTCACCAGTGAGCAACAGTATTGAAAGGGTTAAAAAAATTAGGAGCGTGGCCTTCTTGGAGGAGTGTTTTACTGGGTGTGGGTTTGAGGTGTCAAAAGTCCAGGCCAAGCCTGTACTCCTTTTCTTTGCCTGTGGATCAGTTACTGTTACTAGTGACTGTCTGCCTGGTGCCATGTTTCCTGCCATGATGATGATGGGCTAAACCTCTGAAATTGTAAGCAAGTCTCCAGTTAAATGCCTGTTTGCTTTTAGTTTTTAATGAGGGCTGCCTTTGTCATGGTATCACTTTAGAGCAACAGAAAAGTGATTAGGATTAAGACAGGCACTATAGAAGGAAGTTTGTGAAGATACTAGGAGAGATAAAGACCTCTCCTCTTCAGGAATTATCAAGATCAATTTGTGAAAATGGCCATTATGCCACATGAAATTTACAGAAGCAATTAAATGCAAAAAAAAACCCCACAAGAAACAAAAACATAAAAACAAAATTAAAGCAACAAAAAAACCAACCAACCAACCAAACAAACCCAGGACTTTTCTTCACAACATAGAAAAAAGTTACAAAATGTGTATGGAGGCATATGAGCAAAGGTAGGTAAAACAAAGCATGCTGTAGGAGGTAACACCACATCTGATCTCTAGTTATACTACAGAGCTATTGTAATAAAAACAACATGATACTGGCATAAAGGCAGACATAAAAATAAGTAGAATAGAATAGAGGACTTAGATGTAACACCATATACATTGTCACTTGATCTTTGACAAAGACACTTGAAATATATATGTGAGGAAAGATAGCCTGTTCAACAGTTGATGCTATGAAAACTGAATTTTAACATGCAGAAAATGAAACTTTGCAAAAACCCAATGTAAATGGATAAAGGACCTCATTTAAGACCTGAAAGCATGAAACTGTTGGTGGAAAATTTCAGGAGTGTATATCAACTTAAAAGCACATGTAAAGGCTTTTTGAACAGGAACCCAGTAGCTCTGGGAATAAGAACAACCACTGACAAAAAGAGACACCATGAAATTAAAACATTTTTATATGGCAAAAATATCTGATAATCAAGTGCAGAGATAGAGTACAGGATAGCAGTAAATCTTTGCTGCCTATGCATCAGACAGGAGTATTGTCTAGGACATAAAATATATTTTAAAAATTATGAGGAATATGGACCCTAACAACCAGATTAAAATGAACTATAGGAGGGCAACAGGTAGGCTACCTCCAAATCTCCAAATCCAATTCCGTGCCTTATCTCCAGATCTGTACAATACAGACTGCTATAGCCCTTCCCCCATCTCCATGGATCACACAGAGCTCCCTCCCTCAACTTCCTTCCTACAACTCATTGCTTTATTCTAGCTTCCACTTTCAGCACACACTCCGTGAAAACCTACAAGCCAATCCAGACTCCAAAAGATAAGCACCTCATATTCCTTGTTACATGGTGGTCCTAGCTTCCAATGTTTTGTTCTGTTCATTTAACATGGAGCACATGGGAAGTCTAGGAAACTAGAAATGGGCAACCAGCAGGGGTTGTTTATTTAAAGGGATAGAGTGTAAGAGAAAGGAAAATAAAAAGTGAGGACATTGGGGTTAAGAGAGGTTCAACCAGGTATTAGAATGAGTGTGATGTGGAAGAACTATGGGGGAATGGAGAGTAGATACGAAAAATTGTCCTGGGAAGCTAATATCTTATAATCCAAGTAACAACAATATAATAGGAAAGGCTAGAATAACACATGGAATATAAAAATGGGGCAAAGGGAATACTGGGAGCTACTGATTTAAGCCAAAATGAGAACATGAAAGAGTGGGTAGAGAGAAAGCGTGGGTTAACCAAACTGAAACAGAAAAAGCACATGAGCCTGGGGTTGAACGGGAGTACTGTGAAATGCTGTACAATGACTATGACATGGTTGTTGCACACATAGAATAAGAAAG
Organism: Arvicanthis niloticus; assembly: GCF_011762505.2. NCBI lineage: Eukaryota > Metazoa > Chordata > Mammalia > Rodentia > Muridae > Arvicanthis > Arvicanthis niloticus. The sequence goes on along the minus strand of NC_047664.1, from coordinate 53,803,591 downwards.
CAGCTTGTCAAACTAGATTTTAAAATTAATAAGATCCAACTAAAATCAGTCTGTGTGAAACATTTTGTATATGAAGGCATAGGTT